>NW_024429267.1:3926088-4288588 GCF_017639785.1 Mesocricetus auratus | reverse complement strand
TGTTTATGGGCAATTACATTCGTGGGAGCTAATCTGAAGGCCCTTTCTTTTCTTCCCAATGATGATGATGATAACAACAACATAAAAATGTTTATGCTTATTGGGCATGTATAAGTGTCATCCTAAGCAAATCAGTACTTTATTGCATTCTCATGATTACCTTTGAAAAGACACATTACATTTATTGAGTATGTGTGTGTGCGCAAATATCACAGCATGTGTATGGAGGTTCTTTCCTTCCACCATGTGTTCCTAGGAATCAGACTCAGGTTGTGAGGTTTTGAGCAAGCACCTTTACCCACTGAGCCATCTCACTAGTTCCACAGTCAGATTTTTACCTTGCCTACAGAGGACACTAAGCACAAAGAAACTTATCTCTTACTTTGTACTTAGGACATGCAGCCAGTAAATCCTATTCAGCCTGGCCCCCGTGCATGTACTTGGTTGACTACAGCGGTAGAGATGAAGGGACTGGGACCTTTTCTGTTCTTTAAACCTAGAATAGTTGGCTTTGTAGCTGATGGAATGGCACAGGGACTTCATATCTTTTTTTTCCTTACATAAATATAAACAATATTGTCATGTTTGCCACTATGTTGTGCAACCCCCCCACCCCCCTTTAGTGTTCTGGGAATTGAATCCAGGGCCTCATGCATAGCAGGTAAGTGCTTTACTCCTGAGCTATATCCCAAGCCTTGTCACTTGTCTGAAAGTTCAGAATATTCTTGACACCCTGATACAGAGCAGATACTCAGTAAGTCTGTGTTTACTTAGCATTGTTTTCTTAGTTAGGCCTTTATTGCTGTGGTGGAACACCATGACCAAAAGCAACTTGGGCTGAAAAGAGTTTATTTGAAGTTTCAACTCCCAGGTCATACTCCATTATTGAGAGAAGTCAGGGTAGGAACTGATGCAGAGGCAGTGGATGGGTGCTGTTTACTGGCTTGTACCTAATGGCTTCTTCAGCTTCAGCCTGCCTTCTTATAGCACCTAGCACCGCTAGTCTAGAGTTGGCACTACCCACCATAAGCTGGGCCCTGCCATATCAAGCATCTTTCAGGAAAATGTACCATGGCTCTGAATCAAGGCCAGCAGTTTGCTGGAGCTGTTGGTTTCAAGCAGGAGCCTAAAGAAATGTCTTCCTATGGTCTGTTGGCCATTTCAGAAATTTGGAAATCTAATGGTCAATTCATTAGAAAGAAACAAACTAGTTGGGAAGGGGGAAAAAAAAAAAGAAAAGAAAATGTACTATAGGTTTGCCTACAGGCCAGTCTGGAGGTATTTTCCCAGTTAAGGTTCCCTCTTCTAAAATGACTCTAATTTATGTCAACCTGACATAAAACTAGCCAGCATGCCATTTCATTGTGACTTTGGGTAGAATTCCTGCTCTCTTTGATTCTCAGTTTCCTCATTTGTAAAGTGGCCATGATTCTGTTTTGTTGTTGTGCAGGTTAGAATGACAGATGTCAGTCTGTCAGTATGCCCTCCAATTTGGAGTATGCATTTTGCAAGTGCTAGCTCTTGCTTTATTTCCATGGGACTGGCAGTTTAGAGACAAGGGTGTCTATAAACTTGATGGCTTTTGTGCTTTCAGCCTGGCACAGTGGCTTTCAGTTCCTGTTCCCATTTCCTTTCTGAGCTTTAAACCTAGACTGACTTTCAGAATGTTGTCTGGTCTGAATACCTCCAGCTCCTCCTCTTGAGGAGTTTTTGTTGATGGTCACACACACAGACACACTGTTGCTTTGAATATCTTTTTGTTTTTACGATCAAGAAGGGCTACATATACTGTTGTAAGGGCATCTGCCAACATTTGTGGGTGCCATGTGGAACTTGGATCCTGGAACTGACTTCTGCATGTCTAAAGGTCATAGAAAAGGCTCTTGTTTTTGTTTTGTTTTGTTTTGTTTTTTGGTGGGGGGGGCTTCAACTAGAGTACAGCAATGTCTCTGGGAAGCATGGGAACTCTTCTGGGTTGGCTGTAGCTCCTGACCTGGGATGTGGATTCCCACTTAGGTCTTGGCTGGCAAGGATTTTTCAGACAGGGTCTCATTACACAGCCCTGACTGTGAAAATTAGGTAAACCAGGCTGGCCTTGAATTCAGAGATCTACCTGCCTCTGCCTTCTGATTGCTGGGATTAAAGACTGCATAACCAACCAAGCCTGGCAGAACTATTACTCCTACTTTTCTTTCTCCTTACTCTTTTTTTTTTTTTTTTTTTTCCAAAGAAGGACCTCTCTATGTAACCCTGGGTAGCTTGTAACTTACTATGTGGGTTAGGCTGGCTTTGAACTTGCAATGGTCCTCCTGTCTCTGCCTCTTTCTTACTGGGATGACAGCTTTGTGCCACTGTGCCTGATGCTTTTGGATTTCTTATACTCTTGTGTTGTTGGTCTTTTTTTTTTTTTTTTTTTTTTTGTTCTAGCCCAAAAAGAGTTCTGATGCAGACAGATGTCTAAATGGTCTAAGACGTCTTAACAGCTAAAAAGGGAAGAAGAGAAGGTGGGCAATACTGATAAGCCAGAAACAGGAAGGGCCAGAGTAGCCTTTTGTCCACTTAGTTCTAGCTAAAGAAATGGAAGGTAGGTGGTGATATGACCAGTTATAATAAAAACTAGCTTTCAACTCTTTTGTCACTTATCAAATCCTTTTCACATTATGTAATTTATTAATCTTGTCACCTCCATCTTGTGAGATGGATTGTTAACTCCTCCAGCTGGCAGGTTGAGAGAGTAATGCCCTGGTAGGTTTTGTAATGGGCTTAAATCATAAAGACGAGTGCTAAGCAGGTCTGTTTCCTTTGGTGTCGTACTGTCCTCTCTGTGTAGGTGCTATCTTGTGGGGTTCTGCTCAGCAGGGAAATGGTTGGATGAACTCCTCTCCAGGAGCTTGCTTGCTTCTGGGGTTAAGTGTGCAGACATTGATAATGATCTAAAGGAACCCTGGTCAGGACTAGGGTGTGGAGGGAGAGAGTTAAGCCTTGGAAGCAGCAACAAAGGCCTTCAGCCATTGTAAGAAAGAACAGTACATTTTCATTTTATTTTGTCAATTTTTTTTTCTCCATGGTGCTGTTGATAGAATTCAGTGCTTAGTCCATGCTCGGGTAAGGGCTGTACCACTGAGCTATACTTCTAGAACAGTGTTTTTGTACTAGAACTCTAGCCCAAGGGTCTAGACAGGACTCTGTAGCAAGTAGCTGTTTCTGGAAGTTCAAGCTGCCAGAGCCAGCCCTGGACCCTGGTCGTCTTTCTTTGTTCTCTGACAGGTCCTTCTGCGTCAGAGCCCCTTACAGCAAAAACTGGCTGCTGGCTGCCACTTGGATCATATGGAGAATTCTGCTCTGTGGTCACATCCCAACTTCTAAAGGGTTTTGGTCCCCACTCTCACAGTCTGACACTCTGTGTCATTAACATGTATTTCCAACAAGTGATTAGGAAAATTTCCAAGCTTAGAGAAAGCTGAAGGACATTACAGTAACGACCACCTCAATTCTGCTGCTAGAATTTTGCCACATATTTGTTTCACCAACCATTGTCCATTTATTCATTGCTAAAATGCTTTTTGAGATGCATTTTAAAGTCAGATAGTGTCATCAGCATGCACTGTCCATTTTCTGAAGCATTTAGCCAGGGACTCACCTCCCTTAGAAATAAGCCTGAATTTTGAGAACCAAGGGGATAGGATGCTCCCTTACCGGACAGACAGACTGCTCTTGTCTGCAGTGAGGAAGATTTTTGCACAGTTGGTAGCTGAGCAACCAGGGAGCATGGAGTTCGAGTTGATGGTTTTGAAGCAGTAAAAGCTTTTAAGCTATTATTTTCATAAAGCATTTGTCTCTCTGTAGAAAACCATCACAAAAGTACCAGTGACTTAGTTAATAATTGGCTTCTAAAAATAAGCACCGTGTCAGCAGTGGTAGTCAGTGATCACAAGTTCTTGGCAGCAGTGAAGCAGAACTAGAGTGCTGCAGGGTTGGTTGCAGGAGGGTGGGTAATCCTGATTAGCTTGAGCCTATTGTTCTCCCTCTAGCACTGCTTGTCACTCTGTTGGATAAAGGGAAGTCTCCCTCCCTCCTCCCTGCCCCCCCCTCCGTGTCCCCTGATGTTCTCATCTTAAAACACCAGGAGCAGATTCCTTTACTTCTGCCTGCTTCAAGTTTGGTTTTCTAGATGGGAACTTGGCCATAGCTGGCCCTCTGTCCCTCTGTCCCTCCCTCCGTTCCTCCCTCCGTTCCTCCCTCCGTCCCTCCCTCCCTCCGTCCCTCCCTCCCTCCGTCCCTCCCTCCCTCCTTTCCTCCCTCCCTCCCTCTTCATAGACAGGGTTTCTCTGTAACAGCTCTAGCTGTCCTGGAACTACCCATGTAGACCAGGCTGCCCTCTAACTCACAGAGATCTGCCTGCCTCTGCCTCCCAACACGCACGCACGCACACACGCACACATGTGTCTGCTATATTACTCTTCACTTTATTTCCTTGAGACAGGGTCTCATTGTGAACCAGGAGCCAGCAGCCAGCACTCCCCAGTGATCCTCCTGCCTCTTCCCTGCACAGTGCACAGTGCTGGGGTTATAGGTGTGCACATGGCCATGCCTGGCTTTTTATATGCATGCTGGGGATTTGAACTCAGGCCTTCATGCTTGAATAGCAAATACTCTTACTGAGAGTTTTCCAGGTGTGGCCTTGACTCATGGACTCAAAACTAAATGAACTACACAGTATCTCAGGAGTGCCTCTGCCTCCCGAGTGCTGGGGTTAAAGGCCAACACCCAGCAGGAGCTAGCTCTTTTTAGATCTCTATACCTTTATATTTGCCACATAGTCCATGCTCCTTTGTAGGATTTGTAGAATGAATGATTGCATCCTGTGACATTTTCTTTTGATTTTTGTTGAGTGTTTTGTTATAAGAATACCAGATTTCATTGAACTGAAATGATAGTGCCTGAGCTACTAACACTGACAGCTGGAGATAGGGCTCAGATATTTAGGGCCCTTGGTGTTCTTTTAAGTACTATAAATTGTAACACAAATAATAAAAATCCGCAGACAGATGTTGGGGCTCAAGCTGAAGATCAGAGAAGCAAAGCAGCCAGCCACTAACTCTTACCTCTACCTCAGGCTGAAAGGACTGTCCTGTCCTTAGCGTGGCTGGAGAATAAATCTCTAAGACTGACTTTGCTTCTTCCTTTATACCTCTCAAATCCTGGGATTAAAGGCAGGTGATTCCCAAGTGCTGAGATCATCTTTGTGTGAGCTGTTTCTCTTTAGGACTGGATCAATTTCATGTTGCTCAGTGTGGCCTTGAACTAACAAGAGATCTATCTGCCTGTCTTCTGAGTTTTGGGATTAAATGTGTGTGCCACTGACACTTATCTCTGTGGCTAAGTAGTGTGGCTGACTTTGCATTCTGATACTTCAGGCAATCTTCATAAATAATATATCACCACACTAAACCCAGGTTTAGTTCCCAGAACTCAAATGGTGACTTAAGCCATTCCTAACTCCATTTCCAAGAGTTCTAGTGCCCTCTTCTGGGCTTGGAGGGCATTTATTTATTTTTATTTTATGTATACAAGTGCTTGCCTGCATATACTTGTGTGCACCACATGTATGTCTGTGCCCTTGAAGGCCAGAAGAGGACATTGGATTCCTTGGAACTGGAGTTAAAGATGGCTGTGAGCTGCTATGTAGGTTCTGAAAGCTGAACCAAGGTCTTCTGCAAGACCAGGTGCTCTGAACGGCTGAGCCATCTCTTCCAAGACCCCATTTAAACTTGTAATTTTTAAATTATTAGTGTGTATGTATATATGTATGCCATAGCACATACATAGGACAAAGGACAGCTTTTATGAATTGGTTTTCTTTTCCATCATGAGTTCTGGGCACTGAACTCAGATTGTCAGTTATGTGGCCAGTATTTCTACCCATTGAGCCATGGTGCTGACCCTAAGCAGCTAATTAATGTATCGAGTTCTTACTATATGCTAAATATTCTGAGTGCTTCATTTCTATTAGTTTGTTTAATCCTTATAACAACCCTTGATTATAATAGTAGTCTTATAATTATTCATAACATTTTTCAAGTTGCAGAACCTGTTTAGAGTCTGGTAGATAGTAAGCAGCAGAGTTAGTGTTTAAACTTTTGGCAGGTTGACTATAGAGCCTGCACAGTTGACGCTATCCCATGCTATCAGTTAGTACAAAGCACACCTTTTTTTTTATAACCACTGCCATTTGTTTAAAGAAGCTCAGAGGCCCAGCACTACAGAGGCAGAGGCAGGCGGATCTCTGTGAGTTCGAGACCAGCCTGGTCTACAAGAGCTAGTTCCAGGACAGCCTCCAAAACCAGAGGGAAACCCTTGAACCTCCCCCCCCCCCCAAAAGCTAAGCTTAGCAGATTTTGTTTGATCATTATTTGAAGCCCACCTCGGTTTTTGATAGCTGGATCAAACTGAAGAATGCTAATCTGCTAAGGAGGCATGCTGCATATGAGAGTCACTTTCTCCTGAATTTGATAATTGATATGGTAGAAACATTGTTACTAACTGGTCTGTATTCTTGTCCTTAAGGATGGTGGGTCCTTGGATCAAGTTCTGAAGAAAGCTGGAAGAATTCCTGAGCAAATTTTAGGAAAAGTTAGCATTGCTGTGAGTATATAATAAAAAGTTTTTCTTCTAAAGTAATGAATTGGAAAAAGAAATAAAAGTAATGAATTGAGAAGAAATAGGGAGTAAGAATAGTCAATGAAGGGAGTTTATTTCAAAAATGAACTTCTGATCTGCCTCTGCTGCTCCCCTGGTGCTAGGATGTGTGGGCTAAACCCCAAGCTACGACTCTTTTGCTAAAACCTGTGTCTGAAAAACAGGATAAGATATCTGAGAAAGTTCTTAATTTGGAAAAGAATCTCTTACAGGATTTTTGAAAAGTTACTTGCACATCCTTAATTTAAACTTGCAGCAATGCTTTATAGGACACTGACGTGGCTGCTTGATGCACAGCAGATTTGTTGTTGTCAGTGACATTTAAGAAGAGCCATGGCTTTTCTGAGCCATTTGAGTTTCCCTTCTTTTTACCTTCTCCTCCAGGTGATAAAAGGCCTGACGTATCTTCGGGAGAAGCACAAGATTATGCACAGAGGTAAGAAAGCATTGCCAGACGTTTCATTCTGAATTACACTGAAACATGAAGGTCGTCACATCTTTTTTATTTTATATGTTTTGTTTTGGAATGAAAGCCCTTTAGTAAAATGGGTGTGGTGGTGCATGCCTTTAATCCCAGCACTTGGGAGGCAAAGGCAGGAGGATCTCTGTGAGTTTGATACCAGCCTGATCTACAGGACAGCCTCCAAAGTACACAGAGAAACTCTGTCTCAATGACCCCCCCTCCAAAAAACAAGCAAAAAATCAATATTAGCAACCAAAAAAGCCCTTTATTAATGTTTGTTGTTGTGTTCATGTGTTGCTGCTACTGTTGTTTGTTTAGTTTTGTTTGGCTTTTGAGATGGTGTCTCTATGTATCCTGGCTATCCTGGAGCCCACTACTAGGCTGACCTCAAATTCACAGAGATCAACCTGCCTCTATTCTGAGTGCATTCTTTGTTTATTTTGTTTTGTGAGGCAGACTTTCACATTGTAGAACAGATTTGCTGGAAACTCACTGTGTAGTCCTTGGGTTTGTGGTAGTCCTGCATTAGTGTCCTGAACACTTGGGTTATAGGCATGAACACCTCACTGGCTTTCTACACTAGTTACAATTACAGCTCCAAGAAACTCTCTTTAAAAATATGTTAGTAGCTGGGCAGTGGTGGCAAATACCTTTAATTGCAGCTCTTGGAAGGCAAAGACAGGTGAATCTCTGAGTTCAAGGCCAGCCTGGTCTACAGAGCAAGTTCCAAGACAGCCAAGAAATACATACAGAAATCCTGAAGAATATATTAGTAAACAGGCTTGATGTGCATGCCTTTAATCCCATCCCTTAGGAGGCAGAGGCAGGTGGATCTCTTAGTTCTATCTAGGCCAACCTGGTCTACATGATGATGTCCAGATCAGCCAGAGTTATATGATAAGACCCTCTCTCACAAAAAAGAACATGTTAGTAATATAAAGATAGGCATGCTTTCACCTAAAAATTCCTGTGCAAGTGAGAAATAGTAAAATATGACCCCTGCTTTCAGGTATTGTTTGGATAGATATCTTCTACTGGATGTTTTGGCTCTGGTCCTAGTGAGATGCATTGCCTTGCCTGTATAGGCAGTGCTCTCTCTCTCTCTCTCTCTCTCTCTCAGATGTATGTATCTACCTATTATCTGTCTGTCTATTTATTATGTATGCAGTGTTCTGTCTGGGCGACCATGTGGTTGCTGGGAATTGAATCTCGGGACTTCTGGAAGAGCCACCAATGCTCTTAACCTGTGAGCCATCTCTCCAGCCTTCTCACTAGCTTTCTTTTTTCGTCCAGAGGATCCACACCAAGTAGGAATTTAAGAGATAAGCAGGTTCTCGTTTCTAATGATTTGTCTCTGCTTTCATGGAGCATACTTTCTGGGTGGGATGAGTGTGGCTGATATTCCCAGGTAACCAGTGCTCACACTTTGGCCAAGTTATGGATTCCAAGTTATGGTGAACTGGTCCTTTGGGATGTGCTCTGATGCTGAATGGCCATCGTATTCTATTTCCCTTGCATACCAATGGGAAGAGCAGTTTGCGTGGCTCAGCCTGGTACATGTGGTTTGTGAGCTGCTGTCCAGGAAATCCAGTGATAGTCATGTATACTGGCATGACTAGGCCCCTCCATGTTAACTATTCCCTCCTCACAAGTCTCTTCCTTTTTCTAAGACAAGAAATTAATATTAGTAAAATATATATATAGAATACCTGCCAAGGATGAGTCATGCGGAGGTCATAGAGAAGGTTCACAGATACATTGTGTCTGCCAGGAGAAAGAGATGATCTGTAAAGGACTCTGGGATATAGTGGAACATAACTAGTATTTTTATGCATGAGTCACTACCTTACCAACTTATTCTAGTAGAATCTGATGTGATGTAATTTATTAGTCAGGATTCTTTGTGTCAGACTTGAGATTACTTAATCAGAGGATGAAATGTGTTGCCTTGAGTCACCAGCAAATCTGAAGGTAGTGATACAGATGGGATTGAAATTAGATCCTCAGGACTCTCTTAAGGTCAACCTGGTCTTCTTTCTTTTTGTATGGTTTTCTTTTCAGGCAGATTCTGTCTGTTCTTTGTTGTTGTTGTTTGTTTGTTTGTTGATTTTGAGACAGGGTTTTTCTATGTAACAGCTTTGGCTGTCCTAGAACTTGCTTTGTAGAACAGGTTGGCCTCAAACTCATGGAGATCCACCTGCCTTTGCCTCCTGAGTGCTGGGATTAAAGGTGTGCACCACCATCCCCTGACCAGGCAGATTTCTCTTTAGTGAGGGCAGCATGGATCCTACTAGCCACTTACATATTTATTAGGTCCTGGGTGTACTCCACCCCAGATAAAGCTTCACTTACTTTCCCCAGTCTGCATCAGTGTTTGGCTCTGCTAAGGTTCTGCTCTCACCTGAACCAGTGTTTGTGCCAGGGCATTAAAGTACCGTGGTGGACCACCCTGGGTTACATGCTCATTGTTGGTTACATAGATGGGGCCTTATAACTATCTGGTATTTCAGAAGGAGGAGATTCCAGTTTCAAGGATGGAATTTGTTGATAGGAGTCGAGGAGAAGGAATGGATGTTGAAAGCAAGCAAATTAAAAGTAGGGGTATAGCACAGTATTAGAGCATGTTCTTAGCATGCCTAAGACTGGGTTCAATTCTTAGTATTTAAGACAAAAGGAAGTAAGAGGTTTTCCATGACAAACTTAAGTTTTTTGTGCCTCATAATAGTGTTCTCTCTGCTGATGAAATAATCCAGGCCAAGCCAAATTGAAAAAGTATAACAACAGGTTTATTTGAACAAAGTAAATCCCAGACAGGTTCTCCAGTTCCAGAGATCAAGGCCAGAGAAGTCACACACCCCAACTAAAGCTGGGAGATTATATAGCTTGAAGGCGAGGTGTGATGATGTGTCTGCCACAAGCTGGGTTTGTGCCTAAGTATAGTCAAAAGCTGAACACTTTAGATGGGGATTTGAGCTGCTGGCAACTTCAGGGGAGGAGTCGCAGAACTAGCCTTTTTGTGCCTTCCCTTTGTTGGAGATTCTCTGAGTGGGCAGGGTTTGAAGAGACAGGAATGTGGCTTCTCAGAGTGTGCAAGAGCTGCAGGAGTGGGTGGAGGTTCCAACAGATGAAAAATTTTCTAAGCCTTGAGTCAAAAATACAAACAACTCAACCATTCCTAACAGGATTAAAACAATACTGAGTTGCTTCAGTAGTAATGAGCAGATGGTTTATAGGCCACATTATGCCTGCTCTCTCTCATTTTGTGTGGTCTGTAAGCTAAGGATGATTTTCAAAACTTTGTAGCATGTGACAGTTACATACAATTCAAATTTTAATGTACATGATTAGGCATAGTGGCACATGCCTTTAATCCTGCCTCAGGGGAGGCAAGCAGATGGAGCTCTGGGCAGGGCAGCCTGGTCTATATATTGAGTTTCAGGACAGCTAGGGCTATGTGGAGAGGCCCTGCCTCAACCAAACAGAAAGCTCAGTGTCCATAAATAAAGTTGTGTTGGAACACAGCCAAACTTAATTGCTTGAGTGTTGCCTGTGACTGCTTTGTGGTTAGATTGGCATTTTTGAACAGTTACTTGTAAAAGAAATGCTTTAAAACCTAAAATATTTACTCCCTAGTCATTTACTAAAAAAGCTTCCTAAACCAAGTTAAGAGGAAGAATTGCCTTGAAGAATGTAAGCACAAATCTTGGTTTTCAGCTTATCTCCGTAAGTTCTTGAAGAATGACAGCTTTCTTTTTTTTTTTTTTTTTTTTTTTTTTGGTTTTTCGAGACAGGGTTTCTCTGTGGCTTTGGAGGCTGTCCTGGAACTTCCTTGGTAGTCCAGGCTGGTCTCGAACTCACAGAGATCCGCCTGCCTCTGCCTCCCGAGTGCTGGGATTAAAGGCGTGTGCCACCAACACCCGGCCGAATGACAGCTTTCTAACTTTGAATAGATGGCAAAAGTGGGAGAAGAGATACTCTTCTCACCCTTGAGCTCTGAAAAGAATTCCTTTCAGACCAAACTTTTTGCTTTCTCGAGACAGGGTTTCTTTGTGCAGCCCTGGCTGTCCCTGAAGTAGCTCTGTAGACCAGGCTGGCCTCAAACTCACAGAGATCCGCCTGCCTCTGCTGGGATTAAAGGTGTGTACCACCACCCAGCTTCATACCAAAGTTTAAATGTGTCTTTTCATTTTCTGTGACAGGCCCATTTTTCCAAAGCCTAGCTAAATGGCTCATAGGAGTTATAGGGATGGAGGTGGCCAGGGTACAGCTCTTTCTCTGTTAGTGAGACTGATTTGCATATCCACCAGCCATTCTTCTCAACCCACTCTCACTGCTCAGCCAGGCCTTATTTTTATCAGGATCTTGAAGAAGCACTGCCTCATTTAGATCTGTACAGAGGTCATACAACTTATTCTGTAACTTAATTCTGCTTTGGAGTTGCTTGCTGATAAAGAGTAATAAACACAACACACTGTTCTGCTTTATTTTTTAAAAGCTTAAATTGGGGGCTGGAGAGATATCTCAGAGGTTAAGAGTCCTGGCTGCTCTTCCAGACGTCCTAAGTTCAATTCCCAGCACCCACATGGTGGCTCACAACCATTTGTAATGAGATCTGGCGCCTCTTCTGGCCTGTAGAGATACATGCATACAGAACTCTGTATATATAATAAATACTTTTTTTTTAAAGAGTAAATTGGAGAGGTAGAGGGAGGGCGGTGGATCATAAACTCACAGCACCTTTGCATCTGTGTATGACCCTTATATATCTTGCTTTGGTTTTTATGTTTCTAAAATCTGAACTAGTGTTCAAAATGACATGTGCTATAAAAATGGAACCCTGGACTCTGTAACATGTGTCATTGGCAAGATTTATGTGCCTATTACTTTCAGCTGGGTGAACAGTGAGTTGGTGAGAGGGCACAGGAGATCAGCATATGAAAGCATTTAAAAACTTATTGTGCACTCGGGAGGGAGAGGCAGGCAGATCTCTGTGAGTTCGAGGCCAGCCTGGCCTACCAAGCTAGTTCCAGGACAGCCTCCAAAGCCACAGAGAAACCCTGTCTCAAAAAAACAAAAACAAAAACAAAAAATACCAAAAAACTTATTGTGTCTTGAACGGGAGAGAGAAAAAAAATCCTCGGGCATTGGTGGCGGATACCTTTAATCCCAGCACTTGGGAGGCAGAGGCAGGCGGATCTCTGTGAGTTCGAGACCAGCCTGGTCTACAAGAGCTAGTTCCAGGATAGCCTCCAAAGCCATAGAGAAACCCTGTCTTGAAAAAACAAAAAAGAAAAGAAAAAAGAAAAAAAATCCTTTCAGTGTGGTTGCTGGGCGTGACTGTAAAATCTTGAAAGTGGAGGAGATAAAAATAGTTGCTGGTTAGAACTTCAGACATTCCTCTGTGACTCTGCTTGCTGCTTGAACTCAGCTGTAACCAGAGGTGGAGATGCCTTGTAGGCCTCTTGCAGTTAGACTCTGGAGCTGAGGAAGCAGCAGCATGGGGAGACTAGAGTAGATAGGGTTTCTCTCACATGGATTTCCAGAATTTCAGCCTTCCCCAAGTCATATTCATTCCCAGAAGGGCTTATTGCTACAGCCAACTACAGCTTGGGAGTTGGAAGCAAGAGAGTAAGAATTTCAAGATCATCCTAAACTACATAGCAAGTATGAAGTCAGCCTAGATTCATGAAACCCTGTCTTTAAAAATAAAGTAAATAATGGCAAATAACAATAGCTCATTTGCCTTTAAAACAAGCTTCAGTTCTTACTGTCTAAGGTCCTTTCACTTTGGGATACAGCCTTGTCACAGATGATCCCGTCGCTGCTTGCTCCTTGCTCCTCTGCAAGGCTCTGATTCTTTTCTTCCATTCCCTCCTCTGATTCTCTTGGGCTTCCCACCCCACTCCTGTCTCCTGCCCTTCTCTTCCTCCATGCCTACCCATTAAATTCCATCATAGGGAAGGCAGCTCAAACTAAGGAACCATCATAGGGGAATCGCCTGGAGGGTTGCTCTGCCTCTTTCAGCTGCTTGCTCGCCTTGCCAGCTAGGCAGCAGCCGTCAGTCCGTGACACCAATCCAGCTCACTCAGAGAATTTTCATAGTGATACCTTTGTACACTGTCCCTCTGAGGATCACAGCATTAAGCACAGGGACTGTGCCCTTTTGCTGATTGCTTAGTGCAGTAATCTTACGTTTGTAGCATAAATAACAACTCCCAGAGCATTTTATGCAGATCCTTTGTTTTAGCAGGTAGGAAATGTCCAGAAGTCAAACTTGAAAATTTAGGGAGCTTTGAACAGTGGAGTTTTTGTTTTTGTTGTTGTTGTTTTGATACAGGGTTTCCCTGTTTTCCTTTGGAGCCTGTCCTGGACCTAGCTCTGTAGACTAGGCTGGCCTTGAACTCACGGAGATCCACCTGCCTCTGCCTCCAGAACACTGGGATTAAAAGCGTGCGCCACCAATGCCCAGCTATATAAAACATGTTTTGTTGTTATTTTGTTTTCCTTTTTGGTGCTGGGGATGGGACCCAGGCCTTGAAAGTGCTAGTTAGATAAGCATTCTTCCACTGCCCTACTCTTTGCTCTGTTTTTTGAAGAAGAGATTCTCTGTTGCTAAAGAGAATAGACAGACCAGTAGGGCAGGAAAGGGAGCACCATTCATTATCCTGTGGGTTTCCTAGCAACTTGGGAATCCAGCGGGTACTTCACACAGAATGCTGCTTGACTTAGCAGCTCCTGATCTTGAAGGGTTGGGAGAGAACTGGAGGTTTGAATAAGCCATTTGTTAGTATTCAGACACCTGCACTGGCTGCTCTTGGGGTTCTGACAGGACACGCCCTCAGCTGCAGCCACTAAGAGCACCACCTGTGCACATTCACCATGTTCCCTTTTAAAAGGGCCCTGCCTACCTCCCCGCCCCCATCTTTCCTCTTTTCAGATGCTCATCCCTAGAGATCAGTCTACCCTCTCCCCTTCCCCTATTTCAGATGCAGGAAACAGCAAAAAGTTGATAAGGAGGCAAGACTTACACTGGGGCAGTTAGATGCAGGCTAGTCTGGATTAGAGGGAGGGTATGGGAGGCATAGGAAAGTTTGCAAAGCCTGGAAAGGGAGCTTTGAACTGGGTTGCAAGGCAGATGGGAGCCATAGCAGTCTGTACAGGGGCTTTCCTGGAAGAATTGTAGTTGCCATGTGTACAGGGTAGAGGGGGGAAGTCTAGGGAGAGGATGGGCATGGGGAGGGGCTGGCGGGTTTGGGAAGCTAAACCAAGGTACTGTTGGGGATTAGGAAAATAATTCATTCTGGCCTTGTTTGATATCTCAGACTTTGTACTGTCAAAGAATAGTTGGCTGGACTAACTGGGTGGGTGTAGGGTGAAGAGCATGTTCTGGTTGGTACTCCTGCAGCGTACTCTAGGTCACCAGGTGCTTCATGCTGTGTAACTGTCCTTCGGGTCCTGAAGGGTCAGAACAGGGTAAAGCCCTTCAGAGTATCCTCCTCTCATTATCTCCAGTGATCTCTGCAGCCTGGAGGGGAGAGGGGGTGCTGGGATGCTGAAGCTGGAGCTCAGAAGGGAGAGTAGGGTTATGTAAGCTTGAATGTAGAGGCCTGCTTGCCATGTGAATAGAAATCAGCTGCAAAGACAGCTAGAGGCAGCTCAACCTTGGAGAGCAGCAGCTGCAGCCTGGAGGTAAAGAAGCAGCAATGCCAGCAAATGCAGCTACCCAGGAGGGATGCTCTGACCTTAGGAGGTCAAAGCAACTATCTCTGGAGATGGTGTATGTGTAGTATATATGTGGATTAGGCCTGTACTCTGTGTTGTGAGCTGCCCTGGTCAGAGAAGCCAAGTGGACTTGTTCAAGATTGTATGTAGTGTAGGTGACAGTTTCCAAGCCAGTGCTCCACTCTTGCTTCAGCTCATATCAAAAAGGCCACGGGAAGCATCTGGAATGGGTGAGGGGTATTGGGGAGAAGGCTCATGTTGGAAGCCTCCCATGTGCTACACCTACCAGGCTCTATGGGCACATCACATCCCTGATCTTCCTAGGTTGGCCCCATATCCTGAACATGTGACCTATGAGGTCTGTCCTCTTGTGAGGTCTGTGCTTACAAGAAGGGCCTCTTGTAAACTGCTATTAAAGGGACATCTGGTCCCTTGCCTCCCACCTATCATTAAAGTAGCTCTCCAGTCGTATATATAGTGCTTTTCTTTCTGCTATCGCTTGGCTGTGGATTACCTGGTATTATGCACTTATTCATTGACTTATCTCCTCATACCAGTAGGATGTAAGCTGGACGTTACTGGGAACTTGGCAGCATGTTCCCATTCTTTCCCTAGTACTGCAGGATACCTGTTTGAGGCAGGTGCTCAGTGACCAGTAGGTGAGAGACTGTTGAGGAAAGTGGTAGCTAGGAATGTGGCAGGATGCTAGACAAAGGGCATCTCTGTGACCTTGAACAATCCCCAGGCCCTGGGATCTGCATTGGAAGTGGGGGAAGAAGATTCCTCCTAGTGGCCGGGCGGCGGTGGCGCACGCCTTTAATCCCAGCACTCGGGAGGCAGAGGCAGGTGGATCTCTGTGAGTTCGAGGCCGGGCTGGTCCGACAGCTTCCAAAACAATACAGAGAAACCCTGTCTCGTAAAAACCAAAAAAACAAAAACAAACAAACAAACAAAGACTAACCTGGTTTACAGAGCGAGTTCCCAGACAGATTCCAGAGCCACACAGAGAAGTCCTGTCTTGAACCACCCCCACCCCCCAAAAGAAAAGATTCCTCCTAGTGCCTGAACTCTGAGGGCCTCTGTGGTAGGCAGAGTTGCAGAGAGGTTTCTGGCTCCTTAGAGATGTTACACCTGGCATTTCTAGTGCTTGGCATCCAACTCCAGTGATTGGGAGTGATAGTGAGGGCTGGGTCTTAGGCCACACTGTGGTATGCTTTGTGTCAGGTGGCCTGTGCTTACAGTGAATGTAGATATGCTCATTCTGTGGGCTTTGTTTTGGCTTGAGGCTTAGCAAGGTGAGAAAGACTGATTGCCCTCCCTTCCTTGCTGGAGCTGGTATGAGGTGAGACTCAAGATGATTTGGGCTAAGTGAGATATTATAGGGCAGATATTATAGAACTACACAGAGAAATCCTGTCTAAAAAACTTAGGAAGGAAAAAAATGTACAAGTGAGCTTGGTTTGGTGACACACATCTGTGATCTCTGTACTGGAAGCTGAGGAAGGAGGATCTTACAGTCACTCCTTTTTAGTCTCATCAGTAGTCATATACTGTGTCTTGCTAGTAGGGCTGTCTGAAGTAACAAACTTTTAAGTCTTTTTCTTTCTTTTCCTTTTGGACTGTACATACAGGGTTTCTCTGTGTAGCCCTGACTGTCTTCAAACTGACTCTGTAGATCAGGCTAGCCTCAAACTCAAAGGTCTGCTTGCCTATGCCTCCCAAGAGCAGGCATGCCCTGCTCCTGTTTATGGTAACTGACCCTTCTGATGAGTCATATGGCCAGGTCTGCATCCTCAAAGAGTAGATATCCATTGCAAGTCAAGGACTGCCTGTGATGGGACATGTGGTATGGTTTGTAGAGCGCTGACCCTTCCCCTCAAACCACCTGTGTTCATTTTCTCATTTCCTGTTTTCTCTTCACAGATGTCAAGCCTTCCAATATTCTAGTGAACTCCCGTGGAGAAATCAAACTCTGTGACTTTGGGGTTAGCGGGCAGCTAATTGACTCCATGGCCAACTCCTTTGTAGGCACAAGATCATACATGTCGGTATGAACTGAAGATTCCTTTCTCCAGTGCCTCTGCAGGGCTTCATTCTTAGCATAAGTAGCCACGTTTTATAGACTATGTAGTCATAGATTTGTGATGGATAGGGATTGAGAAATGAGGGATGAGGCACGTTGGGCCTCTGGGAGAGAGAGAGCAAGTGTCTTCCTTTCACGAATGTTCACACATAATTGGAGTCTCAGTCATTAAAAGAGATTGTGCTGTCCTTACTCCAGAGCCTGGCTTCCATTCTGAAGAGACTGAGAAGCCACCTGACATCTTACCTGATTGTCAGACCCTCAAACCAAGATACTCAGACATGACCACACCCCAGCTGTCCCACTGCTGCTCCCCAGCCTTTTGTCCTCTAGTGGCCCTGCTTGGAGAGTCTGTTTGGAATAGTTTCCTCCATTCTGCCCCTTCCCCCCCCCCCCCCCTCTGTCTTCACTACATGTCTCTGGGTCATTTACCTACCTGCCTTCCATCCAGCCCCTGGTTAGAGTCTGCCCTGGTCCCGCCAGCACCCCATCTTGGCAGTCTACCCTCCTGAGCCCAACTCTTCTGGCTACCCCTGTTACCTGAATGCTGTATGCAGCTGTCCCCATGTCCATGGTCATGCCATCACTGAGTCTTCCACTTTTTGAACCGCAAGCTTCCAGGAGATCCCAGGTATCTTTCCTAGGGCCTGGCAGGGGTCTGGCACATTGAGGATGTTAGGAACAGCTGGTGAGTAGGTGCTGTAAGGTTGACTGAATGAGAGAGTCTTTGGATAGCCCATTTGTAAGTATAGCAGGGAAAGATGGAAGTCTTCGGGGAGTGCTTCAGAGGCAATGTACAGGGAGATTAGAGTATGGTAGTTTTTACAGAACCAAGGGAGAAGTGCAGGTCCAGATGGTAAGGACAGGCCTGGCCCAGTGTTTCATGCACAGTCAAAGAGCTGTCACACCCTCGAGTGTCTCAGTTCATCCCTGCAGTTGTACCATCAGTAGAGATGATGGTTCATGTGTAGGTGATAAGGATAGCTAGGGTTAGGGAGCCAGCAGCCCTTACTCCCTGGGTAGGGGTTATGTCCAAGAGGTGTGACCATCTCTCTTCCCGTAGCCTGAGAGACTCCAGGGGACTCATTACTCCGTGCAGTCGGACATCTGGAGCATGGGGCTCTCTCTGGTGGAGATGGCAGTTGGGAGATACCCTATCCCTCCTCCTGATGCCAAGGAACTGGAGTTGCTGTTTGGATGCCAGGTGGAGGGAGATGCAGCCGAAACACCACCCAGGCCGAGGACCCCTGGAAGGCCCCTCAGCTGTGAGTGCCTCCTGTCCCCAGTTAGGACTGTAAGGATACTATTGGGGATTTCTGGGTGGCTGCTTCTTTTTTGGGTATTAGGCTAAGTCTTGGAGGAGAGGCAGGGGCCCTTAGGTGGGTGCAGAAAACAATTGTTCTTCCCAACAACACCTGCTATTTGTTGACTACTTGCTGTGTTTCAGGTGCCATACTTAGCATTTAGCAATATTAGTTTGCTTCTTAATACTGTGGATTTCTTTTTCTATTAAGGTAAGATTCACGTAACAGAAAGTCTGTATGTTTAATTATACATTTTAGTTAAGTGGTTTGTAGTATATACTTCTGTCACCACCACCACTACCACAGTCTTTCTAGAACATTTCCATTTCCATCACCCCTAGATCATCTTTCCCCATTACCAGTTACTCTTACTCCCCCCCCCCCCCCCCCAGCTCCTGGCAACCACTGATCTAATCACTTCCATCTTCATGCGTCTGCCTAGCATGCCCTAGCTATAAAACCAGCCTGCTCCTATACACTGCTATAATCTCTGTTTTAGAGAAGAAACTTAGGCACAGAGCATGTTCCTTGTAAAGAACCCTTAGGGTATGTGTGGTTGAATACATGTACACAGGACTACATTTTTTTTCAAGACAGTGTTTCTCTATTGTTTTAGAGGCTGTCTTAGAACTCACTCTGTAGAACAGACTGGCCTTGAACTCACGGAGATCCTCCTGCCTCTGCCTCACAAGTGCTGGGATTAAAGGTGTGCGCCACCACCGCCCGGCGGGGGAAGCAGTTTTTTGTTAAGTAACAAAGAACTTCAATGTTTTGATATGATGAAAAAAACAAGACCTTATTTTGATTTAGTGTGGTTTTTCTTGCCAAGGCCACACAGACTTATAAGAAGTGGCCAGTCTGACTGCTAAGGCATAAACTGCTGCACCACATGCTTCTGAGTGATGTACACTGAGATGCCTGGCTCTTAGGGAGTGTTCTCATACAAACATTTTTCTAAATTTTAACTTATTTTGGTGTTTTGATTTGTTTGAAGTTTTTTTTTGGGTACCATGTACCTTTCTATGTAAAGCAGGCTAACCTTTACTCCCAGAAATTGTCCCCCTGTCTTTGCCTCCTGAGTGCTGGGATTAAATATATGTGCCACCATACCTGAATAGCCTTTTCATTTTTATGCAACTTCTGCTGGGAATTCTCTTCTGACCAGGAGACCTGGTCTTTATCCTGATGACACTATGTGCAGAACAAATGCGTGAAGGGAGAGGCATCAGTGCTGATAACCAACCATTGAAAGGGCTGCCTTATGATCTTAGGGTAGGAAAGGAAGAATTAACAAGTTCTGGGCTTGAGAGTGTGGCTTAGTAGTAGAGCTTGTCTAACACTTGTAAGACTCTACCTATACAGTGTACAAAAGCCAAGCCCAAATATAGCCCTGCACTTATTTAGTTGTTATGTCATTGGCTGCTTTGTAAATGTAAGGATGGGAAGATGAATTGTCACTTGATTCCCATTCCAAAGCTCTGTCTTTTGCCTCAGTGGTCAGCTGCCTGAGGTCACACATCTAGGATGTTACTGAGCCCAGACTCATAGCCTGGCCTTCTGGATTCCCTCCATGTTTAGGCCTTGTCCTAAGTAGATTTTATTGATGATCTGTGCTCAGTCAACCCCTTGACTCATATTGACAAGGGGTTTCTTTCTTTTCTTTTTTTTCTTTGAGACAGGGTTTCTCTGTGGCTTTGGAGGCTGTCCTGGAACTAGCTCTTGTAGACCAGACTGGTCTCCAACTCACAAAGATCTGCCTGCCTCTGCCTCTCAAGTGCTGGGGTTAAAGGTGTGTCCCACCACTGCCTGACAACAAGGAGTTTCTTATCTGTATCTACAAATGTTTTTTATTCTTCTTTATAAATCTGCAGCATATGGAATGGACAGCCGACCTCCCATGGCAATTTTTGAGTTGTTGGATTATATAGTCAATGAGGTAAGTGCTGCCAGGTTTCCTTAATGTTGGGATTTATTTATTCTACTTAAGAAAGTAGTTATTAGGGCTGGAGAAATGTTTAGTGGTTAAGAGTGGTTAAGCCGTTCTTCCAGAGGTCTTGAGTTCAATTCTCATCAAGCACATGGTGGCTCACAACCATCTATAGTTGGATCTTATGCCCTCTCTGGCATAAAGTCATATGTACAGCCAGAACACTCATGCATAAAATAAAGCTGAGAAAAAAAAGAGTAGGGGCTGGAGAGATGGCTCAGAGGTTGAGAGCTCTCACTGCTCTTCCAGGGGTCCTGAGTTCAGTTCCCAGCAACCACATGGTGGCTCACAAACATCTACAATTCAATCTGGTGCCCTCTTCTGGCATGTAGGTAGAGGACCTGGGTTCAGTTCCAGCACCCATATGACAGCTCATAACCATCTGTAACCTGAGGTCCAAGGGATCTGACACCCTCCTTTGTAGACACTGCATGTGTGTGATACACATACATGCAGACAAAATTCATACATAAAATGAAAAAAACAAAAACATGGAAGTGAAAAACAAAATAGTTATGAGCGTGTTGGTGCACACCTGTGAGCCCAGTACTCAGATTGAGTTAGGAGTTTCAAGCCTGAGACCACTTGGACTACATAGTAAGATCCCTGTCTCAGAAGGGTATATGGGTGGTAAAACCATGGCTGATTTGGTCAGGATGACTGTAAGTTGTTCACGTGGTGTCATCCTGGGGATGCTTGTGCTTTACTCTTGGAATTGTCATCTCAAGATTCTCTTCTTTTCCACTGATGTTTGCCTGTCTTCATTTACTAGGCTGCTCAGTGCATTCTGAGCACAGGGAATGTGAGGAGCAATAATGAAGTCCCTAGTCTCCATGATGGTTGGGTGGGGTGGGGGAGTTGAGCTAATAAATGTAGAGCTGAAACATAATTGGTTTTGGTTCTTTGTTGTTTTTTAAGACAGAGTTTCTTTGTGTATCTTTGGCTGTTCTGGAACTAGCTGATAGATCAGGTTGGCCTGGAACTTACAGAGATCGGCCTGCCTCTGCTTCCTGAGTGCTGGGATTAAAGGCGTGCGCCACCACCACCATGCTGGCTCTTATTTTAAGTGCTGTTTTAAAAACTGTGGCTATAGAAAGAGATATGGGACATCCATTTTCAATTCTGTGAAAGAGGCAAATTATTTCTGGGTCAGGTGGCATGTAATCTGCATTACAAGCCTGTAATCCCAGCACCTGGGAGGCCAAGGGAGACTGTCATGCATTCCAGACTTGTTAGCACTGTAGAATGAGACACTGGAGGGTGGGGGGAAGAGTTGAATGTATGTGCCTACTTAAAGGTGATTAAAATTTTCACTCTTATTGTTACTCTTGACTGACTTAATATAAAGAGCCATCCACTTGTGAAATCCATTTACAGTAAATTTACATTAAGGAAGGAGGAGACTTGGTCTCTGGGTTTGCTTAAGAGTAGGCTGGGGCTGTACAGGGATGTGAGAGGGAGCCCAGTGTTCTGCAGCAGGAGCAGCCTTGGCGGTTTATGAGAAGGGGTAAGTGCTGGCATGTTTCAGAGGGAGCACTGGGTGCAGATAAGGCCGTCACCTAGCCTTGATTTCCTTAAGAAATCATAGGTTATCTTCTTTTCCTCTGAACAGACCCTTAAAGGCACAGGAAGGTCCAGTCACAAAGTCAACAGGGAATGTCCTGGTAACCCTAGAGGGGCTTTCCTGCCTGCCAGAGAGTTTTGTTTACTTCTCTATTGTGTGCAGAGCAGTGTGCCAAGCAGCAAGGGGCAAGGCAGAGCAGCGTAGGCTTGAAGGGTTTATCAGTGCAGTGTGGGCCATCCACCCTCTGCCTGTTAGGGAGGTTGCCTGGACCTGTGCAGCTCTGCACACTGCTTTCCCTACACGTTCCCATTCTGTTCTCCAAGCCAGCTGAGGCGGGCCAAACTGCCTGTGTGTGCCCTCTTCGTATAGGTAAAGAAACTCAGTCTCCCAGATGGGCAGTAGCTGCAGCAAACAACATAGCTACTTCTTTCCCCAAGTGCTGTCTTCCTATCATCTACCTCTGAACACCAGAGCCTTTGTTGGCCCCAGCCCTTTCTTGCCTGCCCCTTCTCGCTTAGGAGGAACAGACATTGGCTTCTGGAGATCAATTGTTTTCTCTTGAATATCCCACACCTTCTCAGCAGCTGGGACAGTTTGCAGAGTGGGGCTTGCCCAGGGCCAATGTTCTACAATGAGGGTGGTAGGTAGCTGATCTCAAATTGACAAGGTCTTCCTGGTGAGAAGGCTTGCTGGGCTTTTTAGTAGGGGGTTTGTTTTGTTTCTGAAATGCTGGGAATCAAACTTATATGCCGCATACATGCTATACAAGCTCTCTACCACTGAACTGAACCACACCTGCAGAACCAGTGTTTGTTTTAGATAGGGTCTCTCTCTCATTATGTAGCTGGGAATAGTCCCAAATGCCCCAACCTCCCTACTTGATGGGACTATAAGCGGGTAACATCCAACTGATTTTTCTTTCCTTCCTGCCTCCCTCATTCCCTTTGTTTTTTGAGACAGGGTCTCATTATATTGCCCTAGCTGGAATTCACTATGTAGATCAGGCTAGCCTAAAGATTCAAGAGATTAACCTGCTTCTGCCTCCTGTATGCTTTGGCTGTTGTCTCATTAGAGAAGGGACACCTTATGTATATCTTAAATACTAGCTGCTGGCACAGGACACATAAACTGACAAGATTCCCTAGAACTAGGATCATGCCAGAGACCTGGGAGCTGCAATATTTCTGCAACGTGGGTAATATTCAACTATACTCAGCTTTGTCAGTTAATGTTAGTAGCTTTCCCTGACTATTCAGAGTTCAGAAAAGGGTTTTTTTGATTTTTGGGGGTGCTGGCAGGCCTGAGTAGTGCTTCCTAGTTTGTGCATCCTTGAGGCTTCTGTTGTTGGTAACTACTGCTGGCATTCCAGGCCAGTCACCACTCTTATAGTGCCATTCTTACTCTGCACTTTAGTGTCTTAAATTCAGAGGGCTCTATAACTGATAGCTCAACCTTATTTCAGAGTCAACAGGGTGAGGGCAACATGGTTTGTTTAGTCATCAGAGTGGTAGAATACTTGAAGTGGTCCCAACAAGGTGAGCCAGGAGGAGCAGGACTTCCCAAGGCCACTTTCCTGGAACTGATGAGGGTAGCAGTGACCAGAGACATGGGTGTGATGAGGTGACTGGAGCAGGAGTCAAGTGTATCTCACATGCTGATGTGTTTGCAGCCTCCTCCAAAATTGCCCAGTGGAGTATTCAGTCTGGAGTTTCAGGATTTTGTGAATAAATGGTAAGTTTGCACCGTGTTTCTGACACCCCTGGTTTTCCCCTCTGCATTAACCCTAGCTGCACTATCCCCCTTGTAGTGCTGGGACTCATGGCTATCTGATCCTGGGTATTATTACTCTTACTTGACCTGGAAGGATCATCCTGTTGCTTTCTGACCTTGATTTAATTCGGCAAGACCTCATTTAAGTGCTTAGGCATGATGGTGTGCATAGAAGAGAGGATGAGCAAGGTTCAGGCTTCAGTATAAAGGGCAGCCATGCAAGCATAAGCAGTGTGACTGAGAACCAGTGCTCTGACACTAATCACTCTTTTTTTCAGCTTAATAAAGAATCCTGCAGAGAGAGCGGATCTAAAGCAGCTCCTGGTAAGTCTCATAGAGCCTGAGTACCCATCTGACTGAGCCTCTTTCTGCCCTGCCCCATCCCTTGTTCTTCAGTCAGACTTGGGGCTGCACAATGCCAGACATCAGTCTCCTCGGTCCTCTTATGAGTTATGGGGGTGGAGGGGGCACAGCTGGGATGCAAGTCAGGGAGGGGCCAGCATTCATAACCTTCCTGAAGACAGGCCTTTTTCTCGTTCTGCCTGGCTCACTTCACATTTCCTGAGTTACTTTTCATCTACTTCTTGCGTAATGGCAGCAGCACAGGAAGGTGATACTTTTTAAGATCCAGACTCCATGCCCTGTGCAGCCTTGAGTGTAGTGTACCTTCCAACCAACCAGAGTTGCTCAGAGAGACAAGGTTGCCCCAGCTTATATGTGCGGCAGAGGGTCTCTGGACTGTAGCTATCCTACTTGTTGCTCAAGGACCAATGCTAGAAGCATCTTCCAAGTGGTACCCAGGCCGAGACTTGCTTTTCCTTCCTGTTAGCTTTTTTGTGGTGGTGGTGTTTTTTTAAACAGCATTTTCTTTACGTGTATTCTACACACAGGTTCACGCTTTCATCAAGAGATCTGATGCTGAGGAGGTGGACTTCGCAGGTTGGCTCTGCTCCACCATTGGGCTTAACCAGCCTAGCACACCAACCCATGCTGCTAGCATCTGAGCCTTTGGGAAGCAGCAAAGAGGAAATTTTCTTCCCAGTGGCATGCCATGTTGCTTTCAGGCCTTTCCCATGCTTGTCTCTGTTCAGACGTGCATCTCATCTGTGACAAAAGATGAAGAACACAGCATGTGCCAAATTGTACTTGTGTCATTTTTAATATCACTGTCTTTATCACTATGGTTACTCCCCTAAGTGGATTGGCTTTGTGCTTGGGGCTATTTGTATGTTGCTCAAACACATGCCGGGCTGAACTGTAGTGAAACCCTGGTGACCTGGGTGGTCACTCTTTTACTGATGTTTGCACTGCTGTTCATGTTCCGTGACTCACTGGCTGGCTGCCTCTACTGTCAGGATTCTTGGACCCTTGGTACTTCACTCTTACAGGTGACCTCTCAGTCTGAGGAGAGGGAGCCTGGTGAGACCCTTCACAGGCAGTGCATGGGAAGCATGCTTTGCTGCTACTGAAATGAGCATCAGATTGTGTATATCATGTTATTTTTATTTTTTGCTTTTGGTATAGAGCTCAGTAATTCCCATCCAAAAAAAAAAAAAAAGAAAAGAAAAATCTAGCCAGAGCCCATCACTGCCATGATAGCTGGGGCTTCAGTCTGTTTACTGTGGCGATTTTTAGACTTCTGGTTGTATTTCTATATTTATTTTTAAATATACTGTGTGGGGTACTTAGTGTGGTGTATGTCTCTTAAGTTTGAATTAGTGTTTCTAAATAGGTGGAGTTATTTTGAATGTCACAAATGGATCACAAATCAGTATGTGTCAGAGTTCTATCTTTCCTTCAATCCAAGCACCAATGCTATTGTAAACTACGTGTATAGTGCCTACAAATTGTATGAAAACCCTTTAACCATTTTAATCCAGATGTTTATCAAATCTAATCTCTTATTCTAATAAAAATACTGTCAAGTTAAAATAAAAAGGACAAAAGATATTTCTGCTTTTGTGGCAGGCCTTTCAATGTCTCTAGACTATGGGAAATGAAGTGATTTAGCCATGTACTGAAGTAGGGGAAAGTGAAGACAGGAACACAGTTGGAAGGCATAAATGCTACATATGAGGATTTC
This sequence comes from Mesocricetus auratus, assembly GCF_017639785.1. Lineage (NCBI taxonomy): Eukaryota > Metazoa > Chordata > Mammalia > Rodentia > Cricetidae > Mesocricetus > Mesocricetus auratus. Next base: position 4,262,913 of record NW_024429267.1, on the reverse strand, counting down.
TGTTGCTCATATGAACACCCTGACTGAAAGCAACTTGGGGAGGAAGGGGCTTATTTCATCTTACAGCTTGTAGTCAGTCCATCATCCAGGTAACTCAGCGAAGGAGCCTGGAGGCAGAAACTGAAGCAGAGGCCATGGAGGAACCCTGCTTACTGGCTTGCTCTTCATGCTTGCCGAGTTTTTCTTTTTTCTTTTATTGTGTATACAGCCTTCTGTCTACAGGTACCAGATCTCATTCAAGGTGGTTATGAGCCACCATGTGGTTGCCAGGAATTGAACCTCTGGAAGAACAGTCAGTGTTCTTAACCGCTGAGCCATGTCTCCAGCCCGCCGAGTTTTTCTTATAGCACCCAGCAACACCAACACAGGGATGACACAGCCACAGTGAGCTGGGTGCTATTACATCAGTCATCATTCAATAAAATGCACAAGCCTGTCCACAGGCCAATTTGATGGGGGCATTTTCTCAATTGGGGCTCTTCTTCCAAAATGACTCTAGCTTGTTTTGAGTTTACATTACAAACTAGCCAATTCACAGGGCATGGTAGCATATGTGTCTTTAATTTCAGTACTTGGGGAACAAAGGCAGATGGCTTGGTATATACAGTGAGTTCCAAGATAGCCAGTGCTTTGTAGAGACCTTGTCTCAGAAAAAGAAAAACACACACACACACACACACACACACACACACACACACACACACACACACACACACACACACACACACACACACACACACTGCCAGCTCTGTGCAGTAGTGTGCTAAGGGGTCAACTTCAGTCTTTGGATCAACTATACTCAATGCAGAACAGTGACTACCACCTTTCCAGGACCTGTGAATAAGTAGTTTCTTTGTGGTTTCTATTGTGAAAAAACACCCTGACCAAAAGCAAATGTAGGAGGAAAGGGCTTACATATCCTGACTCACAGTCCACTGAAGTAAACCAACGTAGGTACTTTCAAACTAGGTGGGAACCTGGAAGCTAATTTAGAGGCAGTGAAATAAGGCTGCTTACTGGCTTGTTCAGGCTTTTTAATTATAGCACTCAGGACCATCAGCTCAGGGGCTGGGCCCTCCAACATCAGCCACAAAGAAAATACTCTACAGGCTTGCCTAAAGCTCAGTCTTACAGAGGCATTTTCTCAATCAAGGTTTCCTCCTTTTAGATGACTGTAACTTGTGTCAAGCTGACAAAAACCTAGCCAGCACAGTGGGGTTGGGCATCTGTCTTGAGCAAAATCATAAGCTATGATTTTTTTCTCACAGATCATTCCTTATTTGTAGCAGTGCCTGCTTGCAGTTCCGGTAGCCATTCTCACAGCAGAGCAAGCCTTCATCCAGGTCTAGTCGTCTGCTGTGCTATACTGGGAAGTGGGTTCCTTTCACTACTTATAGAGCTAACTACACACTCCAGGGAGAGGTACTCCCAGTGCTGAGGTAGCTGTAAAGTCAGAAAAACAAGATGTGGGGTCTCATCCTTAAGAGTACTGCTGTGCAACTGTGAGGTAATTTAGATACCAGCACTCGCATTAGAAGCTAGACATCCCACAAACATTTGCAACTGCAGCTCTGAGGAAATTGAGCTTTGTACCCACATCTACTTACACACATGGTAGTGTAACAGCCCAGGCTGGTCTTGAACTCACAAAGATCTACCTGCCTCTACCTCCTGAGTGCTGGGATTAAACAAGTACACTACCACTGCCTGGCATTTTTCCTCTAGTTTATTTATTTATTTATTCTGGTTTCTGTGGCAGGATTTCTCTGTGGCTTTGGAGGCTGTCCTGGAACTAGCTCTTGTAGACCAGGCTGCCCTCAAACTCACAGAGATCCGCCTGCCATTGCCTCCCGAGTACTGTGATTGTGTGCGTCACCACCACCCAGCAATTTACTTTTTTTTTTTTTGGAGACAGGGTCTGTTTATGTTGTCCTGGCTTTCCCAGAACTTGCTATGTGGACCATCACATTGGCCTGACATCCTGCCTCTGTGAGTGCCCATAGTAATGACTAAAATTGTGTTTTGGTTTGGTTATAGTCCAGGCTGGCTTCAGTGGATGGCAAGTACTCCTGCTAGAGAATCTCAAAGCCTGAGATTACAGGTGTGTATATGCCAAAGCTGGCTAAAACTTTAGTCCCCTGAAGTTGACTGTGAATTGTTTCATATATTTGAGCAGAAAAAACAAAACATTTTTGTGGCTTGCTGTACACTAAACCCTGCGTGCTAGGATTAAAGGTATGCACCTCCATCACTATTTTCTTCAGATAGGGTCAGTGAACCCGAAGCTCACTGGTTTCAATAGACCAGCTGGCCACACAGCTTCAGGGATCGTTGGTCTCCCTATCCTCAGTGCTGGGGTTACAGACATGTAACACTATGCCCAGCTTTTTACAGTTTTGGGGATTCAAACTCAGGTCTTCATATTTGTATGGTAGACACTTTAAAACCAAGTCTCTCCTATTCACAAGTGTGTATATACTCTTTCACATAAGCCCCAGGGCCCAAGGCAAGTGCTAGATTTAAAAATTTAGTTTGTAAAACTAACCCTAGCTCTTGTCTCCCTTTAGGAATCAGATTCTTCCTCTTCTTCCTCCTCCTCCTCCTCCATAGGGTTCCTTGTGCTCAGCTTCAGTGTGGTTTGATTGATTGATGCTTCATTGTCTACATGCACTGACATCTGTAACACAAAAACATCTGCATTACTAAGAGGGCGTCTCAAAACAGCACACTCTTTTTTTCTTCATCAAAATAGCAAATTCTTTAAAATCAAGTTTCATTTGTGGGGTTGGAGAGATGAACAGCAGTTAAGAGTGCTTGTTGATTGCAGCTGGCAGTGGCACTCGCCTTTAATCCCAGCATTAGATAGGCAGAGGCAGGTGGATCCATGAGTTCAAGGTCAGCCTGGTCCACAGAGTTCCAGGATACACAGAGAAATCCTTTTTTTTTTTTTAATCACATTTTTGTAACTGAGGGGAAAGAGCATTATCCTGTTTCTTGTTTCTCCCATTACTGAAAAGAGGTAAGAATAAAACGTTAACTGGCTCTCAGTTCTTTTAGAAACCCTCAGCAAAATAATTATGTAGACTACGTGGTTTATCACAGAATTTCAAAAATATGGTATGTTTAGAAAGAATATGATTGTACTGTCTTTTTGTTTTGTTTTGCTTTTTGAAAACTGGGTCTCTCTTTGTAGCCTGGCTATCTTGGAACTCGCTCTGCAAACCAGGCTAGCCTTGAACTCACAGAGATCTACTTGCCTTGGCCTCCCAAGTGCTGGGATCAAAGGTGTGCACCACCACCCATCGGCTTGTATTGGCCTTTTTAGCCCTTGCTTTGTACATGAAGCCACATCCACACAGAGCAGCAACTATGACATAGTCCTAAAATATTCCTAAATGAGCCACGTTTCACCAGGCGGCAGTGATGGTGGTGGTGTATGCCTTTAACCCCAGGACTCGGGAGGCAGATCTTTGTGAATCCAAGGCCAGCTTGGTCTACAGAGTGAGTTCCAAGACAGGCTCCAAAGCTATACAGAGAAACCCTGTCTTGAAAAACAAAACAACAACAACAAAAAAGGAGCCAGTTTCTAAACAGTATGTGGGGGTACATGCCTGTAATCCTAGACAGAGATCAGAAGGCAGCCAGCCTGGGTTTATAAGACACTGCTTCAACATAAAACTCACTATGACTACCAGTTTCTTGGGGTTCACGTGAATGACTGGAAATAAAGGAGTAGTCTGAGTAACTGGGAAGGCCAGGTGTAGTGGTGTACAATACAAGAACAGAGGCTGCTTAAATGGGACAAAGTATAAAAGACAGGCTATTTATTGCCTGATAGATTAATGAAGATTAGCTATTTATTGAACTACAATATTGAGGAGCTGGAGATATAGCTCATGGGGAGGGTGCTTGCTTACCATTTATAAGCTCCCAGGTTCAATCCACAGTAAATTCCCTCATGCCCCAAATATTTGATTGGCATTTTCCAGGGTTTGATAATGTGCTATACAGCATTTGCTAAACGCATGCAGCAAGGGAACAATGGGACTCCACATTATCTAGAAGCCTGTTCTTGACTAAACTTACATCATACTGTATAGGTGCAGGCTGAGAAGGCAGCGTCTCAGTCCCTCTTCGAGAGCTTATCATTGATTGGAGGGCCAATTCTTCCACCTAGGAAAGAAGAGAGAACATTTTACTGAGTAGTCTGCTGGGGTACCAAAGTGAGTGAATTCCGTTGGATGCTGTAATGGTTGGCATCATGAGAGGAAACTGCTTCCAATCCCAGGACTGTTCCAGAAAGGCAAAGGGCGTTCTTAACCTGTACCAGACAGGGTATCACTATCTAGTTCTGGTTGTCCCAGAATTCCATGTGTAGACTAGGTTGGCTTTGAACTCACAAGAGATCCCCCTGCCTCTGCTTCCTAAGATCTGGGAGTAAAGGCGTGCGCCACTACACTAGGCCTGAAGAGATACTAGATGGAGTATGTGGCTTTGGCAGGCTTTGCCCTTCTCCCCATTGCCTCTGCCTTACTTAAAACCATTAGATTACATCCCGAAGCTAGCCCCCATGGTCCATTTCTTATTTGGCCAATCCCTCCTCCTGAGGCAGATTACTAAGGTCCAGCTATCAAAGATCCAACAATCAAAAACTCTCCTTGGTTCATCTAATTAACATGCCCAATTAAAATTAAACACCCTATCCTAATACGAGGTTTTCCCTTGTACCTTTATAAACTATTTTCCTATGGGCCATGTCTTTCTCTTCTCTATCCAGAGGCAGTCATTTGTCCTAAGGGACAAATACTCTTGCCCTCTTTCCTGAGTTACCTTTCTATTGCCCCTCATCCTCAATCTCCTGCCTTTGTCTCTTATTCCCTGCCCTCTGACCCTCTGGGGCAAATAAATCTTTGTGCTGAGAACTTGGTCTTACGGTATACTGAGTGAACTTTAAGGTTCCCTACATGGCTTTACCTGCTTTTTTTTTTTTTTTTTTTGGTTTTTCGAGACAGGGTTTCTCTGTGGCTTTGGAGCCTGTCCTGGAACTCGCTCTATAGACCAGGCTGGCCTCGAACTCACAGAGATCCGCCTGCCTCTGCCTCCCGAGTGCTGGGAGTAAAGGCGTGCGCCACCAACGCCCGGCTTTACCTGCTTTTTTGATACTGGGTTCCTATGTCTAAACCTTGCTGTCCTGGAATTCACTCTGTAAACCAGGCTGGCCCTGAACTTAGAGAGATGCACTTGCCTCTCCTTACCTTTTTTTTTTCTTTTTTTTAATGAGGGGCTTTCTAAGTGTTTAGCTACGCTGCAGGCTTCCACACCCCACAACCAAGCAGCTCAATGAGGAAATGCAGGCACACCACTGAAAAGCCAGGTATAGAGGGGTCAGAGAGATGAATCAGTGGGGTTAAGACTAGAGAGTCTAGGTTCTATTCTCAGCACAAATATGGTGGCTCACAACCACCTGTAACTCCAGTTCCAGGTAATCCAGCACCTCCTTCTGTCCTCCTCAGACACTAGGCATAAACGTGCTGCACAGACATACATGCAATAGATACAAAATTACATACACGGATAGATGTAAAATTAAAACAAACAAGCCCGGCGGTGGTGGCGCACGCCTTTAATCCCAGCACTCGGGAGGCAGAAGCAGGCAGATCTCTGTGAGTTCGAGGCCAGGCTGGACCGACAGCCTCCAAAACAATACAGAGAAACCCTGTCTCGTAAAACAAAACAAAAAAAAAAATTAAACAAAAGATACAAACAGACAAAGACATAGATGAATATATATAGTCAGGTGTAGCAATTGCATTCCTGTAATCCCAGAACTGAAGGAGGCAAAACGATCACAAACTTGAGACCAACTTTGGCTACAGAGAAGTTTCCAGACCAGTCAGTCTCAGTTTCCAAGCCCCCTTCTCCACCCCCCCCCCCCCCCTCAAGTCAGGGATCAGCTGGCTCCACAGACACAGATGGACATCCTAGGCCTGAGTTTGTCTACACATTAATGAGAAAGTGAAGACAGAAGATCAGAAAATGCATGTGTTTCCTGGAGCATCAGGGTACCTGCGTTTGGCAAGTCATCAACATATAATCATTAGGTGCAGTAAGTGTGAGCCGTTTACAACCGCCCTGAGGAAAACTGTTTATCATTTTCTGTACCACGAGTATACAAGTTCAGTTTGTAAAGGTCACTTATATTTAAAGATCTTGCATACGAGTGAGGTTCTGGGGTTACCATCATCTTTCACAGGGGTCAAATTATCCCCTGGTCTAGGGAGTGATCAAGGCAAATGTAATTCTGCGTTCCTCCTAGGCAGTATCTGCTCCTGAGAACTCTACGGGTAAGTTTCTTTCCCAGGCCTCATTCGCACCCTAGGAGGATCTAAACTCCCTTCTAGTTTTGCAACACTAAAGTCCTTTCCAGTGTATATAAATACCGGCGAGAGTCAGCGGTGGGCTTAGGGGGCTAAGCTGAAGACCTAGAGGTCGGAGCGGAGGGGAGCAAGCTGCGCTGCCCGGAGCTCTACCGCACGCGCCGGACAACCGCTAGGGGTTGCGGCTGGAGGGCGGCTAGCTCACCTTGAGACGGTTCAGTTGGTCGTGAAGGGCCGCCTTTAGGCGCAGCAGGGTCTCCTCCTCCTTGCGAAGCTCCTGTAGTCGGCTTAGCATGCTTTCATCTGTTTAGGCCGCGTTCTTCTGCCGGGCGCCGGGTGATGACATCACTTCCGACTCCCGGAAGGAGGCATTGAGTTGCTGGATTATTCTCTTCAAACCACTTAGTATGGGTTCGGTTTAGACAAGGAGACTGAAAGAACAGGATAATTGAACTCCAAGGAACTTGGAGATTCAAGTCTGTTGCTGGTCCCTGAAAATAAAATTGGGCAAACTCGTTTCATAGGCCTCAGGAAGTTAAATTCTCATCGGAGCACTTTTTTTTTTTTTTTTGGTTTTTCGAGACAGGGTTTCTCTGTATTGTTTTGCAGGCTGTCCTGGAACTCACTCTGTAGACCAGGCTGGCCTCGAACTCACAGAGATCCACCTGCCTCTGCCTCCCGAGTGCTGGGATTAAAGGCGTGCGCCACCAATGCCCGTCCTCACCGGAGCACTTTAAGGGTGTTTTCGAGATAGGGTTTCTCTGTTGTTCCTTTACTGACCTGGCCGACCTCCAGATCCGCCTGCTGCTGCCTCTGGAGTCACTGCTAACCTGCTCAGCACTTCTATTGTGCTCATTTGTTCCAAATGGCTTTACAAGAACTGTAGACATTTGCAGGCATAAACCAAACTTCTAAGGCGGGCGTTGGTGGCACACGCCTTTAATCCCAGCCCTCGGGAGGCAGAGGTAGGTGGATCTCTTGTGAGTTCGAGGCCAGCCTGGTCTACAGAGCGAGTGCCAGGACAGCCTCCAAAATAATACAGAGAAACCCTATCTCGAAAAAACAAAAAACCAAACTTCTAGTTCAAACCTTTAAGCTCCCACTTTGCAGGTAATGAAAAAGCTAATATATTCCAATTCCAGTTCCCCCTCCTACTCTTCCCAGAAGCTCCACGGAGAAGGTAAGGCCTCGAATAGGAAGTCTATAAAGTCTGTCCCATCATGGAGACTAATTTTTTTCTGGGCTTAACTGTCTGGTAATGGTTTCAAATACTACAAAGGCAACAGGGAAATCAAGGTCAACTGTAGGATGACCAGATTGACGTTAGATGAGTAAACATCTGTGTCACTGCTGGTTAACACAACTAAGACGTACGTAGCTCCCAAGGCTACCACAATTGAGGGCAGATGTTTCCTTGTTCCATCATGCCCACTTCATGGAACCGTGCACTTCCACTGTATAAAGGTTTGGGAAAATCTCAAACTCATTTTGTATCAGGCTATAATGTGCCTAAACAGAATGAGACACTAAAAACAAAAAATGTCCTTGTTCTTTATGCAACCCTGATAGCCTAAGCTTGGATACCCAGAACTCTTATTTCTAGCCACTCATCCTACAAAGGGGGAGGGAGGTCTTGGGAACATTAAGATTCACACAAACTGTTTCACTGTATCTTTGATCAGATTTTTTATTCAAATAGGCTGTCTCTGTTTGCACTATGGAATGAAACAGATTTCAAATAGTTAAGCAGCAGGCTTTTTCTCCTCTGTGGTAGTTTTCTTCCCAGCTGCTGGCTTCTTGGTGGTTGCAGCCTTTTTCCCTGCAGGCTTCTTCGGCTTCTTGACATCCACAGGCTTCTTTTCTTTCTTACTCTCTGTAGACTTCTTGTCTGCTGCCCCTTTCTCTGATTTGGCTGCCAGGGCTGCTGCTGCTGCTTCCAGTTTCTTCACCCGGAGTTTGTGCTGCAACACAGACAAATAGGAAATTAAGAATTAAATGCTCAACCCTTAATCCCAGTACTTGAGAGAGGAAGAATCTGTCAGTTTTAAGAGCTGCCTGGTGCACACAGTGATTCCCAGGACAGTCAGAGGCAGTGTGAGACCATGGGGTGGGTAAAAAAGATTGACAATTCCCGACACAGCAAATTATGCCTTACATTTCTGGCCTGGCGAAGAATGGTATTCCTGCGCATTGTCTTTGCATAAGGGTTCAGCTTCAACATGATTCTCAGGTTCTTCAGTGGATTCTTCTTCAAGACTCTACGATGAATCTTCTTGCTATAAAGAGGTAGCACAAAATCAATTAACACGTATACCTTTAAAATTTAAAGGTTAAAGCATCAGGTTATAGCAAGAGCTTTAAATATCCAAACTTTACCGTGGTGCTCGGAGGGCTCTTTGGATCTCTGGGCTTTTCAAGATTCTGCTAAGGTCTGTGTTCATCATCTTGTGCATGGGAAGGCTGGGAAGAAATTATAAAACTCTGAATTCTCATCTTCTAACTGAACATACATCACAAGAACTATATTTCAAATGTGCAAACTCTCCAGGTACAGAATTTTCCACCTGCTAACTTTTGTAATCATGGATTAGAGACATACTGTTTATCCCCACAATGGGAAATGTAAAAACCCAATGCATAATTTAGGAACATAAATCTAAATCAAGCCGGGCGTTGGTGGCACACACCTTTAATCCCAGCACTCAGGAGGCAGAGGCAGGCGGATCTCTGTGAGTTCGAGACCAGCCTGGACTACCAAGTGAGTTCCAGGACAGGCTCCAAAGCCACAGAGAAACCCTGTCTCGAAAAACCAAAAAAAAAAAAAAAAAAAACAAATCAAAACAAAACAAAAAAACTAAATCAAGTGCCATTATAAATACACAGTCTAGGCATCCACGTATCCATGTGCAGTAAATATAGGAAACTCACTCACTTATAGTTACTCTTGAGGGAGGCCGCCTTACGCCAAGTGCCATACAGCTCATCTAACTTCCGGAAGGCACCCTCAGTCCAAATGCAGAAGCGTCCCACATGCCCACCAGGAGCAAGTTTCAAAATGTTCAGCTTGCTTACATTAAGCAGAGTAATACCTTCAAAGGCAAGGAAGAATTAGTCTGTATTCAATCAACAAGAGAAATACAATTTTTAGGGCTTAATGAGTTACACAAAGCACTAAGTCTAATAAATTGTTAAGTTCAAGCCTTCATGGTGGAACTCACTCATCTAGGAATCAGAACTTCCACAAAATCATGTTTATTTCAGAAACACGGACCATGAAGTGGAATTTCATCATTACCAAAGCTGAGTGAGTGTATACCAAACAGGGAATTAAAACATAACACTGTCAGGCAGTCTTGGGCCATGCCTTTAATCACAGGAGTTCGAAGTTAGCTTGGTCTACAGAGCTAGTTACAGGACAGGCTTCAAAGCTACAGAGAAAACCTATCTCAAAAAACAAGAATCTTTAACATTAGAAGATTTACCAGGGATGTTTCTGAAGGCCTTGATGATACCATTATCTTCATTATAGATGATGCAGGGTCCCCTGCGCTGGATACGTCTTCGGTTTCTCATTTTGCCCTTGCCAGCTCTCATTCTCTGAGAGGCATAGACCTATAGAGGGAGCAGCTTTAATATTCTGATCAAGGCATAAACTTGCTTCCAGGTCTTCAGCTAAAAAACCAGGACAGAGAGAGGTCTCAAGCAGGTAGAGGCACTTTCAGCCAAACCTGATGTTTGATCCCTGGGACTCACAATTCTTTGTTAGTATTTCACATTTCACCTCAGTTACTAAAGGGTTCTGACTTGCTCAGTAACAATTTTCGTCAACCTTCTGATTCAGCTTACTGACAGCAGGCAACTGTCACTGAAAACAGAGTAGGACGCAAATTACAACATCATTGCAAGCAAAATTGTACTGTATCAAACACATTCTGTAAGAAAATAACAGAAACTCCTGCAAGTTCTCTTACACATACACAAATAACAAATGTGATTAATAGTAGTGTTCATATAATACCATTTTTTATAAACACCTCAAATCTATACTCTCATCTTTGGATCTGAGATTCCTAACATCTACCTCCTATCAAAACTAAATGTTGACCCACTCACCCTTTAAACCAAAATCTAACAGCACTGAACGGTAAATGTGTATGTTGAGCCTACCTTTTTGATGTCATTCCAAGCTTTAAGTTTCTTAAGTAGCTGAACAGCCTCCTTGGTCTTCTTGTAACCTTCAACCTTATCTTCAACTACCAAAGGGAGTTCAGGAACTTCCTCAATACGATGACCTATCCAAACCAAATTCAATACTTAACAAGGTCTCGACTCTTTACACACAGACCCAAAGCAAAACAGCATCATCAGTCAAGTCAGAATTTCCACTAATATCATGTGTTTCAGAAACACGGACCAATTAAGTGGAATTTCATCATTTTGACAGCTAAAAATACAGCAGGAATTTGATGGGAGCTATAACCAAGGGCTTACTAGACCAAAACAAGCAGAACTGCTTTTAGTAGACACCAAGAGGGATAGAATTCACTCAGGCTAATCACCTAACAGAGGTTTCCATGAGAGGTATAAATTATGTCTTGTATGCAATCATCACAGACCTTTAGACATCACCAAGGCTGGTAAGGCTGAGGCAGCCAAGGCAGAACAGATGGCGTATCGCTTTTGGGTTGTGTTCACTCTGCGGTGCCAACGACGCCAGGTTTTGGTTGGTGCAAACATGCGGCCTCCCCGGCACATCTGTTTTCTTTGTCAAGAATTATACAATTTTTCAGTTGTGGAGAATTAGTGAGGTTATGACTTGCTCAGTAACAACATTCGTCAACCTTCTGAACCAGCTTACTGACAGCAGGCAACTGTCGCCATGAACAGAGTAAGACGCAAATTACGACATCACTGCAAGTAAACCCCCCATCAAACATCTCCAGACTGTAGTCTAGAGGTTCTGTTTACTGGGGACACTAGCACTTTTACACAAGATTCTAAATATTATTTAACATTAATAAATGAATCCAAGTCAATCGTTTAATTGCAAAGAATCCTAGTACAGAAACAGGATACATTTCCAAAGGCACCCTGGCCAGAACGGTGCGTTCCACCACCTCGGACTCTGGGAATTCGAGCCACAGCCCTGCCAGTACCCCAAGACTCAGCACTGGTTTGATGACCTAAAATCAAGAAGAAGTATTAAGTACTAAGCCACAACAACCCATGGCTTATTTTATGCATGTAAAGGCAGTATCAGAATAGCCAAGGAAAATCACATGGTTCAGAAACACGGACCAATGGCATTTCATCACTCACTGCAAAGAAGCCCTAACCATGATAAATGTAAATCCATACCTGCTAATTCACTCACGGCATAGGGCTGTCTGTTGTTTTTCCTCAAGTTTGTGTGAACAAAGTTCACAATATCCGGTCGAATGGGTGCTTTGAACACAGCTGGCAAAGTGACATTTTTGCCAGATGACTCCCCTTTTTCAGAGTACACCGATATGAGGGGACGGGCACAAGCCTTGGGGGGAAGAAAAAGCTAACTCAGACACAACGCAAGCATCATCTCCTGTATTTGGAATCTAAATTTTAAAATACAGTTTAACGAGTTGCCACCAAATATAAGACTACTTGTGATATTACACTTTGTGAAGAACTAGGTACTGGCAGGTGTTGAGAAACAGGGGTGAACCAGTACATTCACTTCACAAAAGGACAACAGAACCATATCATGTTGTAATACTCACTTGAGAAAATAAAAAGATTTACTGACAATGTTGGAGGCAAACAATACTCAAAATCAGAACTAAATGACAAAGACACAGGCTGAGTTTATATACACGCCAATTTGTGCTTGTTTAGCAAGGATGGGAGCGTGCCAGAGGTTGTTAGCAGGTGAGGAAAATCAGAAACCCTGTACCAAACCCATAGTTCAAGAAACAAGACTATCGTTTCAATAGTTTTACAGCCAATGAACAGCTACAGCGCGAGTATCTGTCATTTTAAGAGAAGAATATATTTTGAGTGAAAGTTTGAAGATGCTGTTCAGTGAGGCCATGTAAACTCCACCGACCCCCCATTTCAAACATTGCCTTCTCAGTCTCATTTGCCCAAGGCTCCAGGCCTCTTTTCAAGCTCAGAAACGAAACAGGTCACACTTTCAGAACTCTTTGAAAAGACACTCACCTGAATGGCCCACACCACCTGCCCACTTCCGTTTCACCTCTAGTCTCCTACATTCTTTTCCAGGTTCTTTTCAGAGACTCGTTCATCTTACCTTTCCTCTCTCCCTTTAAGTTCTCAACTCACCGGCCAACCGATCTAGTCAATTTAAGATACACCTCGGCCATGTCTTCAAATACTAATTTACTGTGGTTAGACCAACCTTATCCCATGCATTAGGTGGAGCACAGAAAGACAGTTGTGAAAATAACATGATTACTAATGGGAACGAGCTTGTAGCTCAAGCCATGCAGGTTACATCAAATAAGAACATTACTTTTCAAGCGGCGAAGACTTTGCTTTTCTAGAAAACATTTCAAAGAGGAAGAGACAGCCTTTGAGAACTCCTTTTAAAAGGCATTAACACTAATTCCCTCGGCGCTTTCCTTCGAGATAGATATACATTCGCCGGCCGGCAAGCACATGTCACGCCACAAGGCCCATGCCAAGTTGCCGTCGGGGGAGTCAGCAGCAAGGAGCTCGGCTTCCAGATGCCCTTTTGTCCTAACAACTACGGAAAGCGAGGATCCCAAAGGCCGCTCTGTCGTCCACCCCGCGTTGTCTACCACGTTGGCTCTAAGATGGCTGCCGCAGCGCCCACAACCCAGCTCCCTGCCATCAAAGGTCTTAGGTTCCCTTCCCAGGTCCTCTTAGCCTGCCGATCCCATGTTCTGATCCCTTCATCCTCCCCCACAGGCCCCAGAAACGAAGGTAAAGTCCCGCTGAGAAGACCTCCACTCACCATGATGGGGAGAGGAGAAGGCCACGCTCCTCTCAACCCGGCGGATCCCACAGGAAAAGGAAGGACCTAGCACCTACCCTCCACACATATCCTTCCTCTCGACTCACATCCGGCCCCTCCCTAAAACCAACTCGGAGAACCAATATATTTCTTTATTACTCTGTAAAATTTGAAAACATCATATTATTACTTCATATGTGTTAAAATCTGTATCTATTTTTTTCTAAAGCTAAAAAAACTGGTTAGAAAAGAGGGACTCTTTTCCGCGGAATAATTCGTAACTCGACAAGAACTCTCGCGAGATGAGGTTTCTCGCCCCCTCAATCACAACATCTATTTTAACTTTTTTCCTCCCACCCGACATTAATGGGAGCCTATTAGAATCACAAATGCCACTGGGTGCTCTAATAAATTAGAACGATATGTGTTAGTGTTGGACAAAAACGAACTTAATGTTGTGAAGTAGTTCCGGCGGGGCGGAGTCATGGCCCCTGACGTCAGCGTCGGGGCGCGCAGTTCAGTTTAGAAGCTCCGGATTGGGAGGCCGAGGCGGGATGTGGGCGCGTATGAACCGCGCGGCCGAGGAGTTTTATGCTCATCTTCTGCAGTGAGTTGTGGCTGAGGAATGGAATGGCATCTCGTCCCTCCCGGCCTTTGTGTCTCTGCCCGAGTCTGAAGGCTTCGCGCACTGTCGGCCTCACTGGGGTTTGGGACAGGAGAGGGCGGGTCTCGGCTGTGCGGCGGGTTTGGCTCTGCTGACGCCTAGGCCTGCTAGCCTCCCGAGAAAACATCAGTACTAGAGCGAGAGGGTCAATTTACTCATTTTACTGATGCACCCAGTTCTAAGTAGCGACTCCCGGGATATGGAGAACTAGATGTCATCCGTCTCCTGCCTTAAGCTCTGACTGACTGCTGAAAAAGAAATGTATAGTTGTCCGGTCTCTTCTGTTACTATCTGAGCTACATTTGACCCTGAGCTGGTTTCAAAAGTCACTACTGTTTCGCTGTTGTGATTTTCTTGAGACAGGGTCTCAACTCTAGCCCAAACTAGACAGAAACTCACCTCGAATTCACAGCGACATTCCTGGCCAGCATCCTCATGCTTAGATTAGAGGCATGAGCCACCATGCCAGAATTCACATTGTTCCTTTAGTGAAATATTACTACAAGAGGATTCTGTCAATTCTACATCCTGTATGAAAATTGAAGACAGTGTCTCATATCTGACCCTGCATCAGAATCACCCCTGGGAATTGTCAAAATACTGATTTACGGGCTCTGCCTCCATGTTTTTTGATAGGTCAGATGTGGAAACAAAAAGTTTACCTTTCTAAATTCTAGGTTCAGGGTGTTGCTGGCTGGGTATAGCACAGTATTTTTAAAATGCTATACTCTTCCTATTTACAAAAGCAGTATTGCTTCTAAAATACTCTTAATGTTATAGTAGAAGAACTAGCTTGTTTTGTTTTTGTATTTCCACAGTTTCTCTATATAGCCCTGGCTGTTCAGGAACTCTTTCTGTAGACTGGCCTCCAACTCAGCCACCTGCCTCTTCCTCCGAAGTGTTGCTGGCATTAAAGGCACATCTTCACTGCCCAGCTAAGAGCTACTGTTTTTAGAGAAGTTAATGATGTCTTTGAGCTCAGCAGCTTTAGTTGTTTTTAACTGCTGTGGTAGTTCTGCCATGGTGTTAAGTACTTCATTTTTGTTTTTTTCTTGGTTTTTCGAGACAGGGTTTCTCTGTTATTGTTTTGGAGCCTGCCCTGGAACTCGCTCATGGCTTTGAACTCACAGAGATCCGCCTGCCTCTGCCTTGAGTGCTGGGATTAAAGGCGTGCGTCATCAACGCCCGGCCTTGTTTTTTTTTAAACCCAAAGGTCTCATGTAGTGCAGGCTGGCCTCCAAGCCAAGGACGAGTTGAACTAATAACCACCCTGCCTGCATTTCCAGTGTGCTGTCATTATAGGCAGGAGGCATTCTGCCCAGTTTTTGAGGTCTTTAGGAACAGAGTCCAGGGATTCACACACGTTAGGCAAGCAGTCTTATACCTGAGTTATGATACTAGCCTATATGGTTGTATCGTCTGTTTTATCAACCCCACTGATAATAATTTACTTACATCCATCATGCTTACCAATTATTTCCTGAGTGTTTTCTTCCCAATGTGATATTTAACTCCAGCATTCTTTCAAGTTAAGAGTTCTAAATCTAAGACTCCAGCTTCCTTGCTTTCACCTTTCCCAGACTCCCCACCACTTTGTTCTTTTATTTTTTTGCTGAGGATTGGAGGTGGGGTGGTTTTGTGATGCTACACAAGTGTTCTACCCTTGATCCCAGTCTCTTTATTCTTGTCCATCTTACTTGTGGCCATTATGTCTGAAAAACTACAAGTCATTCACAGTTGTTTTCCTTCCAGAGTTGTTGGTACCCCCTAGCTGACAGTTTACTCTTTGGATGCCATCACAACTGGTTTTGTTTGCTATCCCCAGTATCTTAACAACTCAGAAACAGTTGCTTCATGACCAAGCAATATCCTTATATGTAAGAGACAACCATCTTTAAGAGAAATTCACAATCTTGGGCCAGCACATGCTGCCAAACCTCATGGCGTGGCATGGGACCCACATAGTGGGAGGAGAAAATATCCCACAAGTTGTCCTCTGACTTCAGCAAGCACACACACACACAAACACACGCACACACACTCACACATAATAAGAAATAAAGAAACAGCGGGGTGTGCTGGCAAATGCCTTTTTAATCCCAGCTCTCAGGAGGCAGAGGCAAACAGACCTCTGTGAGTTTGAGGCCAGCCTGGTCTACAAAGCAAGTTCCAGGACAGCCAGAGCTGTTACATAGAGAAACCCTGTCTTGGAAAAAAAAAAAGAAGGAAAGAAAAGTCTTGTACAATATGCAGAAATTAATCTGTCAGGCCTGTTTTCCGTGCTTCTGTCAGTTAGGTCTAGTGTCAGATTAAAAGAGGCAAACTGTATCCTGAGATAGCTGCTGGACTTTCCAGTAAAGACTTCCCTATAGATTAGACTTCGTTCGCATTGGTGTTTCATTGCAGTGTGCTAATGGTTTATAATTTGTGTGCTGTGAAACAGGGCTGAACAGTTAAGAGCACCACTTACGGTGAATTGCAGCTGTGGTGGGAGGGTCCAATGTTCTCTTCTGGCCTCCTGTAGTTACATGCACAGACATTCACACAACTAATTAAAATATCAAATCCTTTTATTTTGTTTTCAAAGATTTATTTATGCATATGAGTGCTGTATTTTCTTGTAGGCATTCGTTACAATATAGGGCATCAGATCCTGTTATAGATGGTTGTGAGCCACTATGTGGTGGCTGGGAATTGAACTCAGGACCTCTGGAAGAGCAGCCAGTGCTCTCAGCCACCAAGCCATCTCTCCAGCCCCACAATTTTTTTTTTTTTGGTTTTACGAGACAGGGTTTCTCTGTATTGTTTTGGAAGCTGTCAGTCCACACCGGCCTCGAACTCACAGAGATCCACCTGCCTCTGCTTCCCGAGTGCTGGGATTAAAGGCGTGTGCCACCAACGCCCGGCTTGGTTTTGTTTTTTAAATAGGCAGCCCAAGTTGCCCTCCCTATAACTTATCTTCCTGCTTTAGTATCTTAAGTACTGGAGTTACAGGTGTATACCACTATCCATAGTAGATGTTTACATTTTTAGGTTTTTTTTTTTTTTTTTTTTTTTTTTTTTTGGTTTTTTCAAGACTGGGTTTCTCTGTGGCTTTGGAGCCTGTCCTGGAACTCGCTCTATAGACCAGGCTGGCCTTGAACTCACAGAGATCCGCCTGCCTCTGCCTCCCGAGTGCTGGGATTAAAGGCATGCGCCACCAATGCCCGGCCTTAGGTTTTTTTTTTTAATTATTATTATTATTAGTTGTAATGAATCTGGAGGGATGGCTGAGGGGCTAAGAACATATAGTACTCTTCCAAAGACCAGAGTTTGGTTTCCAGAGTCCACAGCAGTCAGTTCACAGTCACCTACTGAAACTCCAGCTCCAGGGCAATGCTCTCTTGGGCGCCTGCACTCACACATGCATTACCTACTCCCCCTCACAATCACACATAATCAAAAAATATTTTTAGATTTATTTATTTTATGTGTATGCTTTGTCTACATGTATGTATACACACTGGTTTGTGCCTGGTGCCTGCAGAGGTCTGAAAAGGGTATCAGATCCCCTGGACTGGAGTTACAGATAAGGTTTTGAGCCATCATATAGGTTCTGGGATCTGAACCCAGGTCCTCTGAAGGAGTAATAGTGCTTTACCCTTGAGCTATCTCTCAAGCCACCTTACACACACACACACACACATGCACACACACACACGCGCCATCCCCCCCCAAAAAAATTGTTCTGAGACAGAGTCCCACTATGTGTCCCCGGCTGGCCTGGAAGTCACAGAGATCTGCCTGCCTTTTTTGGGATTAAAGGTTCCCCCCACCACCACCACCTCCTTTATCTTTTCCTTAACCTAATTGTTTCCCCTTCTACAGCTATCCTTAGAGCTGCCATAAGGACTAAACTTTTCCCACTGATGCATAAATAACGTAACAGCTAATTTCCGGGTTTAAATAGCAAGGCTGATCCTGAAACTGTTTTCCACACACTGTTCTATATTTCAGGGAATTTAATGAAGAAAAGAAAGGAGTCAATAAAGACCCGTTCATCTATGAGGTATGTGCAGTTTATTTGGTTTTAATATAATGATCCTAAAATCAATGTTTTTTTAAAAATAATTTACATATGGTAAATTTTACCTTTTTAGGACAAAGTTCTATGAATTTTGACAAATAGCTTCAGAAGTGCAGCTACCCCATTATCAAAATGTAAACTATTTCCTGTCTAAAATTGTGCTCATGTCCCTGTGTAAGCATTTTTATGTCTCTAGTACCTGCAGCTGCCAATCCCTGAATATCAATAAATAAAATACAGTTTCTTAGCTTTGGTACTTTTTTTTCTCTGTCTCCTGCCTGCCTCTCCTCTCTCTCTCCTCTTTTTCTGTGTGAAGCAGGTTCCCACTGTGTAGCAAAGAGGGCTTTACAAGGCAGCACATCTTCAGTTGGACTTTGAGGAAGTGTGGACAGGTGGCGGATGTAAGCTAGATTTTCTTGTGTGTGCATGCACATGTGCCTGTAGGTTCATGTCAAGGTCAGAGTCAATGTTGGGTGTCCTCTTCAGTTGCTGTCCACCTTAGTTATTTTGTGACAGGGTCTCCTACTCAATCTAGAACTTCTTACTTGGCTGTACTGACTAGCCAGCAAACC
Organism: Mesocricetus auratus; assembly: GCF_017639785.1. Taxonomy (NCBI): domain Eukaryota; kingdom Metazoa; phylum Chordata; class Mammalia; order Rodentia; family Cricetidae; genus Mesocricetus; species Mesocricetus auratus. The sequence goes on along the minus strand of NW_024429267.1, from coordinate 4,244,261 downwards.
TGAGTTTCTCCTGTCTCTGGCTCCTAAGTTATAGATACATGTGAAGGTGGGGTAATAATGAGTTCACTAGACCCAAGATAAATGATAAATGGTTGTTTTATTGGGGAACAAATTACACAGATAATAGTAAAGACCGCTGTGGTGTTCCTGCTCCAGAAGATGCAGTCTGCTCTTCTGATGGTTTCCGAGACCCAAGCACGAGTGCTGCGCCCTCTCCTCCCTTCTCTACCTTCAAGCAGTCACATCCACATCTAGAACCATACCCAAAAGGGTGTGGCCACTAACACAAATTCACTGGCAAGGCAAGATGCTACTACATACATGCCCTTGTGTTCAGCTTTACATGGATGCTAAGAATTGAGCTGAGGCCCCCATGCTTAAGCAACAATTTTCAAACTGATATATTTCCCAATCCTTAAGCTAGGTTTTCCAAACACGAGAAACGACCTGGCAAAATAAGGGAACCTTTTTAAACATGTTCTTTTTTTAGGAATTTGCATGCAGCTGGTCTGTAGTACTTAAATGACATGTAAAAACACTGCAGTCTCATTTTTAATAGGCTGATGTGCAAGTGCAGCTGATCAGCAAAGGCCAACCAAATCTTCTGAAAACTATTCTAAATGAAAATGACGCAGTGTTTCTTGTGGAAAAGGTGGTAAGTATTGGGCTTCGTGATTAGTTCTTGGTAGCTAAATTTGTTTCTTTCGGAATATTCTCACACTACATGTGTTCCTATTAGCATTAATGAAAGTGGACAGTAATTCTTTTAGGAGTAAGCGTGGTGCTATCTACTGGAAATGTAATGTCAACCACAGATATATACATATTTATACTTTTATAATAGATTCATTAGGAAAAAGAACAAAGCCAGGCATGGTTGCAAATACCTTTAATCCCAGCACTCTGGGAAGCAGAGGCAGGTCGATCTCATGAGAGTTCAAAGCCAGCCCAGCCTACATAATGAGTTCCAGGATAGCCAATGCTTCATAGTGAGACCCCCCACTCCCAATCTCAGAAACAAAACAAAACCAAAAAAAAAAAGAAAAGAAAAGAAATAAAATTGTCAATGAGTCATTCGAGCCCATTGGAAATATTAATAAATACTCCCTTTTGTAAATTACTGCTATGTGTATTCCATGGTATGGATATACCAAAATTTGATCCTTGAAGGGTATTTGGGTTGGTCTTGGTCTTTGGCTTTTATGTATAGAACTACTATAAAAGCACCAGAGAAATAGCTCAGTCGTTAAGAGCACTGACTGTTCTTGCAGAACTCGGGAGGCAGAGGCAGGCAGATCTCTGTGAGTTCAAGACCAGCCTGGTCTACAAGAGTGAATTCCAGGACAGCCTCCAAAGCCACAGAGAAACCCTGTCTCAACCCACCCCAAAAGGAAAAAGGAAAAAAAAATGCACTAATGCTCCTATCATTGTTGTCAAAAACAAGTTATGTAACTACCATATGGACATAGATATTAGATCCTTGTAACACAAGCGAGAGATGATAGCCCAAAAAAGAGTAAGTATAAAAAGTGAGGATGGGCAGTGTTGATGCACACCTTTAATCCCAGCACTTGGGAGGCAGAGGCAGGCAGATCTCTGTGAGTTCGAGGCCAGCATGGACTACAAAGCGAGTTCTGGGACAATTAGGACTATTGCACAGAGAAAATCTTTCTCGAAATCCTCCCCCCCCCCAAAAAAAATATGAGGGCTGGGGACTGGAAAGATGGCTAAGCCTTTAAGAGCACTGGCTGCTCTTCCAGAGGGCCCGTTTCAATTCCCATTGCCCACATGGAAGCTCACAGCTGTCTGTGACTCCTGTTTCAGGGAATATGACACCCTCACATAGACATAAATATGGGCAAAACAGCATGTACATAAAATACAAATAAATAATTTTTTTTTGAAAAAAAGTGAGGCCTAAAGCTAGGCAGTTGTGGTGTACATCTTTAGCCACAGAGAAACCCTGTCTGGAAAAACAAAAACAAAACAAAAAAAAAGCGAGGTACATCTTTAGTCCCAGCACTTGGGAGACAGAGGCAGGTGGATCTCTGTGAGTTTAAGGCCAGCTTTGTCTACAAAGTGAGTTCCAGGACAGCCAGGGCTACAAAGAGAGACCCTGTCTCAAAAAACAAACAAAAAAAATTGAGGGCTATGGCTGAGTGTGGTACTTTATACCTGTAGTCCCAACATGTGGAGCTTGTACCCAAATAAATAAATAAAAGGTAAAATTGAGGGCTGTGTACTCAAAGCTCATATCCCATCAACAGTTTGTTCCAGGTGGGAAATGAAAATATCTAAATATCTGAGATCAGACTAGATCGGGCGTGCTCAGGGTGGTATGGCCATAGACAAAAATATCTAAATATCTGGGCATCTCTTGGGTCTCCTGTGGTATTTTACCTTTAGCTTAGCATACTGTGCATGTAAGAGCATTTTTCTAATGTCATCAGATGCTTCCTTTACAAGTAGCAACTAAAATCTGGAGTTGGAGAGATGGCTAAGGGCACTCTTTCAAAGGAATTGGGTTCGATTTGCAGTATCCAAATGGCAGCTCACAACTGTCTATAACTCCAGTGCCAGTGCTCTTCTTAAATGCTCCCTGTGTAGTTATTTGACTCTTGCATCTGATTAAATTATTTGTAACATTTTTAAAGCTTTTGGAGAAGGAAGAAACAAGTCATGTTGAAGAACCACAGTCTGAAGAAACTGCTATTTCTGATTTCTCTACTGGTGAAAATGTTAGGCCACTGGCCTTGCCAGTTGGCAGAGCAAGGTAAGTCTTTCATTTGTTTGTTTTGTTTTTATAAGTTTACAGTTAGGGATAGAAGCAAGGATTGAAACATTGCTGTAGCTAAGGATGTAGCTCGGTATGTAGACCGATTAGCATACATGAAGCCCTGGATCTGAGCCCCAGCACTGCATAAAAGCACACATGGTGACACACACCTCTAATCGTAGCCCTTGGGAGACAGAAGAAGGAGGATCAGAAGATCAAAGTCATCTTTTGACTATTAAATAAGTTTTCAGTAGCTTGACTACATGAGACCCTGACTCAAATGGAAAAAAAGTATTTGTAGCATTCGGCATTCATACAGACATTGAAAAACTTGCACCTGGCCCTGAGATATCTACCTTCCCCTCAGATATGTATGCCTAGTCCTCTGAGGATAGTGCTATTTAGATATCCCGTAGGTGTCCTGAATAGGACCTCCAAGACTGCAATCACCTTCCCCTTTTCTACCTCACTGTATTTCTGTTGCTTCTTAATTGTTTGCCTGAATCTATCTCAGTCCCCTTCCAGTCTCTCTTCCTCCGTATTACCAGAGTTATTTTTATAAAATGAAAGCATGATTGTGTTGCTTTGATACTTAAAAAATCCTGTATAGGTTCTTCATTGCCTTAATGGTAAAATCCAAGGTCTTCATGCTTCATACATGGGAATCTTCATTTTCTAACCCCAAAGGTTCTCCTCCAGGGGTGCTCTAGGTTGGTTTTCAAACTATTCAGGAGTGTTTTTAGGTGTCACAATCAATAGAACTCTGAACATATAGTGGGCATCTGTCCTACAGAACATGAATTTTCATATCCAAGAAATCAGTATGCTTCCAAAACATACATCTTTGCCTCTTAAACTTCCTTTCTTGCCTTCTTGCTGTGTGCATATGTAATGGCCCTTGCTACCTGCAAACCCAAGTGTTTGCCTTCAAGGAATTCTAAAGAATAGAGTCCTAAGAATTTTAACATTATGGAGCAACAAGTGCTGACACTTTTCACAACAATAATATGCCTTTATGCTCGTTTTTACCCTCCATACACACATAGAAGTTTATAACCTCACATCTTTAATCCCAGCACTCGAGAGGCAGAGTTATGCAGATCTCTGTGAGTTTGAGGCCAACCTGATCTACAGAGTTCCAAGATAGCCAAGGCTACACAGAGAAACAAACATTGTCTCAAAAAACCAAAAATAAAAAAGTTTATAATTTTTTATATTGGTTATAAGTTTTCTTTCCTGGCTCATTGGGCTATAGTCATAATGTGGCCTCTTTTCTAGAACTTGAACATTATTTGGTTTTCTTCTGCCAATATTTTTCGGTTATTTGTGACTATGTTCCTGTGGAAAGAAATATCCATGGATATGCAGGCCAGATGACAACCTAAGGTGTTGTTTCTTAGGTGTAGTTCAGGGCCTTTTGTTGCCTTGAACTTGCCAAATAGGCTGGGAGGGCTGACCTGATTCCAGGGTCCCCCTGTCTTCTCTCCAGTGCAGGATTAGAAACTGCATGAATCATTGACGCCCAACTTTTATTTTTATTTATATGTTTAATCTATTTGTATATGTGTGTATATGCTACCTGCATGTGGGTGCCTGTGGAGTTCAAAAGAGGTAGTCAGATTTCCCTGGAGCTGGAGTTACAAGCAGTTATGGACCACTGGACATGGCCACTGGGAACCAAAGATCCTCTGGCAGAGCAACAAATGCTCTTAACCCATAAGCTATTATCTCCAGCCTTATGTATGCATTATAACATGGATTCTGGAGATGGAACTCAGGTCCTTCTGCTTGCAGGGCAAGCACTTTATCTATCAACTAAGCTGTCTTCCTGACCCTGTCATTTCTTGGCTTTCTTTTCTTCCCCCCCTCTCTTTAATTTATTTAGTGTGTATACAGTGTTCTGTCTGCATATATTCATGAAGGCCATAAGAGGGCACCAGATCTCATTACAGATGGTTGTGAGCCACCATGTGGTTGCTGGGAATTGAACACAGGAACCCTGGAAGAACAGCAGTGCTCTTAACTGCTGAGTCATCTCTCCATCCCTCATTTCTTGGTTTTCTATTTCTTCATACCTTAAATACGTTCTTAAAATTTTTGTGCTTTCTTTTTTGAAGTCCAATGCCTTAGAAATTCCCTTCTTGACTCCAAAGCCACAGAGAAACCCTGTCTCGAAAAACCAAAAAAAAAAAAAAAAAAAAGAAATTCCCTTCTTGAATATCTGATAGTAAATTGTTTCTATCTTTGAAAAATATAAATTTAAGCTTCATTTCTTAGTTTACCTTTAATTTTGATATATATATTTTTAATTTCCAGTGGTAGAGCCGGGCGTTGGTGGCGCGCGCCTTTAATCCCAGCACTTGGGAGGCAGAGGCAAGCGGATCTCTGTGAGTTCGAGGCCAGCCTGGTCTACAAGAGCTAGTTCCAGGACAGCCTCCAAAGCTACAGAGAAACCCTGTCTCAAAAAAACCAAAAAAAAAAAAAAAAAAATTCCAGTGGTAGAGAGACTTTCTCTATACCTTAATATACATTTGCCAGTTCATGTTTTTTCATTTTTCCCTTTCAACAAATACAAATTTATATATGCAAAGCAGTATATGGTACATTTGTACCATATAACATGTACTGTTATCATGTTGTCATAATTATGTATATAACTTTAAATTTGTTTTTAATTATGCAGGTGTGTGTTTGTGAGAGTGGGGTATATGCATGTTAGATCTCTGTGGATGCCAGACTTGTTAGGTCCCATTGTTGCTGGAGTTAGAAGCAGTTCTAAGCCACCTAGTGTTGGTGCTAGGAACTGAAATCTGGCCATTTGCAAAAGCAATACATGTTCTTAACTGCTGAGCCTCTCCTAGAGTTGTAACTATTAGAGTATGTAGTATATCTTGTTACTTACTGAAATATGTAAACATACATGTATTCATGCATTTTATCACTTCATTTCTAGATTGTGAGTGGTGCTGGAAATTGAACTCAGGGTTTCATACATGCCAAGCATATGCTCTCCCACTGAGCCATACTTTCAGCTTCAAAGATAATCTGTAATTGGTATTTTATAATTGGTTCTATCCATTATTTTCAAGGCAGTTAATTGGGCTTTATACCATGGCTCACAATCCTAATATGACCCACTTGAAGATTAAGCAGCCAGTTACTGCCCTTCCTCCTCTTTGGGTGAGATGTGACAGCTCAGATCCTGAAGGTACCTGTTGGCTAGGAGCTGAGCTTATCACAGCAAATGACATCATTACAGGAGTTGTCTTATATGTGGTCACTTGTAAAGGTGAGTGCTCAGTCTTGGTATATTTATTTGCATAGTTGTTTTGTGGTACTCCTGGACTTCCATATAGGAGGGAAGTGTGATGTGGAGCATTGAACTTTCAGTGTGTACTTAATATCAGAGAGGAGGTATTGCAGAAACTTCTGAAAGTCTAGATAGATTATGCATGCTTTGTTTGGGTTTAAATTAATTTGTGCTTTTTTTAATTTAAAAAATTAAAAACCAGACTGTAACTAGAATGTAATTCTATTTTTACCTTTTTGGAAGGGGTGGACTGAGGCAAAGTTGGCCTTGAACTTATTATTGTTTGCTTTAGCTTCTGTGATTCTACCTGAATAACACCATCCAGACTTTTTTTTTTTAAGATGTGAGTTCTTTGCAGGCTAGTCTTGACCTTATGGGCTCAAAGGAGACTCCCATTTCAGCCTCCCAAGCAGTTGAGACTACAAATCCTTGCCAGTGTGCCTAGCTTTTTATATTCCATATATGTTTGTGATTACACATTTGTTGTTTGTTTATTGCAGAGTGTCTAATAGCCCAGTCTGAGCTCAATTCAATATCCTTCTGCCTCAGCCTCCAGAGTAGCTAAGATTTTAGATTTGAGTTTCCATGCTTGACTTTAATTATGTTCTTTTTTGAAACAAGGTATCACTGTGTAGCCCTGGTGGGCCTGAATTTAGTACATAGACTAGAGTGGTTTGGAACTCAAAGAGATCTACCTGCCTCTGTCTGTCTCTTTTTTAAAATAATTTATTTTTATTTTTATTTCATGTGCATTCATGTCTGGCCTGCATATATGCCTGTGTAAAGGTGTCAGATCCCCTGGAACTGGAGTTACAGTTGTGAGCTGCCATGTGGGTGCTGGAATTGAACCCAGGTCCTCTGGAAGCGCAGCCAGTGCTCTTAACTGCTGAGTCTCTGTCTTTGAGTGCTAGGATTAAAGGCACTAGTTATTATGTCCCCTTCCCCCAATCCATGCCAGACCCTCTCCCCCATCTCCCTAGCCACCCAACTCCCCTTTCTTTCTCTGTTTATCTGTTTAACACTTTTGTTTGGTTTTGGTTTTCTTTTTTTTTTTTTTTTTTTTTTTTGGTTTTTTGAGACAGGGTTTCTCTGTATTGTTTTGGAGGCTGTCCTGGAGGCTGTCCTGGAACTCGCTCTGTAGACCAGGCTGGCCTCCAACTTACAGAGATCCGCCTGCCTCTGCCTACCGAGTGCTGGGATTAAAGGCGTGCGCCACCAACGCCCGGTGGTTTTGGTTTTCTTGAGATGAGATCTCACTGTACAGCTCTGGCTATCTTGGAACTCACTCTGTACACCAGGCTGGACACAAACTGAAAGAGATCTACCTGTCTCTATCTACCTCCTGAGTGCTGGGAGGTAAGGCCTGTGCCACCATTGCCTGGCATAACTTTCTACTTTTGTTTTGTTTTGTTTTTAGATATACTTATTTGTGAAACTCAGGGCCAGGCAATCACCTGATTGTAAGACCAACCAGAACTATACTGTGAGCTGCTATCTCCAAAAGAAAGAAATAGATACACTTATTATGTATTCAGTGTGTTGTCTGCATGTATGCATGCAGGCCAGAAGAGGGCAACAGAGCCCACTATAGATGGCTGTGAGCCACCATGTAGTTGCTGGGAGTTGAACTCAGGACCTCTGGAAGAGCAGCCAGAGCTGTTAACTACTCTGCCATCAATCCAGCCCCCAACTTTCTAGTTTTAACAGTATAATTTGAATTTAATCTTTCCTTTTTTAAAAAATTTCATGTCCTGTAGCTGATAAAAATTACTCTGAAGATCTGGAAAATCTAAAAAATTCACACAAGAAAAGACATCACTTGTCTGCTGTGAGTATTTGTCTTGTTAGCTTACTTAACACAAATATTGATTAATCTTCCTTCCTAGCATAACAGCTTTCTTCTCACTTTCACTATGACTAGATGTTTCTCTGTAGTGTCAGAGTATTTGTATTTATGTTCTAACAGCCAGGGCACAGTTATTCTTTGGTATCTTTGGGGTTGGTCGTAGACTCATGCTCAAGTACTAAAATCTGTGTGCTTGAGGTTCAAGGTTGGCAGACTCCTTAGATGTAGTACCCACATACTTTATACTATATATGTGCAATGTTAGTTGCTTAAAAGAATTGTCTTATATTTTCATTTAGGATGACAGTGTCATATATGGTTGTTTTTTGTTGTTGTTGTTGTTGTTGTTTTTCTTTTGGGACAGAAATCAAAGTGATTTTAATAATGGTTTGGTTGTATGAAGTTGTTGCTAATGATCTTCCTATGACCTGACCTCAGGTAACAGCCAGAGGATTTGCCCAATATGAGCTCTTTAAGTCCACTGACTTGGATGATATTGTTACCCCATCACAAACTACAGTCACTTTGGATCTTTCCTGGAGTCCTGTGGATGATATTCTTCAAACCCCTCCTCTGTCTTCAACTGCAGTTCTGGTAGGAATGGACTCTGTCTTCTCTTTAGGTTACTCAGGCTCCTGACTGGTTTACTTGTTAATTGCTAATGCTGTATGACAGTCACTAGTTGCTAGGCTGTACCACTTAGAAAACCTTCACTGGCTTCCAGGGTCTCTCTTAGTAAATAGCCAATGGAGGTTTTGCCTAGTAAGCTGTGCTGTCAGTTGCTCGTAACCCTGATACTTTGGAATTTTACTTTCAAGAGATGAATAAGGTCTCTTGTGTGGGAATTCAAGGGGGAGTTGGCTTCTTTCTCTTCCTGGGCACAATGGCACATGCTTTAATCCCAGCACTTGGGAGTAAGAGGCAGGAGGATGTCTGTGAGTTTGAGGCCAGCCTGGTCTACATAGTGAATTCCAAGACAGCCAAGCTACATAGTGAGACCCTGCCTCCAAAAGAAACAATAAAAGAAAGAAAAGAAAAGAACTTAAAATTGCTAATAAAACCCAAAAAATTAGTATAAGATACTTGTTGTTATATAGCTAAGATCTCAAAGTATTAAGAACAGAACCTGCTGAGCATTCAGTTTAAAAAATGGTGAAAATGGTTTTAAAAAGTATGTATGCTTTTAAAATTAAATTTATTTTTGGTATTGGAGAATGACTCTAAGTCTTGTATATAACATAATAGGCAAACATCCTCCCACTGATCTATGTCCCCAGCTAACCCCCTTTTTAAGATTTATTTCAATGATTTTTAATTATGAGTATATTTGTGTGAATGCAGGTGCCTGCAGAAGCCAGAGGTGTTGGATTCCCCTAGTTCTGGAGTTAGAAGTGATTGTGAGCTTCCCAGCACTGGAAATCTAACTTAGAATCTCTGCATGAGCAGTATATGCTCCTAACTATTGAACCTTATCTCCAGGACAACACCCCTATGCCTACACTGAGCCCCCTTTTTTTACTTAAAAAAAAAAAGAGGCAGGCCATGTGGCACATTCCTTTAATCCCAGTGTCAAGTATGTTCTCTGAGAGTTCCAGGGCAGGCAATATAATGAGACGTAGTCTCTTATTAAGTTTCCCAAGGTTGGCCTTAAACTTGCTCCTTAATCCAGAATTGTAACAAGAGGTTCACAGACTGGCCTATAATTTGTGACTTCTTGCCTTAGCATCCAGAGTAACTGGGATTATAGATTTGCAGCACCAGGTTTGGTTCTTTTACAGGTGAGACAAGTAAGTTTTAGGACAGCCTGGTCTACACAGCTAATTCTAGGAAAGCCAAGGCTACACGCACATGCACACACACCATAAAACCCATGTTTTCCTTTTGGGGGGAAAAAGTTATGTTTTAAAAGTCTGGGCCCTAGACTTTGTGGCTTGGGGATAGGTATTTTAAAAGAACAGGAAATGCTTATTAAACAAAAGTTAAAAAGAAGTATACAGAATAACTTGTACAACTGTAGATGTCAAGTATGTTTTTTTTTGTTTTTGTTTTGGTTTGTTTTTGTTTTTGTTTTTTGTTTTTTTGTTTTTTGTTTTTTGAGACAGGGTTTCTCTGTGGCTTTGTACCCAGAAGCCTGCATCATATTAGCAGTGGTTCTCTTGGAGGGTAGGATTGTGGGTAATTATATTCATGCTTTTCTTTTCTGTAATGGAAATTTACTTGATTGTTTTTAAGCATTTAAGGTTGTAAAACTGTAGCTTCTGGCTAGATTAGTGTTAGTGTGTTGGTTTAGCTGGGAGTCTAATACAGTTACTTATTGAAACTTGTTTTCAATGTGTCATAACTCTGAGTATCAATGAGCTTTTGAGCGATTTATTTAAATTTTTTCCACCTGTGCTCTTGGAAATTCTTTGAGGGAAGCAGTTGCTCCATCTTCAAGGTACAGAGGAGGGCAGTGGCCTGATTGAGGTTGTGTATCAGGATGGCTGGATCTGTAAGATCTCATGGTAAGAGGTTCTGAGTATGACGTGGGCCTAATTTAATTTACTAGTGTTTTACAAAACTTGTAATTGAAATGCAAGTCACATTGATTCATGGACAGAGAAGACGGTGTTGCCAATGAAAACTGATGGTCTTTGATACTTTTTAGAATATCAGAGTACAATCAGGAGAGCCCAGAAGTTGTTTGATTCATCTCCACAGGGAACTGAAATTTCTCCTTGTGAGTATCATTCTGGAATTTCTTTTGTTGAATTACACATTGTCATGATAATGTTTCACAATAAAACTTTGATTTTCTTTAAAATCTGTTTTAAATGTTACATTTCATTATACTGTTTACAACTTGGACAGTTACTTATGTGGTAGTTGTTGTAAGATTTATTTTTATGTGCATTGGTGTCTCATCTACATGTATGTCTGTGTGAGGGTGTTGGTTCCCCTGAAACTGGAGCTACAGGCAGTTGTGCACTGCCATGTGGGTGCTGGGAATTGAGCCTGGGTCCTCTGGAAGAGCAGCCAATGCTCTTAACTGCTGAACCATCTTTCCAGCCCCCACAATTAGTTTTTCAACATTTTCATCTCTCCTAAATGAAACCTTATAAATTCATAGTATGGTTTAGCATTCACTTCACAACCTTGCCAGCCTTTGGCAACCATTAATCTACTTATAGGGTTTTGTTATTTTGACTGTCAAATAGCATCTCATTGTATGGATGCACTGCATTTTATTCATCCTATCATCAGCTGATAAAAATTTTAATTTTTTGTACTTTTTGGCTATTAGGAATAATATTGATGTGAACATTTGTACACGTTTTTGTAGGAACATATGTTTCCTACATTTCTGGTGAAATTGCTAGGTTATATGGCAACTATGTTTAAGCCATCCTTTCTCCTGACACACCACACACACGCACACACACACACATCCGTGATTGTGTGTGTGTGCGTGTATCTATGATCTTTTCAAATTTAATCCTTGTATCTCATAAATGGATGTAATTTTTTATTCTTATGCATCTCTGCCCTCTTTCCTCTGTACTCTTCTTTTTGTCCTTTGTCTGTCCTCTTTTTTTTTGCCTTTTAAAATTATATTTTATTTATTTGTTGTACCAATCAGTTACAGCCCTTTCACTTCCATCTGACACACTCTCAAGATCATGCATTGTTTCTCAATAGAGACTGTTGGCATTTCACCTTTTCCATTCTTTGTGATTTGGACCATCTTACCCATAGCAATATGTTAAACATCCCTGACTTCCACCAAGTTATTTTGACACATAAAAAATTATATTAACCTTTGTCTGGTCAGCTGTTTCTGGGGGTTAAACCAGCCCAGTCTTAATCCCTTTGATCATCAGTCCTCCCTCTCTGTTACTGGCTTTCTTGAGTTCAGCTCAGTACTTAACCAAGGGAGTCTGCCTCTTCTTCGATCAGCCACTAAATAAAGTTTCTGTTTCCCAGACTCTCTGGCCATAGGATTGTAGGCTGGCACTCCCCAGATCTATGTCTAAAATCCATATATATGAGAGAGTACATGCCATGTTTCTCTTTTTGTGACTGGGTTACCTCACTCAGGATGGTTTCTTCTAGTGTCGTCCATTTGCCTGCGAATCTCATGATTCCATTATTTTTTTCTGCTGAATAGTACCAGCATGGGACTGATCAAGACCCCCTGAATCTGGGTGTCAGTGAGGAGGCCTAGGGAATCTATTGAGCCTTGGGCAGCAGATCAGTACCCATCCCAAGTATACACACGGACTTTGGACTCCCATAGAACAATGTGAGGTGCACTCTCACCCGAACTCTTGGGGAAGGGTCTAGGCCCTGCCCTATATGAAATGACAGACTATGCACACCCCCATGGAGGGCCTCACCCTCCCTGGGGAAATGAGGGGGATAACGGGGGGGGGCTCGGGAGGAAGGGAGGGAATGGGAGAGGGACCTGGAACTGACTTGTGAAGCAACCTTGTTTCTTATCCAAATTTAAACTGGAAAATAAAATTAAAAAAAAATTATATTCACCTTTTTTCATAAACCCTCTGGAAGTAGAAAATTACCTCTTTTCTGTTGAAAAACATTTTTCTTTTCTCTGGAAATAAAGAAATTGCTAACTTGATCCTGTCATTTTATTGTTACAAAGTGAATGAATGATGGATATCATCTCTCATATAAAGAAAAAAAAAACTTGTGAAGTTTCTCAGTCTTTTGGTAAATTTGTCCTCTTCCTTCTGTTTCCTGCTGTTTGTTCACTCTGGTTGAAGTCATCCCTCATGATCTTCCTCCTCCTCATTCCCTGCTGTAGGGTCTGCTTAGATTTTGATGTGTGCATGCGTGTGTAATTATATTGTGTTTGGATAATTCAGTTTCACATTTGTGGTTTCATGTTACTTCACCTGTTGTGTCTGTGTACATAGCATTAGAGATGAGAATACCACTCTTAGAATCAGCCTGCTGGATATGTATCCTGTACTGTTCGTTAGTAACTGTGTGATACTCAACTAGTTACTGAAGCTTTCTTAGCCTCCATAGAATGAGGATAAAAAGCCGGACATTGGTGTGGCACACGCCTTTAATTCCAGGGAGGCAGAGGCAGGCAGATGTCTGAGTCTTTGAGGCCAGCCTGGTTTACAGAGCAAGTTGCATGACAGCTCCAAAGCAAATCAGAGAAACCCTGTCTCAAAAAAAAAAAAAAAAAGCAAACAAACAAAACACAATAAATGGAATGAGGATAGTAGAAGTACCTACCTCAGAAAGTTTTGTTGGGATTAAATAACACACTACATACAAAATCCTATGACAGTGCCTAGCAAGTGGTCAATAGTCAAGAACTGTTACCATAAGGCTGGAGAAGGGGCTCATTGGTTAAGAGCACTTGTTGCTCTTCCCGAGGACCTGGGTTTGATTCCTAGTACCCACGTGGTGCCTCATAACCATCTGTAACTCCATTCCCAGGTTATCCAATTACCTCTTTTGAACTCTGAAGGTACCAGGCACTTATGTGGTGCACAGACATACATGTAGGCAAAAAAAATTTTGTTTTAAAGAACTACCTTAATTGATACTATTAAATACATCCATATTAATTAAGCTGTGATTTCTGTTTTTTTTTTTTAAGATTTATTTGTTTATTGCATATACAGTGTTCTGCCTACATGCCTGAAGAGGGCACCAGATTGAATTGTAGATGGTTGTGAGCCACCATGTGGTTGTTGGGAATTGAACTCAGGACCTCTGGAAGAGCAGTCAGTGCTCTTAACCTCTGAGCCATCCCTCTAGCCCATAAGCTATGATTTCTGCTAACATGTTTTCTGACTGTTAAATTTTTCTACAGGTTTTGGCTGATGGCTTGAGGACTGGTGTAACTGAATGGCTTGAACCTCTGGAAACAAAATCTGCTGTTGAACTTGTACAAGAATTTCTGAATGGTGCTTGTTTTCATAATCTATTCTTGTTTGTTGCTTGTTTTTTGAGTACATATGCTTACTGTATTTTAATATCAGTTGTCCATGACCTTATATAGCTTTGAGTTAGAATACATTAAAGCTGGGATCTGATCTAGTTGGAGGGACAGCGTTTGTTCTAAGTATTAACGATAGATGTTATTATTAAAATTATAAGATTTAGTTTGAGCTAAGCCTGGCAACACAGGCATGTAATCCTAGCTAGTTGAGAAGCTGAGGCAGGAGAATTGTTACCTAGAGCTACAGAGTGAATTCAGTACCAAGCTAGGCAACTTAGTGAGACTTTGTCATAAAATAAATAAATACAAGAGTAAAAAGAGAGCCGGGCGTTGGTGGCGCACACCTTTAATCCCAGCACTCGGGAGGCAGAGGCAGGCGGATCTCTGTGAGTTCGAGACCAGCCTGGACTGCCAAGCGAGTTCCAGGACAGCCTCCAAAGCCACAGAGAAACCCTGTCTCAAAAACCAAAAAAAAAAAAAAAAAAAGAGTAAAAAGAGGACTGGGGATGTAGCTCAGTGGTGGAGCACTTGACAACTGTACTTGAGTTCCTAGATTTGATCAGGCTTCTGGACTGCAAAAAAAAGAGACCATTTACATGGAAATTCATGTAGCACAGGTGGGTTTCAGATTGTAGGAGAATGATGAGACAGTATCTGAGTGTCTGCCATGTGCTTGTCATCTTCTTGTACCCCTGCTTGAAGATTAGCTATCATTGTGGTAGTTTGCTCAAGTCCCACTTTACTCCTACTGTTCTTATTTGCTTGCTTGAAAACAGGATTTGGATGGAAATAAAATCAAGTTAATTAGCCTTTCCTACTTTCTAGACTTAAATAAACCGGATGAATTTGATGATTCTACAAAAAAAGACATACAAAAAGAGGTAAGCTATTACTATCAGTTAGAAACTTGGGCTCAAGAGATGGCTCAATGGTTAAGAGCACTGGCTACTTTTCCAGAAGATCCCAGTTCAGTTCCCAACACCCATATAGCAACTCACAACTGCCTGTAACTCCAGTTCTAGAGGATCTGACACCCTCACACAGACATACATGCAGGGAAAACATCAATACACATAAAATAAGAATAAGTAAATCATTTTAAAATGTTTTAGGGGCTGGAGAGATGGCTCAATGATTAAGAGTACTGACTGCTGCTCTTCCGTAAGTCCTGAGGTCAGTTCCCAGCAACCACATGGTGGCTCACAGCTATCTCTAGTGGATCTGATGTGCATAGATGTGTACATGCAGATAGAGCATTCATCTATAAAATAAATCTTTTTTTTAAATTTCTAAAAAGAAACTTACTCTGCTTTTGAAATTTGGTGTACTGCTACCTTTGGTTTTGTAGCATCTCAGATCTCCTTCCATCTGTATTTGTTTTTGTTAGTTAGCTGCAGAGAGTAGAAATAGTTACATTAATAATACACTGTAGAGAGTACTGCTATAGTATATGAATACAACTTAAAATGCTGTTGCCATACCATAATGTGGCATTATGAAACTAAGATACTTCCCATCTGATGAAAAGGAAATGGAGACGAAAGGAACTTAATATTTTCATGTGGAAAGAAAACTGAGCTTGCTTTTAGGCAGTGAAGTTTTGCTGTTATTTAGTGTTAGATTTTTGTTTTGAGACAAAACATAGCTTAGGCTAGCTTCAAACTCATTTTACTTCTGCCTCAGCCTCCTGAGTGCTGCCTGGCCTTTATGGGTCTGATCCACCACCATGTCTGATTAGGCATTACAGATTTAAAACAACTTTAAGACTATTATTTTACTCTATCTAAGTATGTCTCCTTATAAGTAAATGAAATTCTGTGGAAAATATCATTTGTATAATTCTTTGTATGTGTTCATGTCTTCACAGCTCTCAGAACAGTGTTTAAAACTTAAACTATTTCACTTTAAAAGTAAATAAACTGAGTGTTCTCTGAAGTTTGCTTCTTTTTCAGATGGTGAACCATGATGCAGCTGCAGTTGACAGGTCTGTGCTTATCACAGTGCGGGGGGATCTCGATTTTGCTGAACAGCTTTGGTGCAAAATGAGCAGCAGTATGTATCCATCATAATTTTAGTGCGCTTTTGTTTGTTTAACGTTCTTTTTTTTTTTAATTTTATGTGTATCAGTGTTCTGCCTGCATGTATGTCCACATACCACATGAGATCAGCCTGCTTGCACAGGCCAGAAGGCAACTTCAAATCCTCTGGAACTAGTTATAGATGGTTGTGAGCCACCATGTATAATCAGAGGTTTCTCTCCCTTTCTTTGTTCACAAATAACCATTCAGAGGCTGAATATGAATTATTCCTCAGCCAATAACTCAGGCTTATTACTAACTGGCTCTTATTATAACTTAACCCATTTCTATTAATCCATGTATTTATTGCCCCAAAGCTTGTGGCCTTTGCCTCTCTCAGTTTGTATATCTGATTTGTTCTTCATCTGCCTGGCAACTACTCTCACTCCGCCCTTCTTTATCTCATCGTCTGAGTTTGGCTTTCCCATTTAGCTTTATTCTGTTCTGCTTTTGGCCAGTCAGCAACAAATCTTCACAGTGTACTAAAGGATTTCCCACAGCAACCATGTAGGTGCTGGGAATTGAAACCCAGCACTATAGAGGCAAAGGCAGATGAATCTCTGAGTTCGAGCCCAGAATGAACTACATAGTGAGTTCCAGTACAGCCAGATATTCACAGGGAAACCCTATCTTGAAAAAAAAAAACAAAAAGTTTGTGTTAACACATCCAACTTCTCATGCCTTTAAAATATAAAACTTGTGACAGGTGTTGGTGGCACACACCTTTAATCCCAGCACTTGGGAGGCAGAGGCAGGTGAATCTCTGTGAGTTCGAGGCCAACCTGGTCTACAGAGCGAGTTCCAGGACAGCCTCCAAAAAACAATACAGACAAACTCTGTTATTTATTTATTTATTTTTGGTTTTTACGAGACAGGGTTTCTCTGTATTGTTTTGGAGGTTGTCGGTCCAGCCTGGCCTCGAACTCACAGAGATCCGCCTGCCCTTGCCTCCCGAGTGCTGGGATTAAAGGCGTGCACCACCACCACCTGACGAGCTATGTCTTTTGTGTTTTTGTTTTTTTTTTCCCTCCCACTTTAAATCCCCCCTTTCACCACTAACATCAGGGGTTTTGCTTATTTCGTGTGCATGTCATTAAAATGGGTACTTTTTTTTTTTGGTTTTTTTTTTTTGGTTTTTTTTTTGGTTTTTTTTTTTTTTTTTTTTTTTTTGGTTTTTCGAGACAGGGTTTCTCTGTGGCTTTGGAGGCTGTCCTGGAACTAGCTCTTGTAGACCGGGCTGGCCTCGAACTCCAGAGATCCGCCTGCCTCTGCCTTCCCTAGTGCTGGGAAAATTGGTACTTTTGATCAGTAGAGATGTGGAAATAATTTCTGTGTGACTTGGTTTTCTTGGCCTCAAACTCATGTGATTTGGTTTTCAAGGTGTGGTTTCATATCAAGACTTGGTGAAGTGTTTCACATTGATCCTGCAGAGTCTGCAGCGTGGTGACATACAGCCTTGGGTAGGTTGAATCACTTTGTAACTGGAATGTTTTACTCAGTGTCATATGCAAACCAAATCAAACCAACAAAAGGAATTGATAAAACACTGGATCAAACAATATGAGTTGAACTCCAACTGTACTACTTTGGTTTTGGTTTTGGTTTTTTGAGACAGGGTTTCTTTGTGTAGCCCTGGCTGTCCTGGAACTTGATCTGTAGACCAGGCTGGCCTCAAACTCTCAGAGATCTGCCTGCCCCTGCCTTCTGAGTGCTGGAATTAAGGTGTGCACCACTACACCCGGCTAACTCTGGTACTTTCCAGTTGTGTGAACTTGGCCTCCTTTACTTTTCTATACCTAAGTGCCCTCATTTGCAATGTGAAGACTGGAATCTACCTGCATCATAGTGTTGTGTAGGGGTGAATTGATCTAATACATACATAGTACTTAGTGCCTTGCACATATAAATTGCTGATATTGTTAACTGTTCTGGGAATGAATGTTTTCATAGGCCACTAATGAGATTTACAAACTAAGATGCTCTTTTTCAAAGCAGTTTTGATGATGACTTGAGATTCTCCAAATGTAATATGATCTTTGAACCAATAATACTTGTGTTAGGATCTACTTTTCACTCATGCACCAAAATAACATACCAAGACTATAACTGTTGTAGCACATGCCTGTAATCCCAGCATTTGGGAAGCAGAGGCAGGACAATCACATGTAGAGATCAGCCTGGGCTGTGTCATGAGACTGTCTCAAAAACCAAAAACAAAATGAACAAAAAAAAAAAAATAGATGTTTGTCTGTCAGAGTAGTTCTCTATTTTGTTTATAGGAGCCAAAAACAGCAAATGATGCACATTTCTCTTGTTGATGAGATGACTAAGTAGCAATAATGTAGCCATATGGTGTGTGTAATAGCTGCTAAAGCAGGGTTAATGACTGTATAAAATGTAAATTTTGAAAAGAACAAATAGTCTGAAACCAGATGGACTAAATTCTCAGTAACAGCCATGTGTGGGAGAAGCCTTACAAATGACTATGCTCTCTGCACTTGAACTTTCTGTCACTGTTTGAATTTTCCACTGAACAAAAAGCAGTTAGAGCTGGGCAGTGGTGGCACAGGCCTTTAATCCCAGCACTTGGGAGGCAGAGTGTGCTCCAGGACAGGTTCCAAAGTTACAGAGAAACCCTGTTTTGAAAAAACTAAAACAAAACAAAAAAACCCCAAAGAACAAAAAGCAAATTTAAAGTTAGAAATATACTATTTGGAACCATTTTAAAGAATGTAGCTCTCAGTTCATCGTGGTAAAAGTTAGAATTGTGAGTGATGTACAGAAGTTTAGTAGAGATGCCCAGTGATTCTGAAATCACTAGGAAGAGTCTTAGTTGAAAAGCTTCAAAGGACCAGCGCTGACTTCTCATTGGTAAAACTGAGTTTACCACTTTTAGACCTTCCTTGGTTGCTTTGGATTTTCAACACAAGTGATGTAGGAATGGTTGTTTTTTTATTTTTGTTTGTTTTAATAAAAATAGGGTATCAAGCTGAGGACGACTGAGACTTTGAATTTCTGGTGCACATGCCTCTTATTTTCATAGTGCTGGAGTTACAGACATGAGCCACCACTCCCGTGTTCATTAGGTGCTGGGGATGGAACCCAGAGCTTTGGGCATGCTAGACAAGCAAGCACTAATGCAATAGCTCCAGCCAGGAATGGCATCTTAGAAACTCAGGGTAACTTGGAGGCTTTTATTAAAACAATTTATAGTGTTAGGAGGCTGAAAATTGTAATTTTGAACTCCTAGTCTTCTTTTGCTTGTTACATTAATTTGTGCTTAAATTTAAGAATGTGTAAACTTTTTTCTATTTCTAGCTGCACAGTGGGAGTAACAGTTTACTAAGTAAGCTCATTCATCAGTCTTACCATGGAGCCATGGACTGCATCCCTCTCTCTGGAACTACTCCACTTCAAATGCTTTTGGAAATTGGTTTGGACAAATTAAAGAAAGATTATATCAGTTTTTTTGTCAGTGAGTACTTTTTCCAACTTGAAAACCTTTCAGTTGCCCCCATAAATACTCTTAGATTTTTACCTTCCTAATCATTGTCAGTCTGGCCTTGCCCATTGACTGTGAGACATTTGATTTATATATATATACATACATATATATATACATATATATATATATGGTTAAATAGAGCTATAGTGTTCATTTTTTGCTTTTAGGTATGAGGTTTTGTTTGCTTTTTTGTTGTTGTTGTTTAGTTTTTTAATGTGGTGTGGTAGGGCATCCGTGCATGTGGAGATGGGAAGACACCTTGCTGGAGTCAGTTCTTCCTTGTACTGTGAAGATCCCAGGATCTAGCTCAGTTTGTAAGGTTTGATGGCAGGCACCTCTACACCTACACCTGAGCCTCTTGTTACACCTAGTTAAAAGATTTTTTTTCATTACTTAACACTTGATATTTATTTATTAGGGGCAAGGTATGATCAGTTGTAGAATAAGTATTAGTGTGTATTTATGATGTAATTGAGTAGCTATTTAACTTGATCATCTCTTTAGTATATGAACTATGGAATTTTTTTCCTTAGGTTCTTTTTTTTTTTAATTTTTAAAGTTTTTTTTTTTTTTTTTTGATTTTTCGAGACAGGGTTTGTCTGTGGCTTTGGAGGCTGTCCTGGAACTAGCTCTTGTAGACCAGGCTGGCCTCGAACTCACAGAGATCCACCTGCCTCTGCCTCCCGAGAGCTGGGATTAAAGGCGTGCGCCACCAATGCCCGGCTAATTTTTAAAGTTTTATTGGGAAATTCCTAAAGTTTATTCTCACATATGTTTTTCTTGATAGGTCAAGAACTTGCATCTTTGAATCATTTGGTGAGTTTCTTTCTCTTATGTAGTTGTTCTGTACTCAGGTGTTAAATGTCTGTATTGTGCCAGCCTCTGGTCTAGGTCCTAGGAGGCATCAGTAAGCCCACTGATGCCAGTTACCATTGTCTTAAAGTAAATTAAAAAGTACCTCATTCCATGACATTCCTTTTCTCTTTGTATTTCTGCAGCTGATATGTAGTTTTATTTTGTTGAAACCACTCTTCTACTGAAACTCTATCTAGAATGGTTAGGAAAGCCATTAGACCTATGGAGGAGTATTTATTTTATATACTTTTGACTCCTTTGTATTACAGTTTAAGGATTGTTTGTTAAAAGAGTTATGACATTCCAGCCGGGCACACGCCTTTGATCCCAGAGGCTGTGTTTAGTCTTTGCCTCCTTATTCTCTTTATACTTCTTTCTTTCCAGGAATATTTCATTTCTCCTTATTCTCTTTATACTTCTTTCTTTCCAGGAATATTTCATTTCTCCTTATTCTCTTTATGCTTCTTTCTTTCCAGGAATATTTCATTTCTCCGTCAGTATCTACACAAGAACAGGTTTCTCGTGTTCAGAAACTCCACCATATTCTAGAAATACTAGTCATCTGCATGCTTTTCATTAAACCTCAGCACGAGCTTCTCTTTTCTTTAACACAGTAAGTATTTTTTCTTTTTATTTTGAGGTGTTGTCTCATTTGTAGCCCAGGATGGCCTCAAACTCAATGTAATCCTCCTGCCTCCGTTTCTCAAGTGAAGGGATTACAAGTGTGAGCCACCACAACAGCTCACAGTAAGTATGGCTCTATTGTTTACTTACTTAAAAGCAATCCTCTTCTAAATATCTTCTTTTAAAAAGTTCAGTTAGCCGGGCGTTGGTGGCGCACGCCTTTAATCCCAGCACTCGGGAGGCAGAGGCAGGCGGATCACTGTGAGTTCGAGACCAGCCTGGTCTACCGAGCGAGTTCCAGGAGAGCCTCCAAAACAATACAGAGAAACCCTGTCTCGAAAAACCAAAAAAAAAGAAAAAAGAAAAAAAAATAAAAAGTTCAGTTAAAAGTATGCACCAAGCTGGAGAGATGGCTCTGCAGTTAAGAGCCCTGGCTGCTCTTGCAGAGGACCAGGTTCTGTTCCCAGCACCCTCATGGAAGCTCACAAACTGTTTCTAGCTCCAGTTCTAGGGGGATCTGACACCCTCTTCTGTCCTTCCATGTATTCCCTTATTTATTTATTTTTTTAATTTTGGCTGTGTATGATGACATATGTTCTTAATTCCAGCATTTGGGAGGCAGAGGCAACTGATCTCTGAGCTCTAGGTTCTACATAGGCAAGTTCAAGGCCAGGCAGGGCTACAAAGTGAGACCATGTCTCAAAAAATTTTTTTTATATTTAGTGTGCATACACATGCATGCCAAGACACACAGGTTGCTCATTGCTTATTTCTTCTTTCCAAGGCAAGGTCTCCCTGGAACCTGAGACTTTGTTTTCTCAGATAGGCCTCCCAGCTGAGTTGGCATTGCAGACATGTATGAGATATCCAGCTTGTTACGTGGGTTCTGGGATCTGGACTCTGGTCCTCATGATTCCATAGCAAACCCTTAACTGTTAAGCCATCTCTCCAAATCACTTTTTCCAAATTTAGAATTTGCATCAGTTGTGAAGATGTAAAGAGGAAAGTTTGAAATCATTATTGTTTATCCAATATAAAAGTTGTTTTTTTTTTTCCTATACTATACTATAGGAAATACTATAGACATGCTGGAGATGTAATGTAACACAGTGGTAGAATGTATGAGGCCCTAGGTTTATTCCCTAACACTAGAGAAGAGGGGGAAAAAAAGAAAAAGGAAAAGATCAGTAGTATAAATGAATTAATTTTTTAATTCCCTGGATTCTGGACAGGAGAGATAGTTCAGCAGATAAAAACATTTGGTGCCAAGTTTGAGGACCTAGGTTCATTTCCTGGGACCTACATTGTAGGAGGAGAAAACCAACACATCAGAGTTGTTCTCAGGTCTCTCTACATATATACTTTGAGATGGTAGCACCCACACAAGTTCACAAACACATACATACAATAAATAAATTTGTTTAAACTTCAAGGATTCTGAAAGCCATGAAGTCTGTATTTGTCTCTCCTGTGTTAATTTTTCTCTTTCAGATACTTCTTCCTACTTAAGTCTGTATTTGTGTTTGCCTGGGAATTGAATCTAGAGCCTTGCCTATGAAAAGCAGACTCTCTACCACTTAGCTACATACATTCTTAGCTCAATGTGTTTTGTTTTTTTTTTTTTGTAAGAAATCTATCTACTTTTTTTTGGGTTTTTTTTGTTTTTTGTTTTTTCGAGACAGGGTTTCTCTGTGGCTTTGGAGGCTGTCCTGGAACTCACTCTGTAGACCAGGCTGGCCTCGAACTCACAGAGATCCACCTGCCTCTGCCTCCCGAGTGCTGGGATTAAAGGCGTGCGCCACCAACGCCCAGCTTTTTTTTTTTTTTTTTTTTTTTTTTTAAGTAATGGGATTTCCTTGGACAGAAAGAGCGTAATTTAAGTTTTGTTGGCAGGGCTAGATGGGAGTGTTTGTTACTTATGGCTTTGAATTCATTCCTTCTGGTGATTTCCTGGTTAATGGTACTCATTTTCTAGCTATAAAGCCTTTATTTTTTCTGCTGGCTCTTATTCCTAAAAGAGATTGTTTTATCTTTCTAGATCCTGCATAAAATATTACAAACAAAATCCTTTGGATGAGCAACACATTTTTCAATTGCCAGTCAGACCAGCTGCTGTAAAGAATTTGTATCACAGGTGAGCAACTTAGTAATTAACATTGTATCTCATGGGCAGTTTGTAGCACATTAATAAAAGACCTAGAAACAGATATTGGGGTTCAAGCTTTAAGCTGAATATCAGAAAAGCAAAGTAACGGGCACTAGATCCTACTCTACCACAGGCTGAAAGGTGATCCTGGCTCCACTAAACCTCAGACTGCTGCCTCTCATCAGCATGACTGGAGAATCCTGAGACTTCAGTGTATTCCTGTCCTCAATGTGGCTGGAGAATAAATGCCTGATACTATCCTCAATGTGGCTAGAGAATGAATGCCTGCTCTGAGACCCTGTCCCTGTCTTAAATACCTCTTAATGAGTCCTGGAATTAAAGGCATGTGATCCCAAGTGCTGAGATCATCTTTGTGTGAGCTTTCTCTTTAGGACTGGATGTATCTCTTGTAGTTCAGTGTGGCCTTGAAGTAACTGAGATACACCTACCTCTACCTCTCAAGTGGTGGGATTAAAGGTGTATATCACCACCTCCTGGCTTCTATAGCTTGTGGCTGAATTTGCTTTCTGAATCCTCAGGGAGGCTTTAATGAATCATAAATAATACATCACCATAGTATCCATTTTCCATGGGATTTCATGACTCAGCATGGCTTAACCTCTGATCTTTAGTCTTTGTCCTACTCTCTGACCCAAGTTTCATGGCTTTCCGTATTCCTTCTCCCAGACTTTGTGTCACTTCAGACTTTTGAGTCTTTGTTCTGTCCATTACAGTTCTGTCACTGTTGTGCCCAAGTTGCGAAGATCCCCAGAGACCACCAGGGAGACAGACCCACTAAACTATAAAAGCAGTGTTTTAATTGTATTGATTGTTCATCCAACCATGACAGGGACCCCATCTAGCAAGTTGACAAAGCAGCCTCCAGAGGGAGTGAGTTTCCTGTCTACTGCTAGGTTTTAAAGACAAAAGTCACAGAACTATTTCAGTAGGTACGGGTTGGTTTCTGATTGGTTGACATTTGGAAACAATCAGGAAAAATTCTCAAAGTCATATTTTGGCATGAAGTACCTGTGTACCAATTATTTTCATTGGTCAGTGCTGAGAGGGAACATTCTATGGTTTCTATGGCATTGTCTTGTTACTTGCAGGTGGCCTGTTGTACATAGATACCATTAGTTTTCAGAACTATATCCTGGAGCCTACAGGGGAGGTTTTGGTCTCTCCTGGAGTTTCTTTTGGGGCCAAACAGTTCCCAGGAACCAAGCATCTAGGAGGCCTAGATGTTCTGGAGTTTCTTTGTGTTCAGTTTTGGTCCTAGGCTCCGGGAGGCCAGAGGATCTGGAGTTTCCTTGTGTCAGAGGCCTATGTGTCTTTTCTATAGCCTGTCATGGCTACTGAAGCAGGGGGCTGAGTGAGAGTCTGTTCCCCTTATTTCTAAATTACTAGAAGTGAAGCCCTTAAGTTTAGTTTACCCCTCCCTTTCAGTTATTTCTTTGAAAATAGGGAAATAGAAGTAGGATCTCAGTGTAGTTCATGCTGGCCTAAAATTTGTGATTCTCCTGCCTCAACCTCTCACATGCTAGAATTACTGAGTACGATGCCACACTTGGCTTACACATAGTTTCTCTATTTCTGCTTTTTATATGTATGTAAAACATACAATTTATTTTCTATTTTATGTTCATTGTGTTTTGTCTGCATGTGTACTGGTGTGAGAGTGTCAGAACTCCTGGAACTGGAATTAGAGACAGTTGTGAGCTGCCACGTGGGTGCTAGCAATTGAACCCCGGGTCCTCTGAAAGGAGCAGCCATCTAGGAGGGGATGGCTCTTAACTACTGAGCCATCTTGTCTGCCTCAGTCTATTACTGCTTTCTTTTTAAAATTTTTTATTATTTTTTGTATTCCAATCCTAGTTCCCCTCCCTCCTCTCCTCCTGCTACCCCCACTTCCCCTCCATATCCCTCTACTCCTTGGAGAGGGTAAGGCCTCCCCTAGGAAGTCTAGTAAGTCTGTCCCATCATCTTGTTGAGGCAGGACCAAGCAACCTCTCCACCCCCCACACCCCTGTGTCTAGGCTGAGCAAGGCATCTCTCCATATAGAATGGGCTCCACTAAGTCAGTTTGTGCATTAGAGTTAGATCTTGGACCCACTGCCAGTGGCCTCATACATTGTCCCAGCTGCACCATTGTCACCTATTTTAAGGGATTCTAGTTAGGTCTTATGCAGGTTCCCCATTTGTCAGACTGGAGTCAGTGACCCCTCACTTGCTTGGGTCAGCTGATTCTGTGGGTTTCCCCATCATGGTCTTGACTCCTTTGTTCATATTATCACTCCTCCCTCACTTCGATTGTACTCCAGGGACTTGGCCCATTAGTTACTTCTGTATTTCTGCATCTGCTTCCATCTGTTTTTTAAAAAATTTGTTTCTCTGCTGGGCAATGGTGGTGCATGACTTTAGTCCCAGTGCTGGAGAGGCAGAAATAGGCAGTTCTCTGAATTCCAGGATGGCCAGGGCTACATGGAAAAATCCTGTCTCTAAAAAAACAAAACAAGCCGGGCATTGGTGGTACATGCCTTTAATCCCAGCACTTGGGAGGCAGAGGCAGGCGGATCTCTGTGAGTTCGAGGCCAGCCTGGTCTACAGAGTGAGTTCCAGGACAGCCTCCAAAACAATACAGAGAAACCCTGTCTCAAAAAAAACAAAACAATAAAAACCAAATCAACAACAAAAGTTTTTCTTCAAAATGTGTGTGAGTTCTTTTCTCTCTTGTCTCTTGATTATACTTGTCCATGGCAGGCATTGTGACCTATTTATATCCCCCTCAGTGCTTGTCACATAAGGATCTCACTAAGTAGCTAGAGGGAAGGAAGGTATTTAGCTTTTGGTCACTGGCAGTTTACTTATTTTTAAATTTCTTTTGATCTTCTTTAGTGAGAAGCCACAGAAGTGGAGAGTGGAAATAAGCAGTAGTCAGAAGAAGGTGAAAACAGTGTGGCAGCTGAGTGACAGCTCTCCTATAGATCATTCCAGTTTCCACAAGCCTGGTAAAGATGACTTGTACTAAATTAAATCTTTCTGGGAGGAATCACTGTTACAGGTCTCTTCCTGAACTGTAGGTATAAAACATACTTTAAAGGAAAATCTGACTTTGTGCCGGTGTAAATATAATAATCTCTAACAAGATCTTTTTCTTATTGTCCTGGATAAAAGAGCCTTTACTGAATAAGGGCAAGAAGTAATGACACAAGTGGAGAGGTCAGTGAGGAGATGGAAATGTTAGCTCACACTATATACTGTAACCATGGTGATACTCTTTCCCAAGTGCATTCTCTGCAACTAGAATAAGGGTTGCCATTTCTGGTATCCTGTCAAAGATTGCCCATGTGAGTCTCTTAGCTCTTTATGTAGTTAACTGGCCCTCTAGCTTCTTCAGTAAGCACCTTTGAAACTCTTTATCTTCATGCAGACTGATTGTGATATTATTTCTTACTAGTATGGGCCTTAAGTGGTCACATTCAAATATTACAAAGATTATCTTAAAATAAATCTGACTGTTTTCTGACAGAGAAGATTTCAGATGCCTTAGTCAGCCACTGGTAGGAATGCAAATAGTTTTATCTTATTGATTGATACTGTCTTAGTTTCTTTCCTTTTGCTCTGATAAAATACCCTAATGAAAGCAACTTTAGGAGCCAAGCAGTGGTAGCACATGCCTTTAATCCTAGCACTCAGGAGGCAGTGGCAGGTGGATCTCTGAGTTCAGGACAGCCAAGGCTACACAGAGAGAAAAAACAAAAAGAAAACAAAAGGGAATTTAAGAGAGATAGGGTTTATCCTGGCTCATGGGTCATTGCATTCATACTTACGAAGAATGCTGCTGCTGAATTCCCTTTCTCCACTTACACAGTCCAAGATCCCTGCCCATAATTATGATGTATCTTCCCACATCATTTAGCATAATCAAGGTAATCCCTCACAGACCTGCCCAGATGACCATCTACCAAGTGAGTCTAGATTTTATTGATTTGAAATTAATACTAACACTAACCAACACAGCTCTACCCCAAACAAAACTGACAAAAGCAACTCAAGGGTCAAGGGCTTTATTTTATTTCACAGTCCAAGGTACAGCCCATCATGATAAGGAAGTGAAGACAGCAGGAGAGGAGCTTGAAGTAACTGTTGATATAAATTCTGTAGACAGAAGAAGAAAGAAATGCATGCCTGTATGCTGGTGTCAGCTCACTTTCTCCAATTGAAAGCAGTCCAGAATGCCTGGCCCAGGGAATGGTTCTGTCCATAGTGGGCAAGTCTCCCACTTCAGTAACACAATCAAAATAATCCCCACAACCTGCCCAGGCCTGTTTCTCAGGTGATTCTAGATTCTGTCAGTTTGGCAGTTGATAATATTACAGATAGACAGAATACAGAAATCCTTAAACTGAAAGAATTTTTCTGGAAGTCATCAGTTAAAATCATGCTATGTGTTTTTAAGTAAGATGTAAAACTTAGAACCAGGTGGTGGTGGCACCACATGCCTTTAATCCCAGGATTTGGGGGGCAGAGGCACTGGATTCTCTAAGTCCAGGATATCCAGAGAGCTATACAGAGAAACCCTGTCTTGAAAACAAAACAGCCGGGCGTTGGTGGCACATGCCTTTAATCCCAGCACTCAGAAGGCAGAGGCAGGCGGATCTCTGTGAGTTTGAGGCCAGACTGGTCTACAGAGTGAGTTCCAGGACAGCCTCCAAAACAATACAGAGAAACCTGTCTCGAAAAAACCAAAAAAAAAAAAAAAAACAACAACAACAAAACAAAACAAAAGACTAAATCCTAAAAATTTCTTCTCTGAAATTACATTATAATAGGATTCAGAACAGAGACTTGTTGAGCCTTAAGTGGTGACACAGAAATTAATGTAATTGTTTCTCAAGGTAGGGTAGTGCTTTCTTCCTTCTGTTCTATTTTTAACTCTGTTTTTAAGTGGTAAGTTGTTCAATCATGGTTTAAAAGGAGAGTGTACTGTATAAACAGTTGTCCTAGCTAATTTGCCAAACAGATCCTTAGATTATTTTCAGGTGGAAGACAGGTGCCATCCATACTCCTCATCTGCTGTATTGTAGTAAAGTCAGCATCGTACATAATGTGAAGCAGTTCTTACTGACCTCATTGTCTTTTTGGTTACAGATTTTTCTGAGTTGACACTGAATGGTAGTCTGGAAGAAAGGGCTGCTTTCATTAACATGGTTACCTGCAGCCAGGTACTCTTCAAGTAACACGTGCTGAGGGTCCCTGCAAGGTATCTGTGTTCTTCTCTCAAATGTGTTGTAATGTGTTAAGTACCTTGTGTTTTAGCTGTTTTTACATTGTCAATATTGAATCTACACATCAGAAATACGGTTGTTCACTTGTCATCTCCTGAATGGCCTACCGGTTTATTTACTTGACTTTTCGAGTCTCTAATTCCATTGTACCTTTTGTTGGCCACTTACTGCCTCTGCTTAACTCTAGAATTAAAGAAATGAAAATGATTTTTGGGTGATAATATCTTTGCATTTTAAATCTGAAGAGTTCAATTTCAAAAATCATTGATAAAAGAGAAGGGAGGCAGAGGCAGGCGGATCTCTATGAGTTTGAGGCTGGGCTGGACCGACAGCCTCCAAAACAATACAGACAGAGAAACCCTGTCTTATAAAACAGAGAGAGAGAGAGAGAGAGAGGGAGGGAGGGAGGGAGGGAGGGAGGGAGGGAGGGAGGGAGGGAGGGAGGGAGGGAGGGAGAGAGAGAGAGAGAGAGAGAGAGAGAGAGAGAGAGAGAGAGAGAGAGAGAGAGAGAGAGAGAGAGAGAGAGAGCGCGCTGGGCGTTTGGGCGTTGGTGGTTCACACCTTTAATCTCGGCAGAGGCACGCAGGTCTCAGTGAGTTTGAGGCCAACCTGGCCTCAAATGGAATTCCAGGACAGCCTTGACTTTTTTTTTTTTGAGGCAGGGTTTCTTTGTAACTTTGGAGCCTGTCCTGGCACTCACAGAGTCTCAAACTCACAGAGATCCGCCTGCCTCTGCCTCCCAAGTACTGGGATAAAGGTGTGAGCCGCCACCAGCCTTGACTCTTACACAGAGAAACCCTGTCTCAAAAAAACAGACAAAAACCAGTTTTCATCAGCTCAATTTCATTGAGCCCCAAATGTTAGCACCTTTTTAAAAATTTTTACCCTGGGGGGCTGGAGAGATGGCTCAGTGGTTAAGAGCACTGGCTGCTCTTCCAGAGGACACAGGTTCAAGTCCCAGCACCCACATGGCAGCTCACACCTGTCTGTAACTCCAGTTCTAGGGGATCTAGCATCCTCACACCAATGCACATAAAATAAAGTTAAATAAAAGTATTTTTTTAAAAATCTTACTCTGATTCTTTTAATCAGAAGGTAAGCACCACCAGGCTGTGGTGGGGCACACCTTTAGTCTCAGCCCTTGGCAGACAGAGATAGGAGGAGCTCTGGGTTCAAGGCCAGCCTGGGCTACACAGAAAAGCCCTGTCTTGATAAACCTAAAAAATAAAATCATCTTACTTTGAGATGGTATTAACTAAAAGGATTCAGGAAAATCCTCCCCCCCCTTTTTTTTTTGTTTTGTTTTGTTTTGTTTTTTGTTGTTGTTCTGCTTTTGAGACAAGACCTCACTGTGTAGCCCTAGCTGGCCTGGGATTCATGGTATAGAACAGGCTGACTTGGAACACACAGAGATCCTGGGATTAAAGGTGTATACTACCTTGCCCATCAAACTTCTTTCTTTGTTTCAGAAACAGAAATAAATAGAATTAAATAATGAGTAAAGTGTCTGACATTACCATTTCTTCTTAAGCTACATTTTTCCTCTAATTTTTTTTTTTTTTTTTTTTTTTTTTTTTTTTGGTTTTTCGAGACAGGGTTTCTCTGTGGCTTTGGAGGCTGTCCTGGAACTTGCTCTGTAGACCAGGCTGGCCTCGAACTCACAGAGATCCGCCTGCCTCTGCCTCCCGAGTGCTGGGATTAAAGGCGTGAGCCACCAACGCCCGCCTTTTCCTCTAATTTTAATCATAGTTAAAAAATAAAGTGAACTTTAAGACAGTGTCTCTCTATGTAGTTCTGGCTGTTCTGGAGCTCATTGTATAGACCAGACTGGCCTCAAACTCACAGAGATCTGCCCGCCTGTCTCCTGAGTACTGGGATTAAAGGTACTCCCCCACCTGGCTTTTATTTAAATCAAAGAAAGGAAAAAAAAAAACTAAAAAAAAAACCCTTTGTTCCCTAGCAGATGTTATTTCACAGTGTCTCTTGGCTGGCTGCAGCAGTGACTAGCATGCTTGATCTCCCTCAGGACACACATGTCCTCCTTCACTTGCTGCACAACTACTTAGCTAATAGTCTACATCTTGGAAGGATTTAGATTGGCGATAACCATCAGATATGGCAGTGCTCAGGTGACAGTCATTTGTACATTATAGTAATCTTTCCAGATAAATGAAAAATAATCTAGTTACAAAACTATTTGCTACGTTCCTAATTTTGAAAAATGAAATATGTGCTTGATACTCTGACTTCAGGAAAGTTGAGATTACAGGTCACTTTCATTTTATTTATGCTTATTTTTATTTTCTGATTCTTAAATCCCAGCACAAACCAAAAAAGGTGGAGGGAGAAAGAGGTAATTTTCAGAGCCTAAAATACAGACATCATATAAATTTTGAAGCAGAAAAGAAGTGTGATCCTGAAGATTCTCTGAAAGATGAAAGTGGAGATGAGATCCCATCTCAGCCGTGGCTCCTGAGAAGGAGTGTTAACAGCAGGGCAGAAATGAGGATGGAGAGGACGCAGACTGTGGGTACCACAATCTCTGAAGCCACGTGCATGTGCCTAAGCAAGGGCTCTGAAACAGACAGAGAACATTCCACCAGAAATGAACTTTGTTTTGGAGCAAAAACTTTTTTTATTTGTTTTGGGAACTCACTCTTTAGACCAGACTAGCCTTGAACTCCCAGATCCGTCTGCTTCTGCCTCCCAAGTGCTGGGACTAAAGGTATGCTCCATCACCACCCAGTTTTTTGTTTTTTGTTTTTGGTTTTTGGTTTTTCGAGACAGGGTTTCTCTGTGGCTTTGGAGGCTGTCCTGGAACTCGCTTGGTAGTCCAGGCTGGTCTCGAACTGACAGAGATCCACCTGCCTCTGCCTCCCGAGTGCTGGGATTAAAGGCGTGCGCCACCAAAGCCCGGCGCATCACCACCCTTAACACCACAGTATCTAATAAGTGGTCGTCTGGATGCATAGTGCCGGGCAGAGCATTCACTTGGCATGACACAGCCTTGGGGAATTCCTGCTATCACACAAAACTTAAGTGAGTTTGGAAATGTCACAGAAAATCTGGGAATGCCTAAATTTGGTTCTTTGATTGGAACTTCAGTAAGCCTAAGTATGGATATTATTTATACTGGCATTAATTCCAAAATATTAGCATCCATATTCCATGGGCTGTCTAGATTTTTCACTGAGGAACTTGTAAAAGAACCATTTGGGTTGGGTGTGGTGGTGCATACCTTTAATTCGTCACTGGAGAGGCAGAATCAAGCCTGATCTACAGAGGGAGTTCCAGGACAGCAAGAGCTACAAAGAGAAACCCTGCTGCAAAAGGAAAAAAAAAAAAAAAAACCCTGGAAACATTTTGTTATTCTTGATATGCTTATATATCTTATATACCCTTAAGAGATATAGGAGTGTCTATTACAATTTGGGGTGGGGGTTTTAGTCGTCGTCACACCCCCCCAGACAGGGTTTCTCTGTGTAGTCTTTGGAGCCAGTTCTGGAACTCACTCTGTAGACCAGGCTGGAATTCACAGAGATCCACCTGCCTCTGCCTCCTGAGTGCTGGGATCAAAGGCGTGTGCCACCACTACCGCCCGACTTATAGTATACTTTTTAATGATAATTCTTAAACTCATTCCTTTGTTGACACAAAAATTCATTAAAAACTTAAACAATTATTTGGTTATTCTTGCATGGTTTAATCTTTAAGAGCTAAGTGATATGTGCACCGATCCAATGGAAGTTCTTCATGCACCCCACTTTGATTTGTCTGCTGAGCACTCTGATGACTGAAATAAATGAGCATGGATATGTTCTTATGAAGCTCACAATCTTGTCAGACTCATCATCAAATCCTGATGATTACATGTACCACCGAAATTAATGCCAGTATAAATCCTGATGTTACATTAATTGATTGATTTGGTGGACGAGGGTTTACATGACCTGGTTATTTAGAAATGGGGATATTGGTGCATGGTTATATACTAACCTGTAAAGATAGTTTGTTAAGAGCATTTCTGCACAACCTGCCTTGATTCCACATTAAAGGAATAGGAAGTGTATTTCTTTGATTGCAGAAAAATGGATTTCAGCAATCCCAGCACTCAGGAGGCAAAGGTAGGTGGATTTGAGATCTTTGAATTCAAGACCAGACTGGTCTACTGAGTGAGTTCCAGGACAGCCAGGGCTACATAGAAACCCCCCCCCAAAATTTACAAAAAATAAAAATAAAAGAGGAAATTATGCCTTTTAAAGTAGGGACAGTACTTTGCTCATTGCTGTTATCTCTGAGGCTTAAAATAACCCTCAATATTTGCTGAAGATCTCTTGCAAGCCTGTAATCCTAGCTACTTGGAAGGCAGGAGAAGGAGGATCACAAGTTCAAGGTCTATTTGGATTATTGAGTTTAAGTAGCTAACCTGGGCATGTTATGAGACCTTGTCTCTCAAAGTAGAGCCAGGGCTGGAGAGATGGCTCAGTGATTAAGAGTTGACACCTCAGCCGGGCGTTGGTGGCGCACGCCTTTAATCCCAGCACTCGGGAGGCAGAGGCAGGCGGATCTCTGTCAGTTCGAGACCAGCCTGGACTACCAAGTGAGTTCCAGGACAGCCTCCAAAGCCACAGAGAAACCCTGTCTCGAAAAACCAAAAAAAAAAAAAAAAGAGTTGACACCTCTTCCAGATGACCCACGTTTGATTCCCTGCATGCACATGACAGCTCATTGCTGTAACTCTAGTTCTAGGGGATCTGACACTATCTTTCATCCTCCTTGGATATCAGACATGCACATGATAAATAGACATACACTTCATACAAACATGCAAATTTTTTTTGGTAGCACTAATAAGGTGACTTGGGGGTAAAGGCAGTTGCCATCCAAGCCTGACTACATGAGTTCAATCCCTAGAACCCATGTAGAGATGAAAGGAGAGAACACACAGTTGTCCTCTGCATGCCTCACATGTTCACACACATCATACATACATGATAGCAATAAATACAATTCCTCACATGCTCACACACACATCATACATAAATACACACACATACATAAAATAGCAGTGAATACAATTAAAGTTTAAAAAGTTAAAAAGAAAAAGTTAAAAGGATAGGGATATAGTCAATAGTAGAGTACTTAAGTGCTTTTAAAGCCCTAGGTTTAATCCTTAGTGATGCCACACACACATAAAGCTACTTGCATAATTGGTATAAGACCTGTGTTTTGCTTTTCTTTGTTCCAGTTGATAGTGGTTGGTTTTTCCTCTTCTTCCACAAGCTCATTTTAACAAAACTGGTAGGCACATAAATTTACAGTATAATTCAAAAGACTGATTAGAGTATTTGAAATCATTCTTGAAAATGGGGGCATGCCTCAGTCAGTAAGGCATTTGCCTTGTTTGGCCTCTAGAACCCACATAAAAATGATAAAATGGCTGGGCATTGGTGTCGCCTTTAATCCCAGCACTCGGGAGGCAGAGGCAGGCAGATTTGTGAGTTCTAGGCCAGCCTGGTCTACAGAGCAAGTTCCAGGATAGCCTCCAAAACATTACAGAGAAACCTTGTCTCCAAAAAAAACAAACAAAAATGATAAAATGGCAAGGTTCAGTGTACTTGAAAAACCCCCCTTCTTGCCCCCCCTCCCCAGGCAAGGAAGTAAAGATAGGAAGAGCCCAGAGCTAGCTGGCTAGCCCACCTAAACTAATAATTAGATGAGCTCCAGGCCAATGAGAAACTTCTTCTCCAAGGAGGAGATTGAAGTACCTGAGTGTAACACTAGGTTGTCCTCTGGCCTGCACAGAAGAAGTCTACCCTCCCCCATTTCTCATGGGCTTGCATACTTGCTTTCTCTTTCTCTCACATAATTTGTTTCACTTTGTTTTTTAGGTAGAGTCTCTAGCCCATGTTAGTCTGCAATTCATGTAACCCACGTTGGCCTTAGTATGTATATCTAGATAGGTAGGTAGGTAGGTAGATAGATAGACAGACAGACAGACAAGCAGGCAGGTAGACAGACAGATATTTAAAATGCTGTAGGCTGGGAGTTTAGCTTGCTTAGTGTGTGCAAAAGCCTGCCTTCTAGTAGCTCTAGCACCCAAAAAATTTTTTGAATGCTTGTAAGACAAAAATAAACATTAAAGAAAAAGAAAAATATTTTTAGTCATAAATGATTGGGAATATTGATTTTAGGTGGATCATTTTGAGACTTTTGGTAGGGCCATCGTATGTAAAATTACATAGTAATCAAAGAAAAGAATGTCCTCACCTGTGGCAAGCATCTGGTTGTTGATGGAGCAAGTTTCCAAAGCTTTGAGATGCCAGCTTTCCACCTAGTAAAAACCGTTTGATAAGCAAAGTTGCCTTACTGGTTTTCTATGTTTGAGATTGTTTTCAGAATAAATGAAGGAATTTTGTTAAATTCTGAGGCACTTGTATGTGTGTTTACCTACATATACATGTGGGAGTCAGAACAACTTGCAGAAGTCAGTTCTCCCCTGTTCTTGCAGAAGTCAGTTCTCCCCTAACACACAGGTCCCAGGGATCAAACTTAAGTGGTCATGTGTGACATCAAGAGCCTTTACCAGCTCATCAGTCTCACCAAGACAAACACATTTTAAATTTACTCACAGTTTGGATTTTATTAGTTTTTCTGTAGACTGGGCCACAAACTAGCTGTGTAGCTGAAACTGGCCTTGAGATAACACCCAGCTTCAGGTGTATGGATTCTAGTACTGACTGAGTGAACAGCTGAGGGCAGTACTTGCTGACTTCACTTCTAGGCCCACTTTGAAGCAAATCTAGCAAGAAAGTCTGATTTGTTTTTATTTTTATTTTATTTATTAGTGTTTTGAGACAGAGTTTCTCTGTAGCTTTGGAGTCTGTCCTGGAACTGACTTTGTAGACCTGGCTGGCCTTGAACTCAAAGAGATCAGCTGCCTCCCAAGCGCCGGGATTAAAGGTGTGTACCACCACTGCCTGGCCAGGGTAACGTTTTTGTTTTTGTTTTTGTTTTTTGGTTTTTCGAGACAGGGTTTCTCTGTGGCTTTGGAGGCTGTCCTGGAACTCATTTGGTAGTCCAGGCTGGTCTCGAACTGACAGAGATCCACCTGCCTCTGCCTCCCGAGTGCTGGGATTAAAGGCGTGCGCCACCAACGCCCAGCCAGGGTAACGTTTTTAATTCATCAGAATTCCCTTTTTTGTTGTTATTGTTTTGTTGTTGTTGTTGTTGTTGTTTTGTCTTACTGCTTGAATGTGTTCTAGATGCCATTAAAAACCTGAAGGGGTAGGTAGGGGAAAGGCACCATTTGCAGCTGGAGCTCAGTAGTTGAAACCTTGCCTGTCACATGTAAAGCTCTGGGCCAATCCCTGGTTCTAGCAACACAGAAGACAATTGAAATCTGTACTGCTTTGCACTGTTATAACCTAGCACAGACAGGACTCTTGTCACCCCGATGCTCTGTCTGGAAGGGACTAAATTTTGAGGTGTGCTTACTCCATCCTAAGCAGAGGTTGTGAGAGGCAGGGGGAGGCTGTGTTCCCATTCCCTTCCTTAGAAAGAAGAGAAGAGGTATGGTGTATCTCAGTTATTAGTCCTTCTAAGAACAGAACAAATGTCAGGGATAAGTTAGTCCTACCTCTCGTGGGTTTGGAAACCCGTTGGCTGTGATGATTTCTTTGTAATACTGAACTGAAGCCTTGGGATAGCGAGGCTTGTTTCTCACATTAAATTCAACATAGTAGAATCCGTATCTATCAGCATAGCCTTTCTCCCATTCAAACTTATCCAACAGAGACCAGGAAGTATACCCTTTTATATTCACACCATCTTTTATAGCTGTGAAGACATATGATTTCATTTTTAATTCATTTCATTTGCTTAGAAGTAGATAGATAATACTGAGTTGTTTCTGAGATTTAGAAGCAAGTTTTGGTTAATAAATGACAATTTGCATTTTGTCTAGATAGAAAAACATAATAAGGCAAATCTGTTTTATCTCACCTTTTAACATCTCATTTATGTATCCTTTGAGGTACTGAATTCTCCACTCATCACAGAGTTGAGTGCAGTGTAACTTTTGAGATGCTCCGTTTTCTGTCACATATATGAGAGGATCCCCATATTGAGTCTGAAAGTGAGGCAAAAATGAATACTAAACATCTGACTTACAGGTGGTCTGGGTCCCATGTGCACTCTTAGTAGGTGTCACACATAGGGTGTCAAGTTACATTATAGAGAGATGAATATAGGCAGATGACTTGATATAGAGGAATATAGTTCTCAGTAAACTGGCCTTATTTGGGAAAATGCACCTCAGGTCTTTTTCTTTCCCACAAATTCCATTTCAGATTAGGCGGGCCTTAAAAGGACTAAGTATACCTAAAAGGAGCAGTCATTTTTCTTCAGTGGTGTAACCACTAGTTAGTTGTCCATACTCCAGTAATAGCCTATCACCCATATGCATGTAAGCAACCCTAATTGAACTCA
Source organism: Mesocricetus auratus (assembly GCF_017639785.1). Classification (NCBI taxonomy): domain Eukaryota; kingdom Metazoa; phylum Chordata; class Mammalia; order Rodentia; family Cricetidae; genus Mesocricetus; species Mesocricetus auratus. The sequence goes on along the minus strand of NW_024429267.1, from coordinate 4,207,381 downwards.
ATGGGTCACACACAGACACACAAAGACATTAAAGTAGGAGGCAAATTTGTTGTGAAGAAGTGAGTTAAGTAAGAGTGGAGGGGGGAAAGGAATTAATGGAAGGTGGATATGATCAAAATACCTCACATACATGAATGAAATTGTCAAAGGGTAAATTTAACAATTCAGACTAAGGGGCTATAGAGATGACTTAGTGTTGTTTCCCAGGGGATCCAAGTTTAGTTCCCAGCACAAACATGGCAGCTCACAAGTGTCTGTAACTAGTTCTAGGGGATCTGATACCCTCTTCTAACTTCCATGGGTACCAGCCACCACTGGCATATATTTTTTTTCAGGCAAATACTCATATACATAAAATAAACATTTAAAAAAAGTAAATTAAATGTCAGATTTTCAACTGTAATTGGAAGTGGTTGTTTACATAAGCATCAGTCTGCAAGACCTATTTTAGTAGCCTGTAAAGTGCAGGGGACTGGATTTATTGACTTATTAGCTTTTTTGTTATTGTTTTGAGCTGTATTTGTTTGTTTGCGGTAGAGTCTCATGCAGTTCAGATTGACCTTGAGCTGAGTATGCCTTATGTAGAATCTAAAACTAATTCCTGATCTTCCTGCGGCCAGCCTCCCAAGGGCTGGGCTTGCAGTCGGGTGCCTCTGTACCTAGTGTTTTATCAATTTTGATATGTTATCTAAGTGTCTGCTGCTAGACACTAAACTTATGTCTGAAAGTTGTACACAGCTTGATGGGGTAAGTACCTGGACAAAGTTGAGAAGCCTCCTGAACCCCCATGGCACAGAATAGAGCCATGAAGACCCCATATCTGGCCAGTTGGGGTCCACAAATTCTACTAAGGCACGGTCATTCTGGTAGCTGGGCCCTTGGTGGGAGGGGTATGTCCTTTGAGTGATGTATCGAGTGGTGAAGTGGCCCAGTCCCAGGAAGTCAGATGTGCCTTTAATGTAGCTCTTCTCCTGAAGGGAGAACATAGGCAACCTCGACATCTCCAGGCCTTGCTCTGCACTCTTTGTTCCTGACAGGAGAGAATATGAGAATTTAACCAAGTCTTATTTCTCACAGTCATTTTGCTTTGTCCCACAGTGCTGCTGGAATGGAGGTGTATAAGCTGGGCTTTGGTGCTGGAGAGATGGCTCAATGGGTAAGAGCATTTATTGCTCTTGCAGAGGACCCAGGGTCAATTCTTAGCACCCACATGGCAGTTCACAACTGGCTTGTTCTAGGAGATCCAGCACCCTCTTCTGACTTCCAAAGGCACAATGTCCATACATGGTATGCATACATACATGCAGGCAAGCATTCATACACAAAATAAAAATAAATTAAAAATAATTTTTTAAGCTGAACTTTAAAGAATCCAACTGCAGCTGAGTGAGATGGTGCACACCTTTAATCTCAGCACTTGGGAGGCAGAGGCAGGCAGATCTCTGTGACTTCGAGACCAGTCTGGTCTACAGAGTGAGTTCCAGGATAGGCTCCAAAGCTATATAGAGAAACCCTGTCTTGAAAAACCAAAAACTAAATAAATAGGTAAATAAGTATGTAAATAAATAAATAAATAAATAAGTAAAATGCTTGATTGGTCTAATAAAGCGCTGAACAGCCAATGACTAGGGAGGAGAGAGGGATAGCCAGGGCTGCCAGGCAGAGAATAAATAGGAGGAGAAATCTAGGCTCAAGAGAGCAGCAAGGAGCAAGAACAGGAGAAGGAGAAGAGGATGCCAGGGGCCAGCCACACAGCCACACAGCCACGCAGCCAGCCATGGGGTAAGAAGGGAAGAAGAAAGACAGAATAAGTAAAAGTAAAAAGCCCACAGGCAAAATTAGGAAGAAGAGAAATGGGTTAATTTAAGTTAGAAAAACTGGCTAGAAACCAGCTAAGCTAAGGCTGGGCATTCATAAGTAAGAATAAATTTCTGTCTGTGTATTTGAGAGCTGGGTGTTAGGTCCCCAAAGAGTTAAAAAAAAAAAAAAAACAACCAACTAGAGGTACTGTTGGGAGGTGTGGCTTTGTTGGGGGAAGTGGTCACTGGAGGTGGCTTTGAGGTCTCATGCTCAAGCCTGGTCCAGTGGCATTTTCTCTTCCTGCTGTGTACAGATCAAGGCATAGAACTCTAAGCTCCTTCTTCAGCACCTTCACTGCCTACGTGTTGTCATGCTTCCTGCCGTGACTATAATAGACTAAACCTTTGAACTATAAGCCAGTCCCAATTAAATTTTTTTCTTTTTTATGTTTATTTATTTATTTAATTTTATGTATGAGTGCTCTGTCTGCATGCCAGAACAGGGCACCAGATCTCATTATAGATGGTTGTGAGCCACCATGTGATTGCTGGGAATTGAACTCAGGACCTCTGGAAGAACAGCCAGTGCTCTTAACCTCTGAGCATCTCTCCAGCCCAAATGTTTTCTGTATGAGTTGCCATGGTCATGGTGTCTCGTCACAGCAGTGTAACCTTAACTTAGAGATGTGCTTTGTTGTCATTCGCCTTCTTTCTCAGTTGGCCCCTCTTGCTGTGTGCATTCTAGTACTCTTGTTTTCATTCATTCCCCGTTCAAGATCTTTTCCTCCCTTCTTCAGGTAGCCCCCTACACACACACACCACACACACACACACACAACACCACTAAAATTAAAAGTTTTTATTCAGAAGAAAGCATCTAAGGTTTATCCTTCTAATTCTGATTTATTTTGAGTAACAATTTCTAGTTCCACCCATTTCCTACAAAGGTCATTTCTCCTTTTAATGTCCATATCAAATTCCTTTGTGTAGCTGGGCAGTGGTGGCACAAGTCTTTAATCCCAGCACTGGGGGGTGGGGGTGGGCAGGGGCAGATGGATCTCTGTGAGTTCCAGGACAGCCTGGTCTACACAGTGAGTTCCAAGACAGCCAGGGCTTCACAGAGAAACCCTGTCTTGAGAAAAGGAAAAAAATTCATTTTGTATATATGTATCACATTTTCCATTACTCATTCAGCTGTTGATGAATATCTAGGCTGATTACACTTCCTGACTATTGTGAACAATACAGCAATAAACATGAATATTTAAGTACATCTGTAGTGTGTTTGTGTTTCCTAGCCTAGTGATACATAGCTAGGTCATTTAGTAGTTCTCATATATATATATATGAATGAGTGTGTGTGTGTGTGTGTGTACGTATTTGGGGTTACCATAGCAACAATTTGTAGGTCAGAGAACAACTTGAAGGAATCTGTTCTCTCCTTCCACCTTGTAGGTCCTGGGAAATAGAATTCATTTTAGATTAAGTTTGGGTAGCAATGCTTTTATTCACTGAGCCATCTCTCTGGTTGTAGTTTTGTTGTTAGAGGAGAAATGACACTGATTTTCATAGTTGCTGCACCAGTTTTATTTCCACACTAGTGAATGAGAGTTCTCCTTTCCCAAATCCTAGCCATGGTTTGTTTTCTTGATAGTCATTCTGACTTGTCTTAATTGCATTTCCTGGTGGCTAAGGATGCTGAAAGGAGCCAGACACAGAAAGACAACCTCTGCTGCTCTCATTTAAAGGGCAGCGGATCTCCTGGAGTTAAGCCTGGTGTGCTGTCCCAAAGGCCCACCCATGGCTTCAAAGCCACTGCTCATAGGAGCAGGAAGCTCTGACTGTGCAGAGCCTGCAGAGCGACTCTGGGTAACAGTGTACTGTGCCTCTCAAAAAGCTAGAAGAGAGGGGTGTAAGAGTTTCTGTCATAATGCAGTGTAAATAACATGTGCTTAACCTAAGCATCAGTGCCTATAAATACTGAAATATCACACAGCCCAATAAATATGTACCATTTAAAAAAAGTTTAGGGCTGGGACAATAGCTCAGTTGGTAAAGTATCTGCCTTGTAAGCATGAGGACCTGATTGCCAGAACCCTTGTTAAAAATAAAAGGCTGAATTGCTGGGTGGTGGTGGCCCATGCATTTAATCCCAGCATTCGGGAGGCAGAGACAGGCAGATCTCTGTGAGTTTGAGGCCACTATGGTCTAACAGAGCAAATTCCAGGATAGGCTCCAAAGCTACGCAGAGAAACCCTGCCTCTAAATAAATAAATAAAATAAAATAAAAGGCTGAGTATAGGCTGTTGAGATGGCTTAGCAAATAAAGGTGTTTGATGTGCAAACCTGTTGACCTGAGTTCATTCCCTGGATCCCATGGTAGTAGGAAAGAACCAATTCTAGAGTTATCTTCTGACTTTCACACTTGTGCCTTGGCACGAACACACACACACATCTACACACACAAAATAATAATAATAATAATAATAATAATAATTTCTGTTTTTAAGCTGAGCATGGTGGTACATGTTTGAGTCCCAGCACTAGAAAGGCAGGTTAGGTGGGTTCCTATAACTCACTGGCCAATTAGCCTCTCACCCCAGTGAGAGACCATGTCTCAAAAACAAGGTGGATAGACAGGCAGTGGTGGTGGTAATGGTGGTGCACGCCTTTGATTCCAGCACTTGGGAGGCAGAGGCAGATGAATCTCTGAGTTTGAGATCAGCCTGGTCTACAAGAGCTACTTCCAGGACAGCTTCCAAACACACAGAGAAACCCTGTCTTGAAAAAAAAAAAAAACCCAAGGTGGATAATGACTGAAGACCAACTAAGAAGATTGCCCTTTGGCTTCCACATGCATCTGCATACATGTGCCTGCATGCCTGAACATAGATACTTGCACACACGAACATATGGGATAATAGGTTAAAAACGAAAACATGACTTGGCTCACCAATGTGGTCCTTCATGACTTGGGGGTAGTCACCGGCATAAATAGGGTTGGCAAACCAACCAAGACAGAACTGTAGGTATCTCTCAGCTGCCTCAATATCGTTGGGGTTGTTGATGTCCACAGGTTCCCCCCAGTCACAGTTCAGTGAAATTCCCACCATGCCTTGAAGGAATGAAATCGGGATAGAGAAAAGCAGAGTCTGGCTCCTCTAGGCTGGTGTCTGAGCCTGAGGGTCCCAGCTCACCTTGCTGTTTGCTGCGCCATGTATTGTTATAAGAGTGCCAGACTTGGGCGTGCGCCTGAAAACAAGAATTCATTCATGTACCTGGCTCCTCCATTCCCCTGCCTGCCTGTCTTCTTTCCCTTCTTCCTCCCTCCGTTTCTTCCCTTCTTTTGTTTACTTATAGAGGGGGTTCAGAAAAGAACTTGCAGGAGTCATTCTTTCCTTCCACCATACCAGGAGTTGAACTGAAGCTGCCATTCCCAGAAGCAAGTGTCTACCCATGGAACCACCCTGCTGATCAGGGAGTGGCCTTTCCTGCCTTCCCCACTCTTGAGTTCCAACTTCAAATTTCCCATGTTTCTGAATCCTGTCTCATACCACAGATTTCCTCCCTGTGACTTCCAGAGACACATGCTTCCTCTGTACTGTGGAGGACGCATAGTTGAAATGGGGCAGAAGCCACTTTGTGTGTTTACCACTATCGCTACCCACCTTGGCATTAGGGACTGAATCCAGCATCTTGCCCATGCTAAACAAGTGCTCTACCAACTGAGCGATCCCCAGCCCATCCCTTAGTGTCTAAATTGTCCATGTAGGTCTCTAGAAAGGCAGCAGTGCTCCTGAGGTCCCTCACCAGGATCTGCTGAAGAAAGCTCTGAGAATAGGGCCCAGCAGCCTGTGTGGTTTGTTTCATTTTTTTTTTTTGAGGCAAGGTCTCATGTAACCCTGACTGTCCTCACGCCTGTGGTCAAAGCTAACCTTGAACTCTTTTTTTGTTTGTTTGTTTTTGTTTTCCAGACAGAGTTTCCCTGTATTGTTTTGGAGGCTGTCCTGGAACTTGCTCTGTAGACCAGGCTGACCTCCAACTCACTGAGATCCGCTTGCCTCTGCCTTCCGAGTGCTGGGATTAAAGGCATGTGTCACCACCAACGCCCGGCTGGCCTTGAACTCTTAATCATTCTTGTTTCAGGATATTTGTTTACACTGTGAGAATATGTGTCTTTGTTTTGCCTACCTAAGGCACGTAATTGGTTTAATAACCGGAAGGCAGAGGCAGGTGGATCTCTGTGAGTTCGAGACCAAGCCTGGTCTACCGAGCGAGTTCCAGGACAGGCTCCAAAACAATACAGAGAAACCCTGTGTTGAAAAACCAAAAAAAAAAAAAAAAAGAGCTAATGGCCAGTAGTTACACAGGAAGAATGTAGCCGGAACTTCCAGGGAGAGAGAGGAACTTGGGAAGACTCTGAAGTGGGTGGTATTAAGCCAGTGAGACACACAGGGTGTCTAAAATATAGACTAGAGGAGAGGTAAAGAGCCATGTGACAGAATGTAGATTATTAGAAACAGATTAAGTTTTAAGAGCTAGTGGGGAACAAAGAGGCTTTCAAGGAGTTCCTTACTGACTTGCTCCCCATGGCTTTTTTTTTTAGCCTGCTTTTTTTTTGTTCTTTCTTAAATTTTTACGTTCTCTCACAATACATCCCAACCACAGCTTCCCAGTTTTTCCCCCAGTTTCCCTTTCCCCAGATCCATTCCTCCTCTGTATCCCTTCAGAAAAGAGCAGACCTCCCAGGGTATCAACCAAACATGGCATAGCAACTACAATAAGACTAGACACAAACCCACATGCAGGCAGAAGAGTTCTGCATCCCCTTCTTCCTCCAGGCTCTGTCCTGCTGGAGTTCCTGCTCTCACTGTTTTTGGTGATGGGTGGATGGGTGTGTGTGTGTGTGTCTGCATGTGAAATAAACAAGTTGCTTTTGGTCACAGTAATGGAGTGGTGCTTTGAATAAGAATGCCCTTTTCCTCATATTTGAATAAGAATGCCCTTTTCCTCATATTTGAATGCTTAGTCACCAGGGACTACAACTCTGATAGGATTAGAAGGACTAGGAGGTGTGGCCTTGTTGGAGGAAGTGTGTCACTGGGGGTGGGCTCTCTCTCTCTCTCTCTCTTTCTCTCTCTCTCTCTCTCTCTTTGTCTCTCTCTCTCATCCTCTCCTCTACCCTCTCCCCTCTCTCGCTCTCCCCCCTTCCCCCTCCCTCCTCCCTCCTGTCTCCTTCCTCCTCTCTCCTGCCTCTTCTCTCCTCCCTCTTCTCTCTCTCCTCTCCAGGCAGTAGTTGTACACACCTTTATCCCAGGTAAATCTCTGTGAGTTCAAGGCCAGCCAGGGCTATACAGAGAAACCCTGTCTTGAAAAACCAACTACCCCCCCCCCAAAGAAAGGAAGGAAGGAAAAGAAAGAAATCTGGCCTGGTCATCACAGCATTAGTAACCCTAAGACAAGCTTTCTACGTAGGTCCTAGGGATTGAGCTCAGTTCCTCATGCATGCATGACAAACACTTACAGACTGGGCTATCTTTCCAGGCCCTATGCTTGTTATTTTGCTAGCTAGTTAGTAAGTCAAACAACGGGATGAACCCTGGGAATTGTCTGTGATCTAGAACATTGCAGAGACAATATCAAAATCCTAACTGTTCATATCACTCTTTCATGAATTGCTCTGTCCTTTAACTTCAGATAAAGAACTCTTAGGTCGGGCAGGAGCAGTGACCCTGAGTTAAGAGCACTGGTTACTCTTGCAGAGGACCTCATTCAGTTCCTGGTACCCATGGCAGCTCAACTCACAACCACCTATAACTCTAATCCCAGGAGATCAAACTCCCTTTTCATAGACTACCAGAGCACTGCCTTGCACATGCGTACCTCATTTGCATACAAATGAAACACTCATACACATAAATTAAAAATAAACGCCGGGCGTTGGTGGCGCACGCCTTTAATCCCAGCACTCGGGAGGCAGAGGCAGGCGGATCTCTGTGAGTTTGAGGCCAGCCTGGTCTACACAGTGAGTTCCAGGACAGCCTCCAAAACAATACAGAGAAACCCTGTCTCGAAAAACCAAAATAAATAAATAAATAAATAAATAAATCTTGCCAGGTGGTGGTGGTGCACACCTTTAATCCTAGCACTCGGATCTCTGTGAGTTCGAGACTAGCCTGGTCTACAAGAGCTAGTTTCAGGACAGCCTCCAAAGCCACAGAGAAACCCTGTCTCAAAAAATTGAAAAAAAAAAATAAATCTTTTTTAAAATCTCAAGTTTCCAGGTAGTGGTGGTGATGCCCTTAATCCCAGCACTCAGGAGGCAGGAGACAGAGGCAAGTGGACCTCTGTGAATTCAAGGCCAGCCTAGTCTACAGAGACAGTTCCAAGACAGCCAAGGCTACACAGAAACCCTGTCTCAAAACAAAAGTCAATTTTATAAAAAGAGAAATATGAGCGTCATTTACCTGACATGAATTCAGATTAATGTGTCCCCAGTGGTCTAGCCTTTAAGCCAGGGCAGGTTATACTTCCAGCCAGGTATCCACTGGGAAGAGTCCCATCAGCTTTGTATCCCCAACATCACTCCCTATATTTTCACTCATGTCTTATAAGCAACCCACTGTCTCTGCCCTTCCTCAGTTTTCAGTGTATGCTAGGCACCTTCTCTGAGTGTCTCCTTCCCGCTCATGCTCATATCTGGCTGCCCTGAAGACTTCCACTATAACTCACCAAGCAGAGACAGCCTCCAGCCTACATACCTTAACCTGGAAGCATCAATACATGACAGATTTCCAAATACCTACCTCTATCCTCGGTAAGATCAGCAGCAGCCACCGCCGTACCTCTACCATAGTGGAGGGACAGTGAGGTGACAGGACGTGACCTCTGCATATCATCAGATTAGGAGGGCCCGTGACCTATACTGACCTGGCGGATGATCAGTGTGATCCCTGAGGCAATGACTCTACCTGGAGACCAATCTTCACCCCAGAAGAATCTGGCTTACCTTAATGATATGGTGTGCAGCCATGTATAGGCCCGTGCCCTGGAGCCTCAGGCCTGGTGCATGGAGACCGGTCTCATAGCCTTTTTCTACCATTGTCTGCAGAGACAGCAATGGGGACCCCAGGACCGTGAGGGAGAGCAGGGGGCATCCCTGTCTCCCCATCTGAAGAGGAGCCCCTACTTACCCGAGGATCACTGAATGTGAGCCAGTGCTTCACTCTGTCCCCAAAGACCTCAAAACACAGGTCAGCATACTCCCTGAAGTATCGGGTCATGTTCACATTCTGCCACCCACCGTATGTGACCTGAAGCATCTGCCAACAGAGAGAGAAGCTGGTACCCCGGGGAGACTCTGGAGTAGATTGGTGAAATGTCTGGGTAAAGCATGGATGACTACAATACAAGAATGGGGGTAAAGGTGCAGAGTGGGGCACAGAGCCTCTGCGGTAGGGGAGTGCATCCTTTAAGCCGGAAACTGGAGGGAGCAGAGGAAGCTGGAAATGCCTGCTTAGGAAGAAGCTGACAGATTGGATGTTTAAGGTATAAACTGGACATAGGGGCACATGCCTCTCATCCTAGCACTCAGGAGGTAGAAGCAGGAGGATCAGAAGTTTGGGGTTATCCTCCGGTACTTAGCAAGCTTGAGGTCTGCCTAGGTGGGTGCTGGGTGAGATGTGATACTGGGAAAATGTCTAGAACGTTCATTATGACAGTAGAAGGACTAGCACTGACAGGAGAGCCCTGGTGAGAATTTTGAGGGTCTTGCTGAAGTCAGAGCACACCCTGGAGCCTCAGCTATTAGCATGAGGTTACCTCTGTGGCAGAAACCTGCTGCCCACTACCTGTGCACAGGGCTAGTCATCCATCTGTCCTGGTTACCTAGTGCCCTCCTGGTGTGCTTGAAGAGATGTCCCCTGGACAAGTTAGTGGAAGCTGTAAACCTGTGTGTCCTCTGCCCCAGCCTTTACTTGTTCCCCAACCCAATTTCCAGTCACCTTAGCTTGGAGTTGGGGGCCTCAGACCACTCCTCCAGTCTCCAGTAAATGCTCTACAGCATGCCCCTCCCACCCAGAAGCTCCCACCCCTCCACCCCCCCACTACCTCCCTTTACTCTTCCGTGCATGGATTACACCCCACCTTCTTCACTACTCCTCCTTAAAACTCTGGGCCAGGCACCATTTGGCCCAGGTCACAGGCAGCGATATCCTTGGTTTGACTCTGGTCTCTGTTGGGCCCAGATGAAGGAAGGAAAAACTGCCTGAATATTGACAGAAACTTGTGATGCATGCTGGGATATGGCTGGACATGGTGGTCATAGATGAGGGCAAGCGGTTCTGCCTCAAACAAAGGGAAGAAAGGCTGAACAAAACCTGTGGAATACACCATGTCACCAAACCTGAGTCCCAAGGTATTTCTTCTTCAGAGTAGTAGAGTGCTTGCCTAGGAGGCACAAAGTCCTGGGTTCAGTACCCAGCAGTGTACATACACACACAAGGATTTTTTTCCTTTTGATTACTTTTTCTTTTCTTCTTCTTTTTTTTTTTTTTTTTTTTTTCCCCGAGACAGGGTTTCTTTGTATTGTTTTGGAGACTGTCCTGGAACTCACTTTGTAGACCAGGCTGGCCTCGAACTCACAGAGACCCACCTGCCTCTGCCTCCCGAGTGCTGGGATTAAAGGCGTGCGCCACCAACGCCCGGCCTTGATTACTTTTTCTTATGTCAAATGTTGTGAGAAACATCAGGACCATACTCTTCATTTACTGCAAGCAGCATGGCCTCCCAGCTAAGGATTCCAAGCACATGCCATCCGCTATGCCTGGCTTTTTATAGGTGCTGGGGATGACCCTCAAGCCTCCATGCTTACACAGCTGTTCTCGACTGAACCCTGCCTCCAGCCCTGTGGATGGTGTGAAACCTCCTCATGAACAGGATCCTGTTTTCACCCTTTCTCCTCTGCCTTGTGGAGACACAGCGCCCCTTAGAGGACACAGTGTTCAAGACATCTTGAAAGCACAGACCAGTCCCCACCTCACTGATTCTTTGGGAATTTGACCTTGAACTTCTTAGCCTCCAGAATTGAGACAAACTTCTGATGTTTTTAACTTCACCAGTCTAGCATTCTGCCACATCAGGACAATAAGCTAAGACAGTCATTCCTCACATCTTTGTGTCCAGAGTCAGGACCCCAGACTCTGCCCCCTTTCTTGGTCACGTTAGGTCCTCACAGCAGGACCCCTCCTGTGGAACTAAGCTCTTCTGTACCTGCCTGGCCCTCACCTGAGGCAGATCCCAGTGGTGCAAGGTCACAATGGGGGTGATGTTGCTCTGCAGCAGGGCATCAATGAAATCACTGTAGAACTTGATTCCTCTCTTGTTCACATGTACAGCTGTAAGTGAAACAGAACTTGGCCGGAAGTTTCCTGTGGGGCTCAGCATTCTTGGGTCCCATGGCCTTCTGCAGGCTGAAGCACCCATAGCCCACAATGTCCTAAGCCATAGAGGAATACTGTTGGTATGCCTGGAGTCCCCTTACCTGCTGAACCCTTGCTCACGTGACACTGATTCCTGCAGAGCCTAAGGAGGGACTGTTGTAACTCACCTCTGACACCTGTGGGCAGGATCCGTGGCCAAGACAGGGAGAATCGGTAGTGGCTGACATGGAGCTCCTTCACTAGGGCAATGTCCTCCTGTGTAGACAGGGTGGGGAAGCAGGGGAAGATATGTCTTGAGGGCTAGGTCATATCTATAGTGGTTCCTCCATAAGAGCTATAATGAATTTCCTCTCCAAGCTGGCAGTGTGTTCACAGACAAAAGGTCGGGGGTCCTTTGAGAAGTCCTTGCACGAGTCTCATAATCTTGTATGAGAAAGGGCTTCTGAAGTTAAGCTCCATGCCCTCCTGCAGGCTCTGGGGCCACGTTGCTGGCCTCTTGGCACCTGGTGCTTGGACTAAGGGACTGGCCTATCTCCTTTTCCTTCTTCCTACATTCTGGCACTCACAGCCCTAGCCAACTCTGCCCTACCCTCTTTGGTTGGGTACAGGGTGATTAGCAGAACATCAGGTGGACACTGTCAGTGAAATGTCCCCATACTTCACTCCCCACCTCTCAGGCAGGGTGGCACACACAGCCTCCTTTACTCACCTGAACTTTATAGTAGCTGTCACAGGCTGCATCTGCTGTGTCATCCCCAAGCACTGTCCCCTTCTCACCATGTGTGAAGGCATCCCAGATGCTTGGCCCTTTCCCATCCTGGTCCCATGCACCTTCTGTCTGGTAGGCAGAACTGCCCACACCCCAGGAGAAGCCTGCAGAGAGAGACCCCACACCAGGCCCTGGGCCACCCCACCTTCACTGACCATGCTTCCCAGGCTCAGGGCACCCACCCTGTGCCTTGCCCTATCTCCCCGAAATAGGAAGATAGGTGGCAAGGCAAGGGAAGATACAGTAATCAAAAACACTTTGTGGAGGCTGAAGAGGTGGCTCAGTGGTTAAGAGCACTGGCCCTTCTACCTAAGGACCCTGGTTCAGTTCCTAGCACCCACATTGCAGCTCACAGTTGTTGGTAACTCCAGTTCCAAGGGAACTGGCATCCTCACACAGACACACATGCAGGCAAAACACCAATGCCATAAAATAAAAACAAATTATTTTTAAAATTTAGTTAAATTGTTTGTGCAATTGTAACTTTAATTAGTATCTGCAGCTTTTAATGACTTGTTTTAGATTTTTTATTTTATTTTTTACAATTTGTGTGTTGGTGAGTTGGGGGGTGCAGACTGAGCACAGATGTCTGAAGAAGCCAGAAAAGGACCTGGACTCCTTGGGGCTGGGATTCCAGGCAGTTGTGAGTCACCAAATGGAGTGGATGCTGGGAGCTGAACTGAGAGCAGTAAGCACTCTTTTTTTGTTTGTTTTTTGTTTTGTTTGTTTCTGAAACAGAGTTTCTTTGTGTGACCCTGGCTGTCCTGGAACTTGCTCTGTAGAAATGGCTGGCCTTGAATTCACAGAGATCCGCCTGCCTCTCCTTCCCTAGTGCTGGGATTAAAGGTGTGCCCCACCACCACCACCACCACCACCACCACCACCACCACCGCCACCACCACCACCACCACCACCACCACCACCACCACCACCTCCTGGCTAAGCACTCTTTTTTTTTTTAAAGATTTTATTTATTATGTATACACCACTTCATGTATGCCTGCAGGCCAGAAGACGCCACCAGATCTCATTACAGATGGTTGGGAGCCACCATGTGGTTGCTGGGAATTGAACTCAGGACCTCTGGAAGAGCAGCCAGTGTTCTTAACCTCTGAGCCATCTCTCCAGCCCCTGGTTAAGCACTCTTAACTGATGAATTCTAGTAACTTTAAAAAAGTTTCTGGGTTAGGAATGTAGCTCAGTACCGAAGTGCTTGCCTAACATGAACAAGGCTGTAAGTTGGATTCAATTCCCAGCACCACACAGATGCACTGATGGACTGAGATACCCTCCCCACCTCCACAAACACATACACACCTTCCTCTCAGGAAGTTTTATTTTAGAACATCCACATGGAGGTGTTCCCATCCTACCAGTCAGGAAACCAGAACACCCAATTCCTTGGCAAGTCAGCCAAGGTAGGGAGGCCAGCAGAGACCGACAAACGCATAGACAGACAGACAGTGGAGGAATGGACATACCAGGTGGAAAGGTTCCATAGTAGAAGGATGCCTCTTCTGTGGATCCTCTCCTGGCAGCCCCTACCCTGGGCACCAGCAGGATCCACCCAAGGATGAGGACCCTCACTGGCTTCATGACACCCCACCCTCCTCCATGCCTAAGAGCCCTTGTCAGGGCTCAGGGACATAGGCCAGGAGGGAGGAAAACAGGCCACAGAGTGATTTGTCTGGGCATACAGCAGCAGTGTGGGAAACCCTGTGTTAAACAGCAGGCAGCTGGGCTAATGGGCCAAACTTCAAACTAACCCCTGCCCTGATCTCAAGTAGCTCTTATCTAATGGGGAACCTACCCCTGCCTCAGAAAGTTCCAGGCTTCCAGGGGAGCCCAACAACCCGGAGAACCCTCAGCCCTTCTACATCCCTCCTGGGAAGCCTGTATGGGCTGCTCTCCCTAACTAGGGCCCTCTGTCCTTAGCTGTCAGCAAGACCTCTTCCCACTGGGACCCTGTCTTACCCAAGATGGTCCTCAGCCCTTGACACCCCCAGGGCCACTGCTGTCAGCCACAGCTCCCTCTGAATGACTCCTGGAGCCTGCACCTCCCCTAGAGCTGAGCCCACAGATGTAGAAGGCTCTAGTTGGGGGTGTGGTCTGTGGCCTGATCCCAACAAAGAGTTTCTGTAATCCCACAGAGAGGACATTGGCCAGAGTGCTGAGCTGGCCCAAAGGGCCTGAGTCAGCAATAGCCTGGGTGCTGGGCCCTGGGCATCCAGCTGCCTCCCTACCAGGGGAGAAGGGCTGCAAGGTGAGAGGTGGCCTAGTCCACCCAGCCCCTGCAGGCCTCACGTGCAACCTTCAGCACAGTCCTGGGCATCCTGAGGTGGGGTGTGGACTTGAGACCAACTGGGTTGATGATGTCTCAGCTTACCCTTCTTGCTGTCACAGCAAATCTCTCAAGAAGGTGATATTGGGTTTTTCACCTAAGCCCCCCTCTCCTCAGACCCCTCACCTTTCCCTCAGCTTGTTCATCCTGCCATCGATGGTGCCTGTGAATACATGAGGATGAAGGCTTCTATCGCCTGCTTCCATCCCACCCCAATTTTCCTAGCAACGAGCCTCCATCAAAAAGTCTCCCCTCAGCTGGGTGGTGGCACACGCTTTTAGCCCCAGCACTCAGGAGGCAGAGCAGGTGGATCTCTGTGAGTTCCAGGCCAGCCTGGTCTACAGAGTGAGTTCTGAGCTACACAGAGAAACCCTGTCTTTAAAAACAACAACAACAACAACAACAAAAGCCTCCCTTTCCTCTAACACCCCGGCTCCACTCAGCCTGAAGCCTCTCTGCCTCCACTGCTCATGTCTCTCTCCACCTGCTAGACCTTACCCTTTGTGGTTGGTTTTTTCTAGTTATTCTCCAAGCGTGCCCTAGGCCATCAGCTCCTCCTTCAGAAGTCCCTGCACCTGCCCAGCCCCAGCCCTCCAGCCCTGCAATTCAATGTCATCTGAATTTGTCCCTCCTCCTGTCAGAGCTCCACTCCCCAGAGATACAGAGGCTTGCCTGCCCCTTCACCCCGTTTCCCTAGAGGCGGTGCAGTGAGCACTCAGTAGTGTGGGACAAAACTAAATTTTACAGTTGGCGTAAAAATGGCTAATACTGTTTTGGCTAATCTTGTCAGCTTGATGGGATTTAGAGTGGCCATGGAGACACATCTCTGGGTATGTCAGGAATTATCTAGAAATTATGTAGATAGGGTTAATTAACTATCGCAGTCCCTCCCCTCCATTCTTATTATCCTTGGGTCCCCTGTGCCCTCCTCCACGAGCCTGCCAGCAGCGGGAGCCTGAGGGGGCTGGAAAGCCAGAGGGGTACACAGGACGATGGGTGGGAATGAGGGCTGGCCTCAGAGTCTTGAGAGGTGTTGGGCAGGGTCCTTGAAGGATATGGGAACACTTGCCAAATGGTACAAAGCAGGTAGAGGCGTGGCCACAGACAGAGTATCCATCCCAAGCATGTTTGGGGACCTGGTGGGTTAGGTCCTTTTCTCTCCTTGTATCATTCCTGCCACGCCAGGCCAGGCAGGTTCATCACCAAGAGGGCTGATGGGCACCTCCTAGTAACCACAGCCCATGTGGGCTACTTCTGTGGTACCTCATTTCCAAACAGTGGCCTGTAGGCATGCTGTGTTCTAGGCTGACAGTGGCAGGAAACATACCACTTTAAGAACTGAGGTCATCTATGAAAAATGTCCTTGCCCAGGAGCCTGGGCCTCATGGTATTTATGTTGGAAAGGCTGGCCAGCCTAGCATGGTGGGGCTGCCTGGGGTCTGAGGAGAGGCCTGGCTCTGGCTGGAAGGGGAAAGCCCCTCCTTTCTGTTTCCCACTCCACACACTCCAGTGACTGCCTGAGGTCTGCATAGGACTTGAAGTCCATGATAGCCAGGCTGATTTGGCAAACAAGGTGTGTCAAAGACCCAGAGGCACTCTTGCCCTCCAACCCCAGCTTCCTCTTTCTCACCAGCAAGGGACTGTGGAGATGGCACTGACTGCTGACAGCCGTGTCAGTACCCCGGACTCAGCCTGAACTCTGTGACTGTGGTGATAGACTTAAATAGAAGGACAGTCCTGCTGATACCGTGGGTTTCCAGGCATAGGCCGTGTGGGAATTGTTATTGTCCTGGCAGGAGTGAAAATGTCCTAAAGAGAGACTCTTGTGCCCCTCCCAGACTAGTGAAGCTTGGTTCCAGTCAGAGAAAGTATCACCGAGAATGATTTCCCACAGTTCTTCTCAGAAATGGTAAGGCCACCTTGAAATAGAGACTGGAGTTGAGATAGAGCTGGGTCACTGGTGGGCAGGACCTCACCTTGACCAGGACTTTCCTTAACTACATAACTCTACTCTTCTACTTAAGTGTGTGTGTATGTGCGTGCACACATGCACCTGTGTATTCAGGTACCTGCAGAGGTGTCGATCCCCTGGAGCTAGAGTTATAGGCAGTTATAGCTGTCCTATGTGGGTGCTCGGGCCTGAACTTGATTGGGTCCTCTAGAAGAGAAAGAGCAGGTGGTCTTAACACTGAACCATCGCTGCAGCCACGTTGGTCCTCTATTTATATCTAAAGCTTATGTCTAGATCCCGAAGATGAACTTGGGGCCTCGCTGGACCTCTTTTTTCTTTCCAGTAAAAGTCTGCTACCTAATTCTCCTGGGGGGATGGAAAAATAATGCTGTTTACGGCAAATAGAGAGGTCATAGGCAGAGATGGTGAGATGGCTCAGCAGGTAAACACTCTTGCCAACAAGCTCGAGTTCAGTCGCCAAGTCTCACATTGTGGAAGGAGAGAAACAACTCCCGGAAGTGGTCTTCTGACCTCAACACTCAAACCGTGGTGTGTGTGTATGCACAGACACAGACACACAGACACGCACGAATAATAAAGAGGTGACAGGGGTTTTCAGGCATTTGGTTTAGCTTTTGTGTTAAAAGGAAGATGGTCAGAACAGCCTGGAAGTCGGCAGAGGGAGCTTGGCAGGGATGAGAGGAGCTGTCAGGTCACAGTGCCCATGGGGTGGCTCCAGTGACTCAATGTGGGACAGAGCCTGTGTAGAGTTCTGAGTGCAGAGGTGGCTTGGAGGGCCAGGGGACAGTGCAGAGGGCTGTGGAGAAGAGGGGAGCATGGTGAGGAGGTCAGTTCATGGAGTCTTCCTTCAGTTCTGTCAGCTGGATGCTGTGTCCTGACCACCAACCTTCTCACTTAGGTTTCCTAATTGGGGACCATACCAGGACCCGCCTCTTGGGGCCACTTTATCATTGAACACCATGATGGCTGTAAGTGTCTAATCAAGTAGTGCCCAGCAGAGAGAAAAGTCTTCAGAAGGGACTCTATCACCAGCACCATCTTCATATTGCCCAGGCAAAAATCTAGTCTTGCCACTTTTCAGGTGACTCTGGGTGGGACACAGCACCTCTGGAGCTGTGGGCTGTGTACCCCCCAGCCCCCATCCCACCCCACCCCACCCCACCCCTGCCCTATGAACCCTGGATTCCTACCTGTAAGAATGTGCATGGGGCTCCGCAGTGAGGGGGTGGGGCAGTGGACACTACTCTCCACGTGCTGCGCTGCAGCTGGCACAGGAGACTCTGTCACCACCTGTGGTCACCAGGGCTCAGGATTTCTCCCCACAAGTGAGGGAGGCACTGCTTCGGCTGTGGGCACTGCCAACCCCTTTCCACCTCATGCCACATCTGCAGGTGTGTGGGCTAGGTCAGACCTCAGCGGCTGTGGCCTCAGTCCCCAAGACTGCCCTCCTTTATTAAAACAATCTTTATTTATAATTGGGCCTAGACTGGGGCTGGACAGATGGCTCAGAGGTTAAGAGCACTGGCTGCTCTTCCAGAGGTCCTGAGTTCAATTCCCAGCAACCACATGGTGGCTCACAGCCATCTGTAATGAGATCTGGCGCCCTCTTCTAGCATACAGGGATATGTGTAGACAGAACACTGTATACATAATAAATAAATAAATAAATCTTTTTAAAAAATTGGGCCTAGAGTGATGTCATAGGTCTTTAATCCCAGCACTGGGGAAGCAGAGTCAGGAGGATCCCAAGGACTGGCTGGGCAGCCTCTAGCCTAATAAGCAAGCCCAAGCCTCAGTGAGAGACCCTGGAGAGAGAGGGGTGCGGGATGGCTCTTGAGGAGCAATAACCTGAGGTTGACCTGTGGCCTCCACATGAATATATATGCACACTCACACATACATATGCATACCCACATACACATACACACTCCCATTCATATACACACGAAAGAAAATTCAAACACACAGGAAAGTTGAAAGAGTTGGACTGTCCACACTGGTATCTACACTGCACTAACCTTACTTCACCCCAAGTGGGTGGATCCCTCTAATCCTCTCTCTGCTCAGAAATCTTTCCTTTGTAGATGAATTTCAGACCTAGCCTTAGGCATCAATTCGTTTCACCCCAGGCATTCAACAGGCTGCCATCAGCCACTCTCCTTTGTTTCCCGATTTCTTCTGGAGCTGACACTTGCTGGCAGTGAACCACACCAACACTAAGTGTAAGGCTCTGTGAGTTTCCAGAAACGTGGTCACCAGTGTGACCAAACCATTTAAAGATGCCACTGTGAACCTGTTCCGCCCTAACCTGATGCCATAGTGGGCACCCTTTTGAAGAATTTTCAGAGAAAAGGTTTGCAAGTCTCCTGGTTTCCTTTGTGAGTACCAGGCTGGAGAAATGTACTCAATGTTAGGATGCCAGTTTTGCATGCATGTATGTGGAGAGGTGTGCACATGCATGTGTGGTTATTCCTATAAAAACACCAGAGGAGGGCATCAGGTGTCCTGCTCTATTACTTCCTACCTATTCTTCTGCTTCTTTCTCTCCTTCTCTTTCTTCCTTCCTTCCTCTCTCTCTCTCTCTCTTTATTTCTTAGACAAGATCTCATGTAGTGTATGCTGGCCTTGAACTTCCTATGTAGTTGAGGATGGCTTTGAACTTTTGATACTCCTGCCTCTGATTCCCAAGTGCTGGGATTCCTGGTAGGTTCCAACATGCGCAGTTTATGGGATGCAGGGATTGGACCCGATGCTTTGTGCATGATAGGCAAGTGTTCTAGCAATGGGGCTTCATCGCCAGTCCCTCTTCCTTTTTCCTTTTCTTTTTCCTTACTGTTTCCTTTTCCTTCCTGGGTCATGAGAAGAGCAGTTGGCTCTGCCATGCTCTCCTGTCATGGTGTGCTGTCCTAAACAGATGCCCAAAACAATGAAGCTGCTGAGTGTGGGCTGAAACCCCAACACCATGAGCCAAAACAAAGCCCTTCTCTTTGGGTGTTTTGTTCTGTGACAGAGAGCTGATGTGGGCTTACTAAAAGTGTATGGTGATTCATGGGGGGGCAGTCACGACGTAACCCAGCTCCTTGGTCAGCCGTCGTATAGCTTGCTGTATTCCTGTAGCCTCCCAGCTTGTCCACTTTGCCTGAACCAAACATAAAGGCAGAACCTTGGGTCCTTAGTCAATCCCCAAGGACTTAACCAAAATCCTTTACACTTCAAGAAAAGCTGAACCAACCCCCCTCTCCTTTGCTGACCCAGCCACCCGACAAGCCACACTCGTCTTTACAGAGGCCAGGAAACCACACTGTGCCTCTTCACCCAGCTGGCTCCAGCCTTGTCCCAGGACAGGCTGGCTCTGCAACTCTGGCCTCCTTCTCTCCAGGCCCCTCTTAGGCCATGAACCCCAGCCTAAGCTCTTTCCATCTCACTGTCACTGTGGCCAAGAAAACAGCAAGTGTCTGAGTCACCCCTTGTCCTCCTGGGCTTCGGCTCTTCAGCCTCAGGGAGGGACAAGGAGGGAAAACATCATAGAGTGAGTGAGACTCTGGCTGGGTTCTCTCTCCCAGCTTGTGGGACCCAGGAGCCTCACTTGAGTTCTTGGGATTAGACAAGGACACTGCCTTAGAATGTGGACTTTAAGAGCTGGTCCTGTGTCCTGCCGGTTGTGTGCCTGGGCCTTGGCTGGTGCCTCTCAGCTGGAGACCCAAGAAAACTTGGAAACTACTGATAACTGGATGCCACACTGGCGAGTCAAGTTAAAGGGGTTTTGTTGTTTGTTTTCAGTCCTGTGTATTATTATTGTGTGCGCCTGTGTGTTTGTGCCATGGTAGAAGGTCAGAGGACAGTTTTGTGGAGTCCGTTTTCTCTTTCTACCTGGATTCAAACTGCTTGCTAAACTGGAATCACAGCAGCAAGTCCTTTTACCTGCTGAACTGTCTCACCGGCTCTGTTTGGTTTTTTTTTTTTTTTTTTTGGTTTTTACGAGACAAGGTTTCTCTGTATTGTTTTGGAGGCTGTCGGTCCAGCCCAGCCTCGAACTCACAGAGATCCGCCTGCCTCTGCCTCCCTAGTGCTGGGATTAAAGGTGTGCGCCACCACCGCCCGGCCTGTTTGGTTTTTTAAGCCAGGGTTACTTGTAGCCAATGCTGGCCTCAAATTCACTACATAGCTGAGGATGGCCTTGAACTTCTGACCCTAAGCGCTAGGATGGCAGTATGTGTCACTCATTTGTGCAATGCAGAGGATCAAACCCAGTGTCTTGTGCATGCTAGATCGGTGCTTTGCAAGCTGAACCCCAGCTCTAGGTCTTCTGAATACCTTTTAATGTTTTCACCTCCGTAAAGTGGGGCTAATCATAAATCCCCACATTACTTTGTGAGCATTACATTCCTGAACTTGTAAACTCACAATCGTTTGTCAAGCCCTATGCCAGGCATAATTGTGGGCACTGCACTGGAGAGAGCTAGCTCAACAGCCAAGATGGCATGTGCAGAAAGGGTCCCCTGTCACTTTTCTGAACTCTTAGGCTATACAAAACAGGTCTTATGGCTTTTAAGCCCCCATCTGTTGGTGCTCCCTCGTCTCCCGGAATCTTCTGATGGCTAGCGAAGACACACTAGCACGGAGGCCCTCCCATGCAGATGCTGATCCCTCTTCCTGTCACTGTGGGCTGGGGATGGGGGAAGGAGGAGGATTTGTCCTTGGGAAACCCAACTTCCGAGCCTTTCAAAGGGACACACATCACACCATAGATAATAATCTTTTCCATCAGGTTTTCACAAGCTGACAGGTAGTTCACACTAGTGTCTCAGGTCACTATGACCTAGTTCAGGCTCTTACTGGTCACATGTGACAAGAGGCCCCCCATTTATGGGCAGCTCAGGTTTAACCTAGCCATAACCCCAACCCACTAGTCCTAAACAATAAATAGCATGACCACAGGTGAATGCTACAGACAGCCATTGGTGATTAAATGTATGGGCTTCCTTTTCCTTTCTGTTTTACTTTCTTGGGGAAGAGGTAAGCAGCTGTGGTGGTTTGAAAGAAAATGGCTCCCAGAGGGAGTGGCACTATTAGGAGGTGTGACCTAGTTGGAGTAGATGTGGTCTTGTTGGAGGAAGTGTGTCACTGTCAAGGTAGGCTTAGGGGGCTCATATATGCTCAAGCTACATCCAGTATCTCAGACCACTTTCCTGTTGCTTGCAAACCAAGATGTAGGACACTGGGCTACTTCTCCAGCACCGTGTCTGCCTGCACCATGTCGCACCATGATGATAATGGAAACGTAAGCCAGCCCAATTAAATGTTTTTCCTTTATAGTAGTTGCCATGGTCATGGTGTCTCGTCACAGCAATAGAAACCCTAAGATAGGGACCTTTGAGGATGGTAATTCCACACGATCTAGGAGCTTCATGTTTGTCTCTGTGTCCTGAGTCACAAGGGAGACTGTCATGTCTAGTCCAAGAAACAGGAAACGGGTGAGCTTTGTATGTAAGGATCAGAATGAGAAACTTGGGAATGGGGATGTAGCTCAGCTGGCAGAGCACTTGCCTAGCACGCAGGAAGCCCTGGGTTCAGTCCTCAACCCTGCACAAAACTTGGTGGCACAAGTCGGTAATCATAGAACTCAAGAGGCAGAGGCAGGAGGCACAGCGGTTCCAGGTTATCCTCAGTTACATAGTGAGTTTGAGGCTAGCCCAAGCTACAGGAGATGCTACCTAAAAGGAAAAAAAAATCTTGGATTAGGTTCAAGAGAAGCAAGTGTCTGCAGCCACAGAGTGTGTGCCTGCAGGGGGCCACTTGCTCATTGCAGGAGGATAGGGCATCTTGTGATAATGTCCTTGACCAAGGCTCTGGAACCCACTAGATCCTGGGAAGCCCCTTCTTGGCATGAGTGGCAGGAAGGTTCTAGAAGAAGCACTTGACCTGGATGTACCCTTTTTTTTTCTGTCAGCATCTTTTTCATCCTTTTCTCTCTCCTCCATCTTCCCTTCTTGCCCCAGGTCTAGTGAGCTGAGCGCCTAGGTGAAAAGGCCAGAGTTCACCTGTGTGCCTGTGGGATGCCTAGGTGTGCATAGCTCTTAAGGGTGGGGCCTGGGAGTCGAGGTTGCAGATACTCCAGTACGTCCACCTGGAGGCCCAGCCACACCTATGGAGGCCCTTCCCCTGTCTGCATTTTGTGATTGGGCAACTCTGACCACCTGTCTGTGGCTTCAGACACTAGAGCCTTCCACTCAGGGTCCCTCATGAAACGTATATTGGGTATGCGGCAGATTCCCAGACTGAGGGTGGTGTGGCAGGCCGTCTGGAGCACAGGGTTGGTAGCCAGTGCCTCCAGCCAGGCCTGTGTAAAGAGCCATTCATTCTGGACAGGTGTGTGGCGAGTGCTGGGTCTGGCAGGCCCATCATCACTTTCAGCAGGATTTAATCAGGGCTAGAGCGGCCATCTCTCTTCAAAGCCTGAGATAAGTCCTTGGCAAGAGGCTGGGCTTCATTCTGGAATAGGGGTGGGGAGGAAGAGTAACAGAAGACTATTCAGGCTTTAAGGTCCCTCATGGTCCAGGTGGGTAAATCAAGGCTTCGGGGAAGGAGTTGATGCATGCTGATGCAGGCTCGGTGTTGAATGATTTCCTTAAACTTTTTTTTTTTTTTTTTTTTTTTTGGTTTTTCGAGACAGGGTTTCTCTATGGCTTTGGAGACTGTCCTGGAACTCACTCTGTAGACCAGGCTGGTCTCAAACTCACAGAGATCCGCCTGTCTCTGCCTCCTGAGTGCTGGGATTAAAGGTGTATGCCACCAATGCCCGGCTCCTTAAACCTTTTTTTGCATCTTATTCATTAATTTGTGTGTGTTTGTGCACAATCTTGTGAAGGTCAGAAGACAACTTGTGGGAGTCAGTTCTCTCCATCTGCCATGTGGGTCCTGGAGATCAGACTTGCTTACTGGCAAGTTCCTTTACCTGCTGAACTATCTCGATGGTCCCTGAATGTTCTGTTTGAACTGGTTCATCACCTCTTCTTGAGGTAGGGTTTGTTGCCATGTCACAGATGGAAAAATGGAGGCTCAGCGGTGGGGGCTTGTGGAGGCTGAGGCTGTGTGGCAGAGCTGGTCTTCCATCTTGGCTGTGGTGACCGAGAGCCTCCAGGTTGGGTCTCTTTTTGGTTGCTCCCCTTCCTTCAGGACAGGGCAGTGACAGTTCGGGTGGGCTGGCAGTGTGAGTCCCAGGCCAGAGGCTTAGGGGAGATAAACCTTTGGCGTTCTCTTATTTGGAGCACAGGAACAGCGTGAGTCCTTCCCTGTTGCCTTGGTGGTGTGGGCCTCAGCTGTTTGCTCTTGACTCTGGTGTCCTTTTCAGACCCAGATGGGCTGCTGCGTTTGGGCCTCACTAAAATTAGAAGTGCATGAGATGCTCACAGCCCCATCTGTCTAGCTAGGCACACAACTTCTGGGAACCTTCCTGACTTCCTTCTAGTGGGTAGAGTGCCCACCTTAGTCCTTGTGGGGAGGGCAGTATTCTTAGCGACCCTGAGCATTAAAGTATCCTTCTGTGCTCTTACCTGGGGACATCATCCGTTAGCCGTAGGGGATCCTAGGCTACAGGGGTCTATGGCTCAGTCAGGCTACAGAAGCTTCCTCCCTCCCTCCTTTCCTTCCTTCCTCCTTCCATTCCTTCCTTTTCTTTAAACTTCGTGTGTATATGTGTGTGTGGGCCATGTATATGCTGGTTCCACAGAGGCCGGAGGCAACAGATCCTCTGGAGCTGGAGCCACAGGCAGTTGTGAGCTGCCTGATGTGGGTGCTGGGAGATGAATTCTGCTCCTGTGGAAGAGTAATACATTGAACCAGCTCTCCAGATGCTAGGATGCTTTCCTGTCCTCTTCACGGATAGGCCCAGGGTGAGGAAGGTGGGGCAGTCTTGGTTTGCCCCCAACCAGAACAGAGTGAGTGGTTCCTGGAAAAATGGGCTTTCAGAATGTTCTAGAACTGGGCCCATCCTGAGCATTTTTTAAAATAACTCCCTGTCTAGTGTAGCTGCCCTAGGAATGGGTGAAGAGTTAAATCTGCATTTTATAGTTGGGAATGACCAAGACTTGGAATTTGATTTGGAGGCACCTGACTCCTTGAGTAGGCTAGGTCTGACCCTCTGGGCTATACCTGGAGGCTTTTTGTTGTTCTTCTTTGGCCTTGCTTTACTTTGCTTTATCTTGCTTTATCTGGCAAGGAACTATGTGGACCAGGCTGTCTTGGAAATCTCAGAGATCTGCCTGTCTCTGCCTCCAGTGTTGGGATTAAAGGCATGTACCACCACACCAGGCTTAAATTGTTTTAAATAACAACATTCTTTGTGCAAATGTTGAGACCAAGTTAAACTGCTGCACCCACTTTGCCAGCAGGGATTGGTGTGGAGTTTCCTGGGCTACCCCTAGGGGGCGCTCACAACCTGGCCAGGCAACACTTCTGGCCAAAGGTTTTTCCTCCTAGGCACAGTGCAAGCTTTTAGGAGACCCATTCTTCCCAGGATGGCCCAAGGGAGTCAGGTAATTTCTGATCAAAACTGTGAGACAAGGGCTTATGTTTTAGAGGGACCTGTGACTCCCATTCCTTACCCCAGGGCAAGTCCACTTAGAGTCAGGAATCCAACTACAGGGTCAGAATACCAGAACAGGACAGCCAGTCCTAAATCAGGGCTGCCCAGCCACTTGGGCATTCCACAGGCAGAATGAATACCCCTAGGAAAAGCTGACAGAGGCTCCCACCTGCCTCTCCTAAAGGGAAAGCCTCACAGAGAATACACGAATCTCCCCTGCCTCATGTGCCCACCTACCCTGCAGGGGCAGTTCTCGGAGCTCTGGCTTGGGGTGGGAGCAAGCTGGTCCTGCTTGCTTGGTGTCTTCACTCTCCAGGCCTCCTCACATGCGGACTGGGCATTTGAGTGCCTTCTGCAGAGGGAGGGTAATCCTGAGGCTTGCAAGCAATGACCCCGAGCAGAGCCTGCTTACCCCTGCACATCCTCTGGTTGATGCATTCCTGGGTCCCTCAAAGACAGGTATGACTCAGAGGTAATACATTCCAGGAGGGTAGCATCTGTGCCTGTGTGATTCACTGCAGTCCTCAGGGCCCAGACCAGAGCCCTACACTTGATAAATATTTGTAGCTAGCAGTAGGGCTAGGGCAGCAGATGGATGGATACAGAAGAACCTGAGAAACAGGCAGGGATGGGCTCCGACATCCTTCACTCCAGGACCTTGTATTGATCCCATCATCAACCTTCTGGATGACCTTGGCTGAATCCTTTGTCACTGAGCCTGTTTTCTTAACCAGCCTGAAGGCCTAGGCTCCAGGCAGCTCTAATTCTTGCTCATCTTGGGAAGCATGCCTACCTGTCTTGAAAGAAGGAGTTGACATGGGATGGGCTGCAAGTCTAGGCGTTCCAGAAGGGATGAGGCTGTGGTGAGATGGGAGCCTGACAGGTGGCTACTGCCTGTGGTCAAGCCAAATGGAAGTCCTGGGAGTTGGAGCTGTAGCAATGGTCTCCTGCTACCTCTAGGGGGCAGATCTTTCTTTTTAAAAGAACTTTTGGAAGGTCATTATGTCATATTCCTTTTTTTAAAATTAACTTATTTTCTGTGTATGTGTGTCTTATCTGCATGTATGTCTGTGTACCACAGTATGTACTTGGTGTCCAAGGAGATCACATAAAGGTGTTGGATTCCTCAGAACTGGAGTTACATACGGTTGGGAACTGTCGTGTTATATTATTATGTGTGTGTGTGTGTGCATGTGTGTGGGTGTGCATGCATGCCACAGTGTACATGTGGAGGCCAAAGGACAACTTGTGGGAGTCAGCCTTTCCCTCTTACCGCATGGATCTCAGGACTTGAATACAGCTCATCCGACTTGGCATTAGGTGCCTTCATCACGTGCCATCTCCACGGGCTTCAGCATGGGTAGTACTGGTTAGTTTTGTCAACTTGACATAAGCTAGAGTCACTAGGGAACCTCAACCAAGAAAATGTTTCTAAACTGGGCATAGTGGTCCACACCTTTAATCACCGCACCTGGGAGGCAGAATCAAGTCGATCTCTTGAAGTTGGAGGCCAGTCTGGTCTACAGAATGTGTGCCAGGACAGCTGGAGCTACATGGTGAGGCCTGTTTGGTTGGGGATACGGGGAGGAAACAAAATAAAATGTTCCTATCAGGTTGGTCTGTTGGCAAGTCTGTGCAGCATTTTCTTGATCAGTGATTGATGTGGGAGGGCCCAGTCCACTGTGGGTGGTGCCACTCCTATTCAGGTGGTCCTGGTTTGTATAAGAAAGCAGGCTGAGCAAGCCATGGGGAGCAAGCCAGCAAGCAGCATTTGTGGCCTGGTCAGCAAAAGGAGCTGCAGGCACACGCTCCTCCGAGTATACAAACCCAGCAAGGGACATCAACACCAGGTCCCATCAGAACACTAGCCTAAAGCTACAGAGCAGAGGCTCCATCTCTAGTGGAGGCACTGTGCCCCATGAGGCCTGGGTTCAAACTGTCCCCTTGGGCCCTGGGGAGACAGGAAGTTGGTGTGGTAGGAGTTTAATTGACTCTGATGTCATAAACCATGATCGATCTACTAGCACCTCTGGGCCTCTGTCTTCCCCCCTGCATTGCTCTTGTCAGCTGACAGATCTTCTTGTCCATGTCTGGGACTATAATAAACCTGATTTTTGTAGCAGAAAATTTCCGGGGCACCATGATATATTTTGCTGTACTATTTCAGAGGAAATTTTTCTGAAAAAGTTCCAGCTATTGTTTCCCATCCTGGACCCAAACTCTCTACCGACTACCAAAATATCACTAACTACCTAGTTATGTCTAAGAAAACTTATAACAAGGGGCTGGAGAGATGGTTCAACTTCTTTTTTTTTTTTTAGATTTATTTATTACATATAGTGTTCTGTCTGCATGTATCCCTGCAGTCCAGAAGAGGGCACCAGATCTCATTACAGAGGGTGATGAGTTACCGTGTGAGTACTGGGAATTGAACTCAGGTGCTGAAGAGCTCCAGGGGATCTAATGCCATTTCTAAACTCCATGGGCATCCACAAGCACCTGCAAATACACATGCAGGCACCCAAGCAAACACACACACACCAATAAATGTAAAATATTTAAGACAAATCAGTTTGCTTTTTGTGAGCATTACAGCATTATATGAATATCTTTAAAAAGATAAAAACCCTGTCCTCTCTCCCAGTGGTGGTGGCACACGTCTTTAATTCCAGCCCCTGGAAGGCAGAGGCAGGCAGATCTCTGTGAGTTTGAGGCCTTCCTGGACTACAGAGCGAGTTTCCAGGACAGCCAGGGCTACATGAAGAAACCCTACCTGAAAAAACAAAAACAAAAGAAGAAACCAAAATAACAACAACAAAAACACCAAACCTCCAACTTCTCTCTCCCTTTGTTGCCTCTGAATAATACATCATTTGTTCTATACATTCTATACATATATAAACTACACACCAATATTTATGCAATTTCTAGGTAAGTAAAATCAGTTGCACCTCAGACATGGCCTTCAGACTCAGTGCCCTCCTTAGAACAACCTGAGAACAATCATAGTTGATGGACATTTGGGTTAGGTCCAGTTCCCTCTAAATGCAGATGGTGTCCAAGCAACAGGTCCATCCTGGTCTTTGGGCACAAGTGTGAGTTCATGTGGAAGACAACTTTCTAGAAGAGTAATTACCATGTCAAAGAACACACATGTTTAGCTGGACATGGTGGTGCACATTTGTAATCCCAGCACTTGGGGAGTAGAGGCAGCAGTAGTTCAAGGCTACATGAGACCTTGTTTCTAGCAAGCAAGTAAAAAATTATGTTTGTATTTAAAATTTTCTTAGACATCTTCAAGTTGTCAAACTCAAATTTAGTACATTTATATGTTTACTATGTGAGTGGTTATACAGAGGATGTGATCTTTGTTGCAGATAGAGCAATGGTTCCTAATCTGTAGGTCACAACCCATTCTGGGGATCATAGGTCAGATATCTTGTATATCAGATACTTACATTATAATCCATAATGGTAGCAAAATTACAGTTATGATATAGCAATGAAAATATGGCTGGGGATCACTACAACATGATAAACTGTATTAAAGGGTCACAGCTTTAGGGAGGTTGAGAACCACTGGACTAGGGGTGGAGCCCTGGAGGGAGATCAGATGGAGATAATCTGTACCTTGTTTCTGCCAGCAACTTCCCTGACTCCCCCATTTCTCTAAAGAGCAAAAGTGCAGAAATGGTGACAGTACAGCCAGGGCTACATAGTAAGACCCTGTCTCAAAAAAGGAAAGAAAAGTGGAATGAACCCCAAGGTCACACGTCATGTCTATTCATGCCCAGTTTGACCTTAGACACTGTCCCCGTGCATGGGCTTGTCCTTGAAGGAGGAGTAGAATGGGCACAGTCTTGACCTACGTTGAGCATCTGGCATCACAGTCGTGCCTGCCAACCTTCCCTGGCATCAGAGCACTCCTGGCTCTCCCAGGGGCGCTTCTTCCTGCGGGTTGTTGGGTTTACAATCACATGATCATCAAGTAGAGGTGCTAGTCTGGCCCAGGCAGCCTGGGGACTCAATAAGAAATGACTATGGCCTGATCTGGGGCTGCGGCCTTCTGTGGAACTCGGCTGCTTAGCTGCCTGTGGGAGCTTGGTGACTTCCTTCATCTCCCCTGTAGCTCCAGCCACTCCTTGTCCTGTTAGATGGCTGGGCTTCCTTGGCAGGCTGTCACAGGAGTGATGTGAGGTTCCCAGAGAAGCCCAGAGTCATGGTTATACCCTCTGAGTTCATGCTGTGACTAGCCTGCAGTCCTCAGAGACCCCTGGCCTCAGGGAACAGGGTTCCCTTTGACTCTGCTGGCCACTGCGGTTATCACCCCATAATCACTACAAACTGGAAAGCAAACATCCCAGGCCCAGCCTTTTCTTGGTTTTTACCTTAGATGTGGGTTGTGGCAGAGTGAATGGCTCTCAGGTAAAGAGAGTCTCCACAGTGGCCCCAGCCTGTCTCAGTGGCTCTGGGCCAGGTCCTACTCTCTACTCCTGAGCCCCTCGGAGCCTTGACACTTAAACCAACAGATGGAGGGCAGCGTGGTCATGCCAATCCAGACAACTGGGATTATCATTCCAAGCTTATATGTGGGGAAGCTGAGGCAGGCACACAAGAGACAGAACCCCCTGATCTGGTCCTATTATGGGTCTGAGGATCCACCCCACCTTCCAGGAAGGGCTTTTTCTCCAAAAGACACCCATTTAGCCAGGCAGTGGTGGTGGGCACAACTTTAATCCCAGCACTTGGGAGGCAGAGGCAGGTGAATCTATCTCTGTGAATTCGAGGCCAGCCTGGTCTACAGAGCAAGTTCCAGGACAGGCTTCAAAGCTACACAGAGAAACCCTGTCTTGGAAAAAAAAAAAAAAGACACCCATTTAAATGCGTGTATCTGACCTTAGGGTTCCTGGGCATTTCTGCTTGATGCTGTGACCATGCTGAGGGAGCAAGGGAGACGAGGTCCAGCCCTGAACAGGCATGGGTTCAAGACCCAGCCTTGCAGCTGCTCAGCTACATAGGAAACCGCAGGCCGCTCTGGCTTGGTTTCTTTGTCTCTGAAACAGAGGCATGGGAGATTTAGTAGCATATTGTGCATGGAAGCCGACTTCTAAACTGCTGTGGTATAGCCAGGGTCTCTGTAGAGAAAGTGAAGAAGGTCAGGGAGGAGGACTGAGGAGCTCTGTGGAGTTGCAGGAAGAGGGTCCTGAAGGAGGCTGTGGTGGCAGCTCTGAAGGCATCGTTCTCATGCCTTCAGAGCTGACGAGGCCCAGAGGAGGGTTTTACCCAAGGACTGTGGCAGCGCAGGAGCTGGTTCAGTGCTCAGCAGGAACCCTGTCTAGCCAGCTGTGCAACCCTAGAAAATTATTCAACTTCTCTGGGTCACTCTGTCAGTCACACGGAGGGTGTTCTTCCCGGAGCATTTGTGTATATATCGTTTGCCAGTGTGGCCCCCAAGTCTCAGAAACGACCCTGGGCCCATCAGGCATTGATTGGCCTGGCAGCTCTTGTAGGATGATGTGGGGTGACTCTCTGAGGCCTGAAGCCTTTTCCTGTTATGTGTATGGTGTGTGTGTGGGGGGGTGTCTAACCCTAAACTAGGCTTAAGCAGGGTCAGCCTGCCCAGTGAGAAGTTTAATAGGGAAGTCCTCCTTATGGTGCTGCAGGCGCCTCTGAGGGAAGTGTGGGCTTTGAAGAGGACAGCGGCTTTGGGTGTGTGCTCGCTATGGACAAGGCAGGCCTGGTCTCTGGCACAGGAGAATGCTACCCGCCCCCCGCCCCTTTCAGAGCTGACCCACAAGCATTGCATACCAGGGTGGGACCTGAGACATGCCAGCCCGGTGCCAGGCTGGGGGCCTGAGTGGGGCGGAGGAGGAAGAGGAGGAGCAGGGTGCCGCTGCCAGCCAGGAAATGTCTGCTGGCTGGCTTCAGGCATTCTCTAGCTAGGGAACTGGGAACTTCCTGCAGTGCTCCATGAGGTGACCTCAGCCCACAGACATTCGGGGACAGCCCCCCCAGTTCAAATAGGCTGGTCCATTGTCCCCTGGAGCGGGGACTGGTGGCGGCACTGCCGACCTTTCAGCGTGCAAACAACATCCATTCATTGAACAATGTTTATAGAGCGCCCACTTGATGCAGGCACCACGCCAGGCCCAGGGACACCGAGGGGGCTCTGGAGCTGACCGTTCCTGCCCCCGCAGCACCCCTCAGCCCCTGCAGCTGCGGCTGCTCTTTGGTTCGGATAGTGAGATCAGCACCGAAGGGAAACTCTGCACAGTGGGTTACTGTTGAAGAACAGGGTTCCCTGAGCAACACAGTCTTCATGCTTGCTGTCTGTGCTTACAGAGGACCAGCAGGATGGGACTTGGGGGCTGTCACCCTTCCCTCGGAGAAGGCGGCCAAAGGGAGGGCCATTGGGCACTCACCTGGGACTCCAGCTGCTCTACCCAGCCACCTGTATAATCCTTTCCTTCTCACGATGGTCTAGAGCATACAGGTTAGGGGAAGCTTAGCTAAGGAGAGCTCCATTTATGGGGAAGCCATCATCCATGCTAGATGCAGACTTTCTCCTAAGGCTGTTTCACATCGCACTCTTCCTGTAAGCAGCCCCACACCTTCACTCTGTGAAGTCGTTTGCTCCCCAGGGTGGTTTGGCATTAGGGCCTTATGAGGAGTGGACAGCCATTGTCTCCCTAAGGAACAGTGGTCCCTGGGGAGGGAACAACCCAAGCATGTAGATTATCACCTCATACTATCAAGTAGGCTGGCCTTGCCGGGCGGTGGTGGTGCATGCCTTTAATCCCAGCACTCGGGAGGCAGAGGCAGGCGGATCTCTGTGAGTTCGAGACCAGCCTGGACTACCAAGCGAGTTCCAGGACAGCCTCCAAAGCCACAGAGAAACCCTGTCTCAAAAAACCAAAAATAAATAAATAAATAAGTAGGCTGGCCTTAATAGCATGATAGTAACAGACCCCAATGCAACACAGAGAAACCCTGTCTTGAAAACAAGACAAAAAAAAAATAACATGATAGTAGGCTATGCCTGTGTTTTCTTAGACACTCAGTGCCCATGCCTACAAGACTGCAGTGTCTAACTCAAAGAGCTGCCATGCAGGGTTAACGGGGACCAGATGGGTCTTGTAGATTCTGCTTGATGACTGAAGCAAAAAACCTCCTTCAGGGCTTCATCTTCCAGAATGCTCTAGTCAGATAGGACCTGGAGGGTCTCTGACTCTAGATCCCACCCAGGCCTGATCACTTCCAGTTGTGAGGTAGAACTGTTAGCACACCATTCTGCTGGGGCAGGTGGGGAAACTCAAGGGACTGGAACATCTGGAGAACAATACTGGTGCTCCTCTCTCCTCCCTCAGGACTTGGGAGGCTTAGGGTACAGGCCCCATCACAGTCAACCCTTTGCTGACACTTGGTGGTACTGAGCCTTGAGTCTGAATCCACTGTTGCCCTAAACAGTATCCTGAACCACTCTCTCCCTATGTTACAGGCATACAGATGATGGGTCTCAGGAAAGTTCCAAGGTGCTCCAGTGGGGAGGACCAGGGCCTCTGAGTGACCCAAATTCTCTTGGAGTGCCTTCTGGATCTGGGCAAAAGACAGTAGGTTTGGGCTGGAGAGATGGCTCAGAGGTTAAGTGCACTGGTTGTTCTTCCAAAGGTCCTGAGTTCAATTCCCAGCAGCCACATGGTGGCTCAAGACCATCTGTAGTGAGATCTGGCACCCCCTTCTGGACTGCAGGCATACATGCAGACAGAATACTACATAATAGCCGGGCGGTGGTGGCGCAGGCCTTTAATCCCAGCACTCGGGAGGCGGAGGCAGGCGGATCTCTGTGAATTCGAGGCCAGGCTGGACTGACAGCCTCCAAAACAATACAGAGAAACCCTGTCTCATAAAAACCAAAAAAAAAAAAAAAAAAAAAAAAAAAAAAGAATACTACATAATAAATAAATCTTAAAAAAAAAAAGACAGTAGGTTTTGCTTTGCACAGCTGGCTAGGCCTACAAGTGGGATGGAGGTTTCTGGAATCAACCCCCTGGGAGGTTTTCTCCTCTCCTGTTCTCTCCATCATGAGGCCCCTGCCCAATAATAAGAAAGAGGTCATGAATTCAAGGGGAGAGGGAGGGTAAGAGGAGTTGGAGGACAGAGAGAGGAAGGTATAGAACTATAATTGTGGTACTCATATATGAAAGCCTCATTTTTTTTTAAAAGATGGGTCCCAATCTGTAGCTTTAGCTGGCTTGGAACTCACAGACATCACCTACCTCTGCCTCTTGAAAGTGTGCCCAATCAGACCTGGCTATTTTTATTTTTATTTAAAAACAAGAAATATCCCAACTGCTGTTTTCATGTCTGTCTCCCCCTCAGCCTCAGTAGATGGCAAGAAACAATGCCTGCATGGATAGATACAAGACCTCCACAGTTGCCTAGGGCAGTCATGTAGCTCCCCTAATGCTGGGGGCAAGACCTTCCAGCCCTGTGGACATTGCTCATTCCTGCATGAGTCATTTCTGTAGGAGACATGATTCTGAGTGAGGTTCCTCCCAAGATCCGGACCTCCCGAGATTCTCCGATGACCCTGTATTAGAACCCGTGTGCTCCCAGGACAGCATGCCTCACTTTCCTGCATGTGTGACTGTGAGCATATAAGTGTATTCCTTAAGCTGGGTGATGGCAGCAGTGCACGCTTTTGATCCTAGCACTTGGGAGGTAGAGGCAGGTTAATCACTTGAGTTTGAGGCCAGCCTAGTCTACAGAATGAGTTCCCAGGACAGCCAGGTGTAGAGACACTGAGACTTGGAACTATTAGCTGAAATAAATCCTTTTGTTCCCAGGAGTTGATGCCTGTCATGGTATTTATCACAGCAACAGAAAAGCTAACAAGGACAGCGTTAATGTTAGCGTGTGTGTTTGAGCATGTGTGTGTCAGTGTGCCTGAGTGTGAGGGCACGAGGGGTTGCTGTCACAAGGGTTTGAGTATGTGGGCGGGCGTGAGTGTGGTCCAAGAAGCATGAGTGAGTTTATGCCTAAGTGTGTTTGAATATGTGTATATGAGCGTGTCTCTGGAGTGTCCGTGTACTTGAATGTTAGGAGTAGGAGTTTGAGTATGAGGGTGTGTGAATTTTTGAGGAGCGTATGAAAACATGAATGAGAGTAGGTGTGTGAATGTGAGTGTTAACTGTGTGTGAGTGTGTTCCAGAGTGAATGAGTGCATCTAGATCTGCCCACAACCACATATGCACATCCAGGAGGCTGTCGAGATGAATTCTATCCTTAGCTAATGTCTTTGAGAAACAGGTATTCTCAGTCATCAGCTGCTTTATATATTTATATCATTTTAATTTTTTAAATTTTATTTATTTATTGCTTTTTAGAAACAGGGTTTCTCTGAGTAGCTCTGGCTGTCCTGGAACTCCCTCTGTAGACCAGGCTGATCTCAAACTCAGAGATCCGTGGGCCTCTGCCTCCCACATGTGCCATCACTGCCTGGCAATTTTGTTTTATTTTAAAATGCTTATTGCGTATGTTTGTTTGTTTATTGTGTTTGTGTAGCTCACCGCGCACTTGTGCAGGTAGAGGACAACTTACAGGGATCAATTCTCTCCTGCCACGTGGGTCCCAGGGGTTAGACTCAGGTTGTCAGGCTTGGTCAGAAGTGTCTTTTCTCATTGAGCCATCTCTCTGGCCCTCATTTTAAAATGATTTTTAGCTGGGCAGTGGTGGCGCATGCCTTTAATCCCAGCACTTGGGAAGCACAGACAGGTGGGTTTCAGTGAATCTATAAAGCAAGTTCCAGGACAATCAGGACTGTTGTTACACAGAAACCCTGTCTCAAAAAACCAAATTATATATATGTATATATATATGATACATATATCTTTCATTTTATATATATTTCCTTTCTGAGTTATTTTATTTTGGGAACAGGCTCTTGCTCTGTAGCCCAGGCTGGCCTCCAATGCATGATCCTTCTGCTTCAGCTTCATGAATGCTGTGTTTTAGGGCATGCCCACCACACCCAGATTCAGAACAAATTTTCCATGTAATTCTTGAACCGAATCAGGGTTTTCCAGGTAGGGTAGGGGCCTAGGAGGACTCTGGCTACCATCTGTGGCTGGTGACCTGGAGCCTGTCACAGCCTCTCCAGACTCAGTTTGTCCTGTGTTCAGCAGGAATAGTAACAGCCAGGGGACTGGAAAACTACATTGGTATAGACTGCATCACCTGACGGTGCAGGGCTGAGCCCTTGGCTTCTACCCTGTCTTTTCTGCAGAAGACAGCCCTCCCCCTTTCTTCTGCCCACGACCCCACCAAATAAGCTTGACTGTGTTTGAAAATCTTGGGCCACTGGCTGTGTTTGAGCCATGGACCCTGATCAAACGAGCCACTTCCCTGAGTCCTTTTTTTCCACCTGTAAAATAGGGAAATGGTGCTTGGTGCAGGAGTGATTATCTAGCACTGATGAGTGGCACTGTCTGAAACCCTGGTTCACACCATCTCGGGAGTTACTCAGACAAGGGCCATGGTTCCAGGCCACAGAGTGGAAGCCGGAAAGCGGGAACTAACCTAACAAAGGTCAGTACAGGGAATACCTTCATAGCTTCTGCTACACGCGGTCACAAGGCTAGACCCATTGTAGGATCTGACCAATCACAAATCACATGTTCATTTCACCTTAAACTCACAGTGCAATGAAAAGAATCCGTGGCCTTGTATTTCTCTGGTACCCTGACTCATGAGCACCTTGCACAGGCCCTAGTATGCAGAACGTGCTCAGTATATGTAGGCAGAATTTAACCCAGAGCAGTGAGATAGTTTTCCTTAAGAGGGATTATTTATATTGGGCTTCAAGGTCTACTTAGGAGTCCCTGGTCCCTTCCATTTGTCCACTGATCAGGCTGAAGAAGACCGTACCAGGTCAAGGCTCCCGCGACTCATCATCTCCGCCTGTGCACCCAGGCCTCATAACGAACTCTAAGAGTCTCCGGATGTGAAGAGGAAGTGGCCAGGCTACGGAAGGCAGGCTCATTTCCAGTGTGGGGCCAGGCCGCCAGCCCCGGGTCCTGTTTACACAGCGAGGCGGACAGGCCCGACAGAACTTGGCGGCAAATGCGCTTTGGCCTTTGAGAACAGAAGGGGCTGGCAGGGCCCGGCCGGGTACAAGGAGCCCTGTGCCAAGGGAAAGTCGAAATCTAAAGAGCGCTTCCTCTCAACCAGGCGGCCGCAGACTTTTGACTCCAGTCTGAGCAATTCCTTCAGTGATTCATGAGCAGCGGGAACTTATAAATAAACCCCACCTCAGCCGCTCACCACAGCGGGGACCTGGGTAGGATGGGGAATGGGCAAGGAGAGGCTGCTTGGAGCAGCCCCAGGTCCTGTTCCCCCCCCCCCCCAGGGGTGATGAGGTCTGCAGTACCAGGGCCTCTGACTTTCCAGGGGGCTGTGGGTGGGATTGTGGCCAGCAATTAAGTTCCCACCAGAGGAGCTGGGGCCGGGGCCACCAGTCTCGAGTGGTGTACACTGCATATTCTTTTGATCCACAGAAAGAAACTAGAATTTTAAAACAGCAGAGCTTTCAAACTTTTCTTTATTTGTTGCTTTTACGTGTGCGGGCATGAGCATGTATGTGCGAGCATGCACCTGTACATGCATGTTAGCATGTAGTCAGGCTGTCTTAGTACTCACTACATAGTCCTGGATGACCTTGAACTTCTGATCCCTTCCCTCTAGCTCTCTAGGGCAGACGGGCACTACCGTGCCATGTTTTTCTGAGTTTCAGGGTTGGAGCCCAGGGTTTTGTGCACACCAGGCAAGCACGCCACCAACTGAGCCACATCTCCAGCCCCAGTATCACCTCTGGAGTCAGGATCAAACTGTGTCAGCCCTCTGAGTCTCGTGTGTGTCCTCTCCAGTGTGATTGTGCCAAAGACCCCTTACCATGGAGGGGATGAGGAGTGGACACTAAAGACGGGGCTGCTGGAGTCATCAGTGCAACACTGCCCAGTAATCACGAGCAGAGTAAGGAGTGTGCATTATTCCCTCAGAACCTCACGTTCCTCTTTTGTAACAAGGGAATTGAGACTCAGAAGGTGTGCCAGTGGTTCGAGGTCACACAGCAGGTAGACTGAGATGCTAGGCTTTACCACACACTGCATTCATCTGGGGTCTCCTGTCCTCTCCATTTGCTCTGTGCTTTCAGGAGAAGACTTCTCAAGGGCCTTAGTGTCCCCTTGTGATGAAACATTTGGGTGGGACACAGGTACTTACATGACAGCTGGCCCTTCAGATCCCTGAAGACTGATGGGAAAGAGTCCTTCTCTGCTGTGCCCAGAATGGAGCTGCCCCAGCAGACTGAGCTCCTAAATGTTTCTGGTTGCCCCAGGATCTGGCATAAAAAAACCCTTGTTGCAGGTTGTGGAAACGCTGGAAAATGTGACTGCAGTGACAGGAACAGACCACCAGGTGGCAACACACAAACCACTGTGCTCTCCTGAAAGCTGTGGTTCTGGGTCCCCAGTTTCCTTGAAGGAACTGGCTCTCTTCTGAGCCAGGTATGACAGCTAGGCAAACTGAGGGTGGGAGGGACAAGGACCCAGATAGGAGGTCTGTACTTTGAACAAGGGCTCTGTCTGGGACGGTGACACAGTGGCCCTTCTTTTGTAGAGTACTGAGTCCCTTCTCTCTGGCTTTCTCTCCTGTCAGAGTTGCCGAGTGTGGGAAGGCTGTGGTGTAGGGCTTAGCCTGCATCCTAATGCCACATAAGGTGTCAACCCTTCAGGTGAGCGCTGGGTCTGTCCTTTGCTTCCAGCTTGACCTGGGGTCAGTGGCACTGTCCTTGTGCCAGAGGAAACCCCAATATCCCAGCAGGACCCTGGAAGAGGACCTTGAGGTCTAGAAAGCCAGGGATTTACCCAAGTCTTACACTGCCCCTGGTCCTGAGGACAGTTGTCAGAAACTCCTCTCTCTTCTCTGCCCAGAGGCCCCATGAGGAAAACCCTATGCATTAGGCTGCAGGGACTAGGGAAGGATAGGCCTCGCATGAGAAGGATAGGCCTGCTGTGAGAAGACCCACACACTGGGCAGGGGCACACTGAGCCTCCCCGTCACTCCCAAGGTCTCCCATGGAAAAGCCCTTCACAGTTAGCCTGCCCAGATCCTGGGGCAGCGTCTAATGGCTTAACACAAGATGGACTTGTGGTGCACACCTTTAACCCCGGCACTCTGGAGGCAGAGGCAGGCAGATCTCTGTGAGTTCAAAGCCAGCCTGGACTACAGAGTTCCAGGATAGCCAGGGACACTTGGCTGCTACACAGAGAAACCCTGTCTTGAAAAACAAAAGTATAGAAATATAGAATTTCAGACACAGGGGACTGGAGAGATGGCTCAGAGGTTAAGAGCACTAGCTCATCTTCCAGAGGTCCTGAGTTCAAATCCCAGCAACCACATCGTGGCTCACAACCATCCATAATGAGATCTGGTGTCATCTTCTGATCTGCAGGCATGCATGCAGACAGAACACTATACATAATAAATAAATCTTAAAAAAAAAAAAGAATTACAGACACAGAGCACAAGAGCAGCCTCTAGCCTGGAGAGAGAATCCCAGGCTGGCCCCATGTGGATTGGAACAAAGCATGCTGGGAATTTGAATTCATTGCTATTTACATGCAATTTACATTGCATGGTGTTAGGCTTTTTCCAGATCAGCTGGGCAGGGAGAGCAGGGCCCTGGAGCCTGTGGGGAAGGGTTGGGGAAGGCACTTTGACCTTGGAGTTTGCAGAGCCAGCGAGGGATGGAGTGGGAGTGGGGGTGCATGTGCAGAATGGGAGACTGAGGGTCTCCTCCACACCAGAAAGGAACAGGGGCTTCTATTGTTTGGAAGAGGCCTGGGTGAGGAAAGGCACAGGTGACAGGTGGCTAAGTTTCCTGGAGTCAGTGCCTATAACCTAGAGGAGAAGGTGTACCTGTGGCCCTAGGACTTCCCAAGGGTGGGGCTGCCCGGTTGGCCCAGCCTTACACACATCTCTACTGGGCCCCACCCACGCCCTTACTCTGTGCCAAAATACCTGGAGGAACTGCTGTCACTCTGCCTATTGCTTTCCACTCTAATTCTGCCCGTGTCGGGAACAAAGCCACTTGATTGGACACTGGACAAGTTATTAAAGCTTTCTGATCCAGACTGTGACCATATAAATGGCCTGGCACACAGTAGGTATACAGGTAATGACTGCTGCCTTACAAAAGAGTCTTTAACTTTCTTGGGGCACTAATCCAGAGGAGTCTAAAAAAAAGTCCCAGGAAAATCCTTTAGATCCTTTATGTTGGGGTGGAGGGAAGGTATATGGGAGAATGAGTTTTCAGGCTTGTTCAGCCAGGAGAGAGTGCCGAGTGCTGGAGCTGGCCAACTGTGCGGGATGGGGTGGCGTGGAGGAGAAAGGGGAGACACTGGAAGGCAGGCAGGTACTCAGGGTCAGGCCAAGGGAGAGGCCCTGCTTGTGGCTGTCAGAGATGTCTAATTTCTCAGTGGGTGAGGAAAAGGAGGGTGTCCGTGTGAGGGAATGCCCATGTACCCCAAAGTTGTTTCTCCTTGTTCTCTGTGTCAGCCTGGGCTTCCGGGTGCCGGGGGAGGCCTCTCTCAGCCCCTTCCTCCCCAACCCTGCTGCCTCCCAGGCTGTTTGGCAGCGGA
The DNA here is from genome assembly GCF_017639785.1 of Mesocricetus auratus. Classification (NCBI taxonomy): domain Eukaryota; kingdom Metazoa; phylum Chordata; class Mammalia; order Rodentia; family Cricetidae; genus Mesocricetus; species Mesocricetus auratus. Next base: position 4,167,777 of record NW_024429267.1, on the reverse strand, counting down.
CTCGATGTTCTGTGCGGAATTTAAAGAATCCGAACAGGCCGAATGCTAATCCCACCAGGAGAGATTGCCCCGAGCCTCCGGCTGCCGGCTAGCGGTAGTGGGAAGAAAGGATCGGTCTGGCCCTCTGGCTCTGCGACTAAGTAGTCAGGTCAAGTCCCTAAACTTCCTGGGGCCCCGACCCTCCTGTGGAAAGGGGAGCATCTCAGTACCCCAGACCCTGTGCCGAGACAGGCTTGGGGCGCCCCGACGAGGGGGCAGTGAGCAACCTGGCACTCAGGGGCCTGGTGGCGGGGCGGGGGGGACTTTGGGTCCCGGTCCCCGCCCTACCCTGCCCTCAGCCACCACCCCCGTGGCCCCGGCGTCTTGCAGTCTCGGGCGCCCGAGCGCCGGGCGTTATCTGCACTCCGGGCCGGGCCCTTCCCACCCCGGGCCGCCGGGCCGCTCCCGCCTTATCTAAGGACGCCGCGCTGGCGAGGGCTGAGCCTACCTCCCCCCGGGATGCACGACTCCCCACGGGACCTTCCCCCTGACTTCCCTCCTCCCCTGGTGCCCCTTCCCGAAGCTATCCCTCCTTCTTCTAGTGAGATCCCCTTGAAATGCCCCCTCCCCGGGTGGTCTCTTCATGGCCAGGCTGAGCAAGAGGCAGGGCATCAGAAAACGATTTTGTTTTTCGGATTTCTGTCTTCCTCAAAAGACAAGCGCTAACTATGGTTTAACTCATTTAGTCACATTTTAAGTGATTTCACAAGAGAGGAAAAAATCTGCAAAACAAAGTGAAACTCCAAAACACCCTAAACTCATCATCCGGCGGGCTGTGGGAGCCCCAGCCACTTGCCAGGTCCCAGCAGAAGCCTGGTCGTGTTGGCGGCTACAGTCTACTCTGCACAGTTGAGTGTGCAGTGTTGGCAGGATCTCAGGGCACCCTTGGTAATAACGATTTGGCAATATGGATGGAAAGCCATAAAAGTAGTCATCCCCTGCGTTTCAGTGACCCTGCTCTGGGAATGTGTCCCAAGGAAACAGTTGAGCAGCAGCCCACGAGCTCTGGCTCCATCCATGTGTTAATCAAAGGGTTAGTGAGCCACACTTCCTCAGAGTGGGGAAGGGATCTGAACCCACCAGTCACCTACAAATATATCTGTTCTCTATCTTAAAGGGGACAGCGCTACACTGGAGAGTGCTGGTAAGAATTGGGGGAGATGGCTTCTAGTGCCGGTCCAGGGCAAAAGAAGTTAAGTTACACTATTTGCTCTTGTCTTTTTTAGAAATGAGTGTATGGAATGGTTCAAGCCACATTTGTAAACACAGTCAGCTCTCCACAGCCAGGCTCCCACATCTAAGGAGTCAACTGACTTGGAGCATAATATTTTTAAAATGCTCTGAATGCAAGCAGAGTCTTGTCATTCTCTAACCATCAAGAGCCACCGTTTCCCCCAGTGCTTACACCGAGCTACACATCACAAGCAACCCTGAGGTCATTTAAAGCCTAAGGGAAGAGCTGGGTGGTGGTGCACGCCTTTAATCCCAGCACTCAGGAGGCAGAGGCAGGAGGATCTCTGAGAGTTCGAGGCCAGTCTGGTCTTCAAAGAGAGTTCCAGGATTCCAAACCTACAGAGAAATGCCGTCTCAAAAACAAACAAAACAAAAAGGCTAAGGGAGGGAGTGCACAGGCTTTATGCAAACACGAAGCATTTTGTAGAAGGGACTTGGCCTCCTTGAATTTTGTAAGGCTCTGGAACCAATTCCACACATTCTGAGGGAAGACCAGAGGAAGTGTCCATGCTGATTAAGAGTTTAGGAATGTAGGGGACTGTAGACAATGGCTCAGCAGTTCAGAGCACTTTTTGCTCTGACATAGGACCCCAGTTCAATTCCCGGAATACACAGGTGGCTTACAATGACTTAGTTCCAGGGAACCCAGTGCCCTCTTCTGGCCTCTGAAAGCACTACACTCATGTGTACAAACCCACATTCATACACACATAATTAAAAATGCTAAAAATACCATTAAAAAAGTTTGGGAGTGCCGGGCGTTGGTGGCGCACGCCTTTAATCCCAGCACTCGGGAGGCAGAGGCAGGCGGATCTCTGTGAGTTCGAGGCCAGCCTGGTCTACAGAGCGAGTTCCAGGACAGCCTCCAAAGCCACAGAGAAACCTTATCTCGAAAAACCAAAAAAAAAAAAAAAAAAAAAGTTTGGGAGTGGGCTGGAGAGATGGCTCAGAGGTTAAGAGCACTGACTGTTCTTCCAGAGGTTCTGAGTTCAATTCCCAGCAACCACATGGTGGCTCACAACCACCTTGAATGAGATCTGGTGCCCCCTGCTGGCATGCAGGCAGAAGATTGTATACATAATAATAATAAAAAAGTTTGGGAGTTTTGGGAGTCTGGAGAGATGGCTCAGTGGTTAGGAGTGCTTGTTGAACAAACATAAACACCAGAGTTCATATCCCAGCACCTATATAACAAACCTGGTAACAAGCTGGGTGTTCCAGATGAACACTATCACCCTTGCCCTAAGGTGGACAGAGGTAGGAAGACTGCTGGGGCTTGCTAGCTCCCAGCCCAGTCAAGAAAATGCATACCCTGGTTTCAGGGGAGCTCGGACTCAGAGGAATAGTCAGAGCATTTTCCAGCCTCTGCACACACAGATACACATGTACTCACATAGGTGCACCCACCTGCACACACGGTTCACATACACTCTCACAGGTGCACCCCCCTGCACACACAGGTGCACATACAATCTCACAAGTGCACCCCCCTGCACACACAGGTGCACATATACGCTCACAGGTGCACCCCCCTGCACACACAGGTGCACATACACTCTCACAGGTGCACCCCCCTGCACACACAGGTACACATACACTCTCACAGGTGCACCCCCCTGCACACACAGGTGCACATACACTCTCACAGGTGCACCCCCCTGCACACACAGGTGCACATACACTCTCACAGGTGCACCCCCATGCACACACAGGTGCGCATACACTCTCACACACAGGTAAACCCACCTGTACACACAGGTGAACATATACTCACACACAGATGCATACACTCTAGTACAAATCAATCATTTCAGTTTTTTGAGACAGGGTTTCTCTTTGTAACCACTCCGGCTGTCCTGGAACTCACTTTATAGACCATATTGGCCTCAACGAGATCCACAGCCTCTGCCTCCTGAGTGCTGGGTTTAAATGCATGCACCACCACCACCCAATTTTTAAAATTCAGTTTATTTATGCTGAGTAGCGATACAGGACTTTAATCCCAGCACTCTGGAAGCTGAGAGAGGCAGATCTCTATGAATTTGAGGTCAGGCTTGTCAACATAGTGAGCTCTAGGACAGTCAAGGTTATTTAATAAGACCCTGTCTCAAAAAAAAATCCAAAAATAGGATTAGACATGATGACACTTGCCTTAATTCTGGTACTCAAGAGGCAGAGGCAGGCTGATCTCTAAGCTTGAGGCCAGTCTGATCTAGAATCCCTGGACAGCCAGGGCTATTTAGACAAACCTTGTCTTGAAAAATAAAACAAAAAGGTAAAAATAAAGTGTAAATTGTGCTTATTTATTATGTGTGTGTTCACATCAAAGCACACATATGCCACCGCACACATGGGGAGGTCGGAGGGCAATTCCAGGGAGCCGATTCTCTCTTACCATGTGGGTTCCAGGGGTGAAACTCAGGGTGAGCAGCGTCTTTACTTGCTAAGTCATCTCATTAGTTCCTATAAATCAATCTAAAAGAGAGTCTATGAGTTTTGAGTCTTTCTAGTTTGGGTTGACACAAACTTTACCTAGCTGTATCACTGACTTCCTAGCTTGATCTGATGTAATTTTCTACAGAGGTTGCCTCGTGCTAGTCATGGTGGTGCACATCTTTAATCCCAGTACCCTGGAGGCAAGGGGTGGGCAGATCTTTCAGTTCCAGGCCAGACTAGGTTACATAGTGAGACTCTGGAGGGAGGGAGGGAGGGAGGGAGACAGGGAGACAGGGTCTAGATGGCTTAGTGGGTACTGAGTTCAAACCCCCAGAACTCACAGAAAGCCAGACACAGTGATGATATCACAAATCTGTAATTCCAAAATGGAGGGGGTGGGGGTGAGACAGAATCCCCAGAAGCCAGTGGATCAGACAGCCTAGCATATGCCGAAGTGAACAAGAGACAGCCAAGCCGCATTGGTGGCGTGGCGTGACTTTAGTAAAGAGGCAGGTGGCTCTTTGAGTTAAGGCCAGCCTGCTCTACAGAGTGAGTTCTAGGACAGCCAAAGCTGTTACACAGAGAAACCCTGTCTTGAAAAACAAACAAACAAAACCTGTCAAACCAGGTGGAAAGCAAGAATAGACATTCCAGGTTGTCCTCTGACCTCTGCATACATACATCCTGGCACAAGTGTGTGTGCCTGCGAGAGTGAACTCACCAAGGAAAGAAGGAAACCGCTGGAGATCTCTCTGAGTTAACTCTGGGACCCCCAAAATCACATGTAAGAACTCAGTGGTCAGGGCTAGAGAGCCCTTCCTTGCTTGAGGGAGAATCCTGCAGTCAGCTCTGGCTGGTTCTGTGACACAGGTAGCAGAAGGCTGTCCTGTGTTAGTCTCCATCCCACTGGAAAGCTGGCCTGCCCAGCAGTGTGGGAGTTTGGGACAAAAGCGACTTTAATTAATTTGTTCTCACACAACCAAAGAAGAGACCCGCTGTAAGCTATTCCTCCCCATGGGCCAGTCTTTGAGACAGGGCAGCTTATGTTTGTGACCCAGTGGAAGGAGGTCTGAGGCTGCTGTCGCTGACCACGGGTTGGGTGTGTTGAGGGATCTGCAGGGAACACACCTCCCATCTGCTCTTTTTACTGCGACATGACAAGATTATAGAGTGTTTCCTCCTGCGGCAGACAAGGGTGCTTGTGTCTAAGGTCTCAGGAAGGACTGTGCACAGCAGTAGAGATGGTGTGTGTGGGCAGTCCCAGGCTGGACTCAGCCTCAGCTGGCTCAGCTGTGCTGACTAGATGGTCTTACTGCCTTTTTCTCTCATTCTTTTCCCTTTTCCCGCCTTTCCTGCCATCCCTAACCCCCTCTTTCCTCTCCTCCCCTCCCCTCTTTCCTGCTTTCTTTCTTTCATCCCTTTTTCTCCTCCCACCCATCCTTCTTCCTCCTTCCTCCCCACCTTACTTTTTCTACTTATATTCCTCTCTTTTCCCCTCTCCTGCCCTCTCCCTCTTCCCTCCCTCTCCCCTCCCCTCTCCCTCTCCAACCCTCTCCCCCTTCCCTTTCCTCTTTCTTCCCTCTCTGTATTTGAGCTAAACTGGCCCAAAGCCCCCAGGACAGAGGAAGCTGTGTTGTCCCCTATCCCTCTCCCGTCCCTGGGTCTGCTATTGTCTGCCCCACTTCCTCATCTGCAGATACTGCTGTCCCACCCCTTCCCAAAGTTCAAGGTTTGGAAAAAGCTTCATGACTTCCCTTCTCCTGGGCTGGAATCAGGGCTGATGTGCAGGGTGGGCCTCCAGTGGCAGAGAAGCGCTTCTAGGGGTGTCGTTCACCTGGGTCCCCCCAACCACACTGTGAGGAGTGGGCTTGACCTCCATCTTCAGATGCCTAAGGAACAGTTGGAGTCAGCTAAATGTAACCATGGAGATGACTTTCTACTCACCTCTCATGGCCCCTCTCCACAGAGACCACTCTGCCAGGTCTCTGGGCAGGTCTCTTAGAAGCAACGGTACAAGGCCATCATCCTCTTAGTGCAAATACTAGGTCTGGCTGAGGTGTTAGCTGCAGGTGCACACAGTGTGGCTGCCCCATGGGTTTCTGGGGCAGAAAAGTCTCAGAGAGCATTTGAGTTCACCATGATGCTAGAGAGAGAGTACATGATAGAACAGCCTGAAAATCAAATGCCATCAGCAACACTTGGCCTCCTGCGGGCCTAAGTGTTTGATATGTAATCATCCACTGAACCATCACAAACTCCAGATACTGTCAGGATTCCTACTCTACACTACACATGAGAAAAAATAAGACACAGAGAGATCAAACAACCTCTCAGAGGACACACAGTCAGTATGTGGAGAGACTGAGTCAGCACTGTGTTGGAGATGGGGAACGTGCGGACAGTAGGATTTATTTTGTTTTGCTTTAAACACAGGGGTGTTTTATTTTGTTTTTTAATGAAAGAGTGGTCCCCTAAAGTTTCAGGCTTTAGAAGCCAGGCTGTTAATCTCTAAGTTCTGCCTGTCCCTGCCAACCACAGGGACAGCTCTCAGCCTCCCAGCAAAACACCAGGGCATAGGGTAAAGGTTCTGCTCCAGGGAACCCTGAGCCCCTTTGATGTTTAGGGGTGAAGTTGGGTGTCTCTCCAGCCTGCAGGCTACTGGATCTTCAAGGCTCCTTCCTGCCAGCTGCCCCTCTGCAGGAGCTAGAGCAGGCTGACACAGGCTACTCACAGGAAGCCTGCACTGAGTGTTGGGGGCTGTTTGCACCTGCACAGCTGGGTGACCTCAGCCAAGAGTCCTTATCTGATGGAGTCTCTGTTTCAGCTGCAGTGGCAGAATGGTTTATGGTACATACTGCAGTCTTTCCCCCGCACAGGGCCAGGCACATGGAGCTACTATCGCAGGAACTTACCATTGCTGTGGAGTCTGGAGGTGCCAGGCACATCCTAAGTACTGGGTAGACTGGGGTGAATAAGACAAACCCCTCCCAGCCGGGCGTTGGTGGCGCACGCCTTTAATCCCAGCACTCGGGAGGCAGAGGCAGGCGGATCTCTGTGAGTTCGAGACCAGCCTGGACTACCGAGCGAGTTCCAGGACAGCCTCCAAAGCCACAGAGAAACCCTGTCTCGAAAAACAAAAACAAAAACAAAAACAAACAAACAAAAAAAAGACAAACCCCTCCCTACTCTCGGGGACTTTAGTAGAGGTTTTTTTTTGTTTGTTTTTGTTTTTTTTTTTCTCGAGACAGGGTTTCTCTGTAGCTTTGGAGGCTGTCCTGGAACTCGCTTGGTAATCCAGGCTGGTCTCGACCTCACAGAGATCCGCCTGCCTCTTCCTCCCGAGTGCTGGCATTAAAGGCGTGCGCCACCAACGCCTGGCTTTAGTAGAGGTTGTTACCCTGGCTCATTTGTGCCTGTTGTCTTTCCTGGGACATGGGATTATTGCTGTTCCCAAACCAGCATTGTCTGTAGCAAGCTGAGAGGAGTCCGTGGTCCTTCTGTGTCATAAAGGCACAAGACTTAAGCAGACAATCCCCAAAAGGCTTGCTGGAGAAGTTCAGGGTTGCCTAGATCAGTGAGTAGGGGAAGCCTGAACCCTAGTATTGGAATTCAGAGCTGAAGGGCCCAGGAAGGGAGCAGTGCTGGTCAAAAAGGTGTCAGTGAGGTAGGGCGAGAGGCCCTTGAGAAGGATTACATGGGAACTGGGCATGTGTGTGGAGAGACCCTCACACATGTTCCAGGAGGAGGCTGCATGGGACCAATGTGGCGGGAGACACGCGCGCGCGCGCGCACACACACACACACACACACACACACACACACGGTTTGGTTGTTTGTCCACTGACCGCCTCTTACAGCAGAGCCTGTCTCTGGGGTGTACTTGGGAGTGGGCTGGGACAGAAACCACAAGGAGTGTTTTAATGGGAGCGGATGCAATACCCACAGCACACGGTGAGATAGCCTCAAGCCACAGCCTCTCAGGCCATCCTCCCCCACGCCGCTCCTTCCAGCCAGGGCCTCACACAGGGGCTGAAGAACTGTTCCAGCCCCAGGGGCACCAAGCTGCCCTAGGAAGGGGAAGAGGCCACAGCCACACTGTCTGCCGCCAGGGCTAAGCTCCTGCCTCCCCCAGTCCCCCGGCAGACAGAACTAAACAGTCTGGCCTATCAGCTGTCGCCACTGGGTCCCACCCAGTCGAGCTGGACTCTGGCTGCTGGGAAAGTGGCCCCCTGCCCTTTGCCAGGTACAATACAGCCTAGGGTGGGGTCTGCTGATGCGGTTTTCTCAGGGGCCAGGCCTGGGGGAAGGGAACTAGGGAGAGCATGGCACAGATTCTCTGTAGGGTTCTAGAGAAATCTTCTTGGGTGTTAGTTTTAGACGATGCAAGCAGTCTGAGAACACACTCTGCTTATGAAGCAGACATATTGGGGCTGGGTAAGTGGCTTGGTTAGCAGAGTGACTGCCTGGCATGTGCACAGACCTGAGTCCCATCTCCAGCACTGTTTAACCTGCGTGTGGTTGTGTATGCCATTAGTTCTCGCACTTAGAGGCAGGGGGTTGAGGAGATTGAGGTCATCCCAGCTACATGGTGAGCTGAGGCTAGCCCCGGCTCCATGAGAACCTTCTGTAAACCAAACCAAACTGAATCAAAGCAAAGCACACTTGTCCAGCTGGGTTCCATATGGGAGGCATGTGTCATTCAGGCCTGTGGCCCCGTCAATGTATGCACTGTCCCTTGTACTCATCCTCCAGATGAGCAAACCTGGGCCCTCAGAGTAGGGGAGGCCTACAGCTTGCTCAGTGAGTGACACTTTCCCACCCATCCCCACAGAACCTCTTCTTTGGGAAACCGAGGCAGAGGAGGGCTGCAACTGAGCATCATATGGCCTCTCTGGGCTCAGTGTCTTCCTCTGATCAGCGGGCCTACTTCTCTTTCAGGATGTTTGTGCATCTATGTGGAAGAGCATGGGGTGGGGTGCTTCTCATCTTCCCTAGACCCCAAGGGACCCAGTTAAGGGAGACAGGTTGCCTCATAACTGCTGCTTTGGTCACATAAAGTCTCTCAACATAGTAGGCCTAGCCCTCCTTTCTCTGCATGGGGACCTGGCCTCCTTTCTCTCAGGCAGGCCTGTGTAGGCCCACCCAGCCAACTCTAACTTCCCCAGCCTACCTCATCCTGATTGTGAAGTGTTAACGACAGACTGCCTTCCCAAACCTCAGTTTCCCTTTCTATAAACTGGAGGTAACGATTTGGTCTATCTACAGCAATGCCTTAGACACTAATAAGGATGCCTCTACACAAGCCTTTCTTCCAGGATGTCACTGTTGCAAGCTCAAGATGTCATCCTTCCTCTTCTTCCAGTCACAGAGACCCCAGGATGTCTCTCAAGACGTTCTGACTGCCCTCCTTCCAGGGTCTGTCACTTGAGGGTGCACCACGACACCAGAGGGGTCCTGGCCCATGTGCTGCTGGAGGTGTAGGTGGAAGCAACGTAGAGAAGTGGGGGCTGGAGGAGGGTGAGTGAAACTCTCTTCATGCAGCTCTCCCTGATGAGGAATGGGAGGTGCCCCAGAAATCCAGATATGAACCTGGACAGCCTAGTCACTCTCGAGGGACACGTGCCGCATGTGTCCAGGTAGGAGGATAAGACATTTGGGTGGCTTGACTTACCACTTTCAAGTATTCGACATATGGAAAGCCCTGCAATTATGAGGGGTAGCCTGGATACTCCAGACAGGTACTTCAAGGCATCAGAAAGATGGTCTGGAGTTAGGGCAGTGGGTGGTTAAGAGGGAGACAGGGCAGCAGGGGCCCAAATGCCTGTTAGTGTCCCTGAGGTGAAGAAGGGCAGTGTGGCAGCCTTCCTGGGTCTGGACTTGATATAGGGAGTCACCCCTGCCTCCTAGCACGCTGCTAAGTGAGCACACACCACAAACAGGGTGGTCCTGCCTGCCCCTTTATCCCCTCTGTGTCCCAGGTCATTGGAAGAAGCCTCCTTGAGGAGAAAAACCTGTCACATGGAGGCTGCTCATGTTATAAACAAACAAACAAACAAACAAATAAATAAACAAGCTTCCAGGACAGCCAGGGCTGTTACACAGAGAAGCCCTGGCTCAAAAAACAAAAACAAAAATCCAAAGGGGGAGTGGAAGAAAAGGAAGGGAGGAAGGGAGGAAGGGAGGAAGGAGACTGAAAGGAAACGAAACATGGGCAGAGGGCTTCCCTAACACGCACAAAGCTCTAGGTTTAATCCCCAGCACCGCAGAAGCCAGACATGGTGGCAAATGCCTGTAATTTCAGTACTTGGTAGCACAGGCAGTAGGATCAGAAGTTCAAGGAGCCTTAGACCCATAAAACTCTATCAAGAAATGGGTGGGGGGGGAGAAGGGAAGAAAGCGGTGCTCCCACAGAGGACATAGTCTCTTCCCTGCATTGCCTGGCTCACTCAGGCCCAGGAAATAAGATCCAGGATGGTCAGAGAGTACCTGTTTCATTGGGGTGTGTGTGTGTGTGTGTGTGTGTGTGTGTGTGTGTGTGTAGAATGCCACAGCACCATAGTAGCACCACTTGGGCTTCTGACTCCCTATTGCATGTTCTTCCTGAAGCTATGGCTTATAACTGTTGCCTGTCTGTCTGGTTCCTTGCCATCCATCAAAACTCCTGCCTCCTCCAGGGAGCTTTCCTGACTGCTGGCACAAAGCCGCTTCCCTCACACAGCTTATAGATGACAGTAACCAACAGACAGTACTTGCTGGGGACTAGGCACAACAATCCCATCTCTCTTTTTACAGATTTGGAATAGAAAAGGAATAGCCTAGGTCACACCAGACGCTGGTGGTGACATGGAGTCCAGGCTGCCTGCTTCAAAAACTCCTGTACTTGGCTCCTTTTCATGGTACCTCCCAGCTGCGTCAAGACGAGGGCGAATGTCTCCTTCCTAGGTACCGGCTGTCAGGAACTCACTGGAGTGGATGATGAACACAAGCTTCAGAGGTTCTGTGAGAAGTCGCGGCCACAGAAGTAGCTGCTGATGCTCTGGGGAGGAGTGGAAGGGTCATGTGGTCCCAATCAGTGGTGGGAATGACACACAAGGTTTTCCCATGAAACGAGGTGTCTTGACCATGGTAGAATGTGCCTGCTGCTGAGTAAGGGCCATTCTTGTTATAGACCAAGGAAGCCCACCCATCCACTGCGCGCATGCATTGTGGATGCCAATCTGAGTGTTCTCAACTTGGTTATTGTTTGGAAAGGGGGGGTAGAAGGGCCGGGGAGAAGATGTTCCTGGACTGACAGATACTATTGTGCCTCAGTGGTTGGGGCCCCAGCAGAATCTGAAAGCTTTTCAATCTCACTACAGAAGATGATGACCACCAATATGTTGTCAGAAAGTCTGTTAAAAAAGAAGGTAAGAAGCCCAGGACTGGAGCACCCAAAATTCAGTGTCCTGTTACTCCATGTGTCCTGAAACACAAAGGCAGTATTATGCTCTGAAGAAACAACACACTAAGAAAATAGGGTTGCGGAATATGCTAAACCTTTGGCTAAGAGAACGATGGAAGCCAAAGAAAAGCACAAGAACAGACCCCGAGGGACATAGGCTGCCCTCTCTGAGACTGTCTGCTTCTGAGTCCAACAAAAACAAGTCTTGCAGGGTGGTGGCGGCGCACACCTTTAATCCCAGCACTGAGGAGGCAGAGGCAGAGGCAGGAGGATCTCTGTGAGTTCGAGACCAGCCTGGTCTACAAGAGCTAGTTCCAGGACAGCCTCCAAAGCCACAGAGAAACCCTGTCTCAGAGGGAAAAAAAAAGGCAGAGGCAGGAGAGCTGGGCCCCACTCGAAGCACCGTGAAGCCAGTGGCCTCCTTCCCCTCTCTTGTTTCCAGGCAATGGCAGTGCTGCATGCAGCGGAAGCTGCTGGGCCCAGGCTTCCATCTGTGGGCCCATTCCTTCCTTCCCCACTTGTAAGCTGGTCCTGAGCTAGAGCAGGGGCCCTTTCTGTCCTTCAGAGGGAAACTGTGGTTTGGGAAGGACAAAGCACTTCTGTGGCCGATAGGGTAGAGGGGACATGACAGGCATTCCTGGCAGGCCTTGGGAGCATGATGCTAGGCTGCTGTTCTAAGCCTTCAGGCTGGCATTACCATTGGGCCATGGTGGAAATGTGCTTCTAATTACAGTGTGGGTATGACCAACTAGATCCCTGTGGAAGGGATGTTAACCAGTTCCTGCCACAGTGGTGGTGATGGCGCTGGCAGATACTAAGGGGTGAGAAAGAAAGGCTGGGCCCGGGCAAGGCCTTCTTCAGGGGACTGAGGCACAGTTGCAACGTGTGTAGGCTCTAAGTGGCCTCCAGACACTGCCAGGCCTGCAAGTCAGGCCCCAAGGTGAATAAAGGTTGGGAACTCTCTGGCTCCTGACCTTGGCAGGGCCTCTAGCTTCTGGGCCTCAGCAGCTCAGCCTCTCTGACCCCCAGTAGAGACTACATGAGGCCCTTTGAGGGGGTGCATAATGAAGACTAGAGGTGAGGGGTGTTTAGAGTAGGGCAGCGGTTGTCAACCTGTGGGTCATGACCTCCAGGGTGGAGCAACCCTTTCACAGGGGTCGCCTAAGACCATTGGAAAACACAGATAATTACATTGTAATTCATAATAGTTGCAAAATTATGGTAATGAAGTCGCAATGAAAATAATTTCACAGTTGGGGGTCACCACAACTCGAGGAACTACATGAAAGGCTGCAACATGGGGAAGGTTGAGAACCGCTGGCCTGGGGTAAGCCTCAAAGTACTCATCACTGTTAATTCTGGTATTCTGAAACAGTATTATTCGTTATCTTTCTTCCATTTTCGTCTATAGGACTGAGGCTGGAGTTGAGTGGCTGTGTGCTTACATAGCCACACAATGCTCTAAGTTCTGTTCCCAGCAGTCCCCACCCACCCACATGCAATCAATCAATCAATCATCAATCCATATTCACAGAGTTTTTAAGTCACTAGTGGCCCTTTGCCGATTATTAACGTGATAGTGGTAGGATTTAAGACAGAACTGATCTGAACATTCTTAGGGTGCCTCAGATTCTGGGGCTCATGCTGACCCTCACTTTGTCAAGGACATTGACCAGGTCACATCAGAAGATGGCTCTGCACCCCCCCTCCAGGTCTCCAGTGTTGGTCTGGGGGAGTGGCCACCCTGCCATGTCTCAGTAGTATCTCACTGAGACACAACAGAGAAAACTAGGAATCTAGTATATGAGCCCCATCGGCTCCCAGCCTGATTTTGACTGGTCAGTGGTTTCTAAAATGAGCTTGTTATGAGTAGAAGTGATTTTATATGCATTTAAGGAATATTTAAAGAAATGTAAAGGGGAAACTCCAAACCCAATTGCCCAGGGTTACCAGACTCAGGTCACTGGGAAGTATCTCTCCAGTCCTGGCCCTGTGGGCAGAGGGCATGCGTACTGAGTGACTAGGCACTTGGTGAATTCAGCCTCTTTTTGTTTTTTAGTTTTTCGAGACAGGGTTTCTTCGAGACAGGGCTTCTCTGTATTATTTTGGAGGCTGTCCTGGAACTCCCTTGGTAGACCAGGCTGGCCTGGAACTCACAGATCCGCCTGCCTCTGCCTCCCGAGTGCTGGGATTAAAGGCGTGTGCCACCACTGCCCTGTGAATTCAGCCTCTTGAAGCTGCTGGAGAGGGGACAAGGGGAGCCAGCTCCACTTCAGGACACAGCTGTTGTGAGGGTGACTACGCGTCTTTGTACTTGACGCCTCCTGTCTGTCTCATGTGTTGGGCAAAGGCTTGCAGTGGAGACAGGGACAAGGCTCTCTCAGAGACCCTGAACCATTCTCCAGAATTCTGATGCCAGCCTGCCTGTGATCAAATCCCATCTCAGCCTCTTACTTGCTAACCTGAGAGTATGTTTCTTGATCTTTCTGGGCCTTAGTTTCCTCAACTATGAGGGAGGGGGCAGAATTTGACGTCGGAATGTTCTCTTTCCCTCTCTACCTGATTTACTTTTAGGCAAGGTCTCTCGCTGAACTTGAAGCTCACTACTTCAACTAAAGAGGCTGGCCAGCAAACTCCCAAGACCTGCCTATCTATCACCCTCGCCACTCCAGCACTGATGTTCTAGACACTCCCCTGCCCCCAACAGCTTTTACGTGGATTCTGGGAGTCCGAACTCAGGCCCTTCTGCTTGTACAACAAGCACATTGTTGACTGAGCCGTCCTTCCAGACTTTACTTATTTATTTTAGATACAGGGTCTCATGTGTCCCACTTGATGTGTAACTGAGAATGATCTTGGACTTCCGATCCTCCTGCCTCCACCTCTCAAGTGCTAGGATTACAGATGTGCACCACAACATCTGTTTTATGTGATGCTGGGGATTGAACCCAGGACTTCATATATGTTGGGCACTCTATCTGCTGAGTCATGCTCCCAGCCCTTAAATGAGTGTATTTCAAAACATCTACATGCCTTTGTATAGTGAACAGTCCACACGTCATGAACATGCCACATTTCACATAAAGTTTTTTGTCTTTACACACTTTAATATTTTAATAGATTTCTACCTGAGTTCTAAGACCCAGAATTCTTTTTTTTTTTCAGACTTATTTGCTTTTACTTTTTGTGCATGGGTGTTCTGCCTTCATGTATGTGGGCCATGTGTATACCTGGTACTCAGGGAAGACAGAAGAAGACATCAACGGATCCCCTGAGACTGGAGTTACAGATAATTGTGAGCCTTCATATGGGTACTAGGAATTGAACCCAGGTCCTCTGCAAGAGCAGCAAACGCCCTTAATCACTGAGCCATCTCTCCAGCTTCCCCCACACCCTACAGCATTCTTTCTCACGACTGTGGTACATCCTGTGATGGAGACACTGTGTCTTTGTGAACCATTCAGTTTAGTACCAGCTGTTTGAGAGACACAGACACAGGTCCCTGCCTCTAGCCCCAGCCCCAGCCCCAGCCCCAGCCCCAGCCCCAGCCCCAGCCCCAGCCCCAGCCCCAGCCCCAGGGAAGCCTGGGAGGAGAGGAGGAGCTCAGAGGCATTCCTGAGGAGGCCAACTCCTTGAGGACTTCCTGTAGAGAGAGGATTTGGCTCTGATGGGAAAGAGCCAGCTTTCTTAGTTTGCTCTTGGGCTCCTGCAGGGCTGGAGATGGCCCTCCTCCTCCTCTGCTGCCCTTTTGCCAGGGCCACTCCAGGGTGGGCAAGCAAGGACAGTATGGCCTACATGTCTACGCTTTTGACCCCTAGGGCTTTGTTCTTTTGCAGTGAGGATAAAGGAGGACCTTGAAGGGATCAAGAAGAAAGGGGAAGGAGATTGTTGACCTTAGAGTCAAGGGCCACTTTGACTTACCTGTCAAATGACAGGTAGGAACACTGAGGCCCAGAGGACTTCTTCCCAGCCTCAGGCCTCTTTGTGGCATTTCACCTTTCAGGAAAGCCTTGAGCAGTCTGTGGAGGCAGATTGTTGGGGGCAGGGGTGGAGGGTTGAAAGTAGGGCTTGCGGGGAGGTCCTGGTGCCTCCTCAGACGATGTCAGGTATACATCCATGGGCAAGCCACTCACCTCTTTCTATGTCTCAGTTTTTCCTTCCCCAAAATGATTATTAAAAACTATCTTGGAGCTCGGCAGTGGTGGCACACTGCTTTAATCCCAGCACTTGAGAGGCAGAAGCAAGTGGATCTCTGTGAGTTCAAGGCCAGCCTACTCTACAGAGCTAGTTCCAGGACAGCCAGGGCTACACAGAGAAAGCCTGTCTCGAAAAAACCACAACAAACAAGCGCACACGCACGCGCGCGCACACACACACACACACACACACACACACACACACACACACACACAAAACACCACTGTCTTGGAGCTGAGGATGTAGCACAGTTGGTAGAGTGCTTGCCTAGTATATATGAAGCCTCATAAACCAGGTATGGTAGGCCATGCCCGGAAACCCAGCACATGCATGGATCTCTGTGACTTGGAGGCCAGCTCGATCTACACACAGAGTGAGTTTCAAGATAGCCAGGGCTACACAGAGAAACTGTCTTGAAAAGCCAAATATATAAATAAATAAAAGTTGGAGATAGGAGGATTAGAAGTTATTTTATTTTATTTTAGTTTTGTTTTTACGAGACAGGGTTTCTCTGTATTGTTTTGGAGGCTGTCGGTCCAGCCCGGCCTCGAACTCACAAAGATCCACCTGCCTCTGCCTCCCGAGTGCTGGGATTAAAGGCATGCGCCACCACTGCCCGGCGAAGGATTAGAAGTTTTAAGTCATCCTTTGCTACGTATGGAGTTTAAGGCCAGCTTGAGATACAGGAGACCCTGTCTCAAAAACATGATGCTAATTTAAAAATGAGATAGAGAAGCGTTATACTCTGAGATTGTGGTCACTGGGGGCTCTGGCACCGTAGCCCACCTCTGTGCTAGAGCACTGTTCTTCAGGGGAACCATTTTTAGCTACATTTTTTTTTCTGATTCATTATTATCGTTGTTGTTGTGTATATATGATGTACCTGTTGGGAGCACATATGCCATAGAGTGCATGCCGAGGTCAGATGGCAACTTTGTGGAGTTAGTTCTCTCCTTCCATCTTTACATGGGTTCCTGGGATTGAACTCAGGTCTCCAGGCTTGCCAGCAAGCACCCTTACCTGATGAGCCATCTTGCTGGCCCTCTCAACCACAGTTTTGAAGGGAAAACTAAAGTTCAGAGTCATCTGCTCAGATTCTAGTCTCAGGCTGCCAGGCTCTGGAGTCCCGTCTTTATTGCTTGGCCTGGTCCCCCTCTACAGAGAGACCTTTAGGCTGTCTGGCTGGGTCCAGGCTCTTTGACACCTGCACCCGGGGAGCAAGGGAGAGCCTGGGGAAGCACCCCCACCCTTAGGGCAGAAGCTCCCTCCCCTAGCTCTTCTGGGCCCCTTTTTGTTGTTTCTTTGCTCAGAGCCCCACTATCTTCCTCAGACCCTGACGCCTAGCTCTTCCTGTTTAGAATTAGACTCTAGACTTTTCCTTCAGGGGCGGTTACGTGTTTGTTTTGTGTTTTGTGTTTTGTGTTCTCTTCCAGCCCCTTTCTCTGGCAGTTTTAGGTCACCCAGGCTCAGAAGCAGTCTGTTCCCAGAACCCACTCCCTGATGGCACACCTGAAGGAACAGGAGGGCACTCTCTGCTGAGACCTTGGTGGCTTGAGAACAGGGAGGAGGATTGCATCATGTTGCTGGCTGGAAAACTCAGGTCCACTAGCTTGTCTGAGCTCCTCTTCACCCGGCCTCCTCCAGTACCACCCCAAGTTTAGAGTCCTTAGTTCCCTATAGCACTCATGTGTAAGCCCGGACACCCCAGGAGATTCATCTACAGAGAGAGAGAGAGAGAGAGAGAGAGAGAGAGAGAGAGAGAGAGAGAGAGAGAGAGAGAGAGAGAGAGAGAGAGAGAGCACAGGTTTCAATGGAACCCCTGCCTGGCTGAGATGTGCTGTTGTAGGGGAGAGAGACCCAGTTAAGCTAGGAGCTGAGAACCCTGGGTTTCTGCTTGACTCCCCCCCCCCAACGCTGTTGTGTTAATCCATTCTGACTTGGCATCTATGAGTCTAGGTCCTCATTTGGCACACTTGGAGACCCCAGGTGGGTGACTTTGTGGAGACACAGGAATTGGAAAGGGAGCCCAAGGTGAGGTATGTTAAGGTTCCAAGGTCTAGTCCCAGCCCCACCTCCTCCAAGAGCCATCTTTGGTCTCCTGGGATATGCTCTGAACCTCTCTGGATTCCCAGAAATGCAGGGAAGGCTTAAGCTTGGAGGGCAACTCTGGGAGGGTCCTGACCTCTCTGGCCTCACAGCTTTCTGGCCTCAGTTGTGAGAGGACTAAGGTAACTTGGACCAGGCACCAAGAAGCTGTCCCATGTATGCTATGTCTATGGCTCACTGTCCCTGTCCAGGGTCCAGGCATGCCAGGCTCCCCATGGCTATGAGCTCCTGCAGGGCAGGCTCTGGAGCGGACCCGTGCTGGCCTGGCCTAGGGGTGTTGACTGAGGAAACTGTATTAGTAAGTGAGGTCTGAGGTCCCGTGTAAGCCTCCTCCAGATGACTTCTCTACTGTCTAATGACAACAGAGTACATGCACAAACAACCTCACCTTAGCCCTGCCTGGGACACAGCCTGCTGCCTGCCTGCTGCTCTCTGGTGGAAACTGGCTCCTCGTGGCCCTCAGCTGGGCTTTTGTTCCTCCCCCTGCACTCATTTCTGAGGTTGGGGGCATCTAGGAAGAGCAGTCTTTGAGGCAGGTCCCTGGGGATGGTGGTCAGCGTGTGGGCAGCAGCCAGCATTCCTGAAAACCTCAGACTGGGCCTGGCAGGCTGGCAGGAGCCTGGACTGGAGGAGGCTGTACCCATAGTCTCTGAGTCTCCCCTCTTGGGCCCAGTAAGATGGGCTCATATCCCTCCCTGAGGACCACACAGCTCACATAGGTGGCAGAGGTCATGTGATCCCCAGACCTCCCAGGCCCCCATTCATCCCACAGGGTCCCCAGAGAAAGGCAGAACGCCTCATTCTTTTCCTCCTTCCCCTATGACTAACTTTATTTGTGTGTGTGTGAGTGTGCAGGCGTGCGTGTGTACTTGTGCTTCTTCGTGAGTGTGGAGGCCAGAGGTCAACCTCAGCTGTTCTTCAAAATTCCCCACCTTGTTTTTTGAGATAGTATTTCCCGCTGGCCTGGAGCCACCTGCCGGGGACCACCCTTCTCCTCCTCTCCGCTACTGGGATGCTACTGGGATTGCAAGTGTGAACTGCCATACCCAGCTGTTTTAGAATGTGGGCCCTGGGGGTGATCCAAAGCAAGAACTTTACTAACTGAGCCATCGCCCCCATCCTTCCCTATGAGTGACTTCAGAAAGAAATACAGCTCTTTGTTCCATCTTCCCACCTGCTCTCAGAGCCCTCAGGGAAAGCCCCCCTTACTTCAGTCCCTTACTCTGAGCCCAGTGGCATGCCAGAGGCTGGAAAAGTTGGCTGTTCTAGATGGCTGGAGGGTGAGAGGGGTCTGAAATTTGGATCCCGAGAGCCAGTTCCTAGCCTGGCTATGCTTCCAACTGGCTATGGAACTCTGGCCCCAGCCAAAACCCCCAAGACCACTCTACCCACAGCGTGTTGTGGGGGTCACTGGTGCAGCAGCCAGCCTGGGAATCAGGACAAGCACAGCGACTGCGACCCACAGCGCCTCCAGCATCCTGCTGTCAGCTCTGCAGGCTGCCCAGCCGGCCAGGGCAGCTGAGGCCCCGCGGAGCCGATGGAATCAGGGCCCTTCCCTTCTTTGTGTGCCGGTGCTTCCTTCCCTTCACAGAGAGCGCTTGTTGCTGCTTTATCAGGCCCTGGGGAAAGCCGGGGCCAGCCAGGCTCCCAGCTCAGAGCCCCTGGGAGGCCGCCAGCCGGGAGGCAGCAGACATCCAGGCTCAGTCTGCAGCCAGTGGTGACTGGTGGCTGGGCCATCCCCTCCCTGCCCCTGACCCCAGCAGCTCCAGTCTGTCGGCCTAGCCCAGGAAGCCAGCCCTTCCCTGGCATGTCCTGGGGCCTCACAGCCTGTCTGTCATAGGAGTCCCTAGAGACAACAAGTGCCTGGGAGAGCTCTGCCCCCCAGACTTCTCTCATATTAACACAGGACGTTGGGCTTCTTCGAGATCCAGAGTGAAGCACGGGGTCTGTGGTCTGAAAGTGGCTGCCATTAGGTCCATGGTACCCTAGGTTTACGTATTTGAGCAGTGGTGAAGATGGGGTCCACTCCACTGCTGGTCCGAAGGTCAAGGGGAGAAGGCAGGTGCTCACCTAGCCTACAGCATGTACTCTCAAAAGTTAACAGGGAAGACATATGAGGAAAAAAGGCTTAAATCATGGGGCTGGAGAGATAGCTCAACGGGTGAAGTGCCTGCCTTGGCTTTGATCCCCAGAAGCCACAAGAAAAATCCTGGGCTCGGTGGCATCCACCCATAACCCCAGCACTGGGGTGGCAGAGAGAGAGAAAGGAGCTTGCTGGTCAGATGGTCTAGCAGAATCTGTGAGCTCCCGGCTCAGTGAGAGACTGTCACAAAGAACAAGATGGAAAGAGATAGAGGGAGACACCGTTGTTGACCTCTGACCTCTCCACATGCACTCTCACACATGTTCATGTACACATAAGACAAGCACACAGACATATAGAGATATTAAATTATGGATATACACATGTGTAAGCAGACCAGGGTGTGCCTTTAATGTTAGAATTCTGGGTTTTTTTTGTTTTTTGTTTTTTTTTTTTTTGTTTTTTCCAGACAAGGTTTCTCTGTGGCTTTGGAGGCTGTCCTGGAACTAGCTCTTGTAGACCAGGCTGGTCTTGAACTCTCAGAGATCCGCCTGCCTCATGCCTGGGACTAAAGGTGAGTGCCACCACTGCCTGGCTAATCTTAGAATTCTGAAGGGGACAATTAGGGAAAACTTTCTCAGTGGTTGGGGGGGATGAACGGAGTAAGGAGAGTGATGGTGTCGTCTGCCTGGCGCAGGCTGGGCGGGTATGAACGGAGTAGGGAGAGTGATGGTGTCATCTGCCTGGCGCAGGCTGGGCGGATCTCCTTGTCCCTATTGTTCATTCAGTCAGGACACTTCCCTAAGGTTCCAAACCTGAAAACGAGGTGCCAGCTGGTCCCAGTCTCTGATGCACAGCCAGGACAGAAGGCTTGGGAATGGGACACACCTGCATAGCCTTGTGAGCAGGTGTGGGTGGCGGCAGACTTGCTATAGAAAAGGGGACACGTGAGATGGGCTGTGATGCATGAATAAAAGTTCTCCTGTGGGAAAAATCAGGCTGAAGTACCACACAGAGGAAACTAGCTGAGCAAGAAGAAGACACCCCCGGCCAACTCATAGTTTTCTCTTGGGAGACACAGAGGCATGGTTTTGAAGGCACAGGTGTAGGACAGAGGAGCTTAAAAAACAAGGGTGAGCCAGGTTCCCTTCTCCTGCATAAGTGATGTCAAGTGACATTGGACTCTACCTGGTATCAGTGTCCTCTTCTATAACAGACGTCTGGAGGAGACAGTACCCTTAGCCCTTTGATCTCGATAGTCTCCATGCTTTCAGACCAGCCTTTGCTCATATTGAATTTGCGTGTGTGTGTGTGTGTGTGTGTGTGTGTGTAGGCACGCGCGTGCTCACATGCCTGCTTCCACACTCCCCTTTTCTCTGTAGCTCATGCTTTCAAGCAAGCTATGCTAAGACTCACCACTGTGGAACAATCTGGAAAGCCCACCCTTGCTTAGGTGTCCATGGCTCTGGCAGTACTCTGGAGATCAATACCAAGACAGCATTTAGATAACCAGAGAGCAGGGGGAGCCTCCACTTAACCCTGAATCCCCAGCAGGTCAAAGGATTCCTGGTGTATAAAGTATCCTGGGAATCTGTGGATGAATGGGCAGATGGATGGGTGGATGGGTGGGTGATGAATGGAGGAGGGGCAGCTAATACATTACTACCCTAAAAGTCAGTGGCCCGTTGGCCAGTATCTGAAGTGTAATGTACCTGTGTAAGTATCCACAGGGGTGTGACTAGGTATGGGGGCTGCTTACTGGGCCTGGCTGAGCCTCTGCTGTGTACAGCAGACTTTTTCTGGGGAACCTATTCTGAGGTTGGGATAAGCGATTCTGGAGGTTGGCAGTGGCCTGGGCCAACTTCCTGGCACTCCAACTTGTCAGGGGCCAGGGCACAGGAATAGATCAGTCATTGCTGGCTCATTGGTAAGCGTAGCCATCCAACAGACCACTTCTAACCGCCATAGTGCCTAGATGCAAATGAGGAAACTGGGGCCTTTGGGAAAGAAGGCCTTGACCCAGATCTGATTGTTGGCATGGTGGAAGGGTAAAAGGTCATTCAGTTCCAATCCTGTGAATGACTGATTGCAGGTAGCCTAGAAAACTAGAGGAACCAAACCAGGGCCTCTGTGAGAGTAGTGAGTGTTCTTAAATGCTGAGCCATCTCCAGCCCCCAATGTTCTGTCATTTAATAACATCTGTATTCTTTTCTTTTCCTCCAAAGCCCATAAGATTGCTGTAAAAGCAGTTGCATGGAAGTAGCAACTACGTGCAAGAACGTGCATTTCTGTGTTGATAATTTTTATCTTAGTATTTACATTCCCTGTGTGTGAAGTAGTATATGAATGTGTGTGCATGATCTCGTGTGTGTGAGATGGTGTCTGTATGCCAGGGCAGGTGCTTAGAGGTCATAGGTCAACCCTGGGTGTGGGTCTATGCCTTTCCATCTTGTTTGAGACATTTGAGACAGGATCTCTTGCTGCTGTGTCTGCCAACCTAGACTGAAACTTACATTAATTCTCCTGTCTCAGTGTCTCCCAGCAAGGACTGCTGGGATTGTATACACTCGCACTACAGCTCTTCCTGCTTTTATGTGGGCTTTCGAGAATCCAAACTGAGACCTCAGGCTTGTGTGACAACCACATTTACCCATGGAACCATCTTCCCTGCCATTTCCTTGATTTTGAACTTGTGGAAGGAAATTGGGCTGTGCTGAGGGTCTGCAGACATAGACTCACATTCCCACAAGCCAGTTGTCTCCTTTAAGCAACACCCTTATTTCAAAAGCTTTTAGTGAAGGGGCTGGAGGAGGGTTAGTAGGCAAAGTCCTTCCAGGGCAAGTGTGAGGACCTGAATTCAGCTCCCAGGACCCATGTAAAAACCCAGGCGTTGTAGCACACCATCATAATCCTAGCACTGAGAGCTCTGGGACTTGCTGGTCAACCAGCCTGGTCTTATTGGCAAGCCCCAATCTTAAGACCTTGTCTCAAAAATAAATGAATAAATAATATGAAATGTGACC
Source organism: Mesocricetus auratus (assembly GCF_017639785.1). NCBI lineage: Eukaryota > Metazoa > Chordata > Mammalia > Rodentia > Cricetidae > Mesocricetus > Mesocricetus auratus. The sequence goes on along the minus strand of NW_024429267.1, from coordinate 4,145,219 downwards.
AAGGAAGATACTCCATATTAACCTTTGACACCACGCGCGCACACACACACACACACACTACAGAAAAGCTAGGGGTATAGCTCAGTTGGTAGAGGGCTTACCTAGCATGCACAAGGCCCTGGGTTTGATCCTCATAAATCTATGATGGTGCATATCTGTTATCTAAGCACATGGAAGGTAGATGGAGGATCAGAAATCCAAGGTTGCTAGCCAGGGTGGCACATGCCCTTAATTCCAGCAATCAGGAGGCAGAGGCAGGCAGATCTCTATGAGTTCTCGGCCAGCCTCATCTACATAGTGAGTTCTGGGCCAGCCTGGTCTACACAGTGAGACTCTGACTCGAACACACCCCAAAGCTGAGCATGTTGGTGGGGAACTGGGTCACAGCTGTCCCGAGTGTCAGCCAATGGGAGTCTGTGCCTTGAACCTTCCCCCACCACCAAGGGCAGGGATGCTTCCTGGAGGAGGGGATCTTTGGGCAGAGTCTATGGATGACCAGGAGGAAGAAATAGGAAGTCAGAACTTGGTTCTGAGGCTGATGAGGGTCATAGAGACAGCAATGACGGCAAAGGAGGGAGCTGGAACAAAGCTGTCTTTGGAGGACAGTGGCTGTGGCAGGGCCAGCTGCTCATGCCTAGAGAGAGATAGAAGAGGTGTGGGCTGGGGGACACTTTGCTTATTACTGGGGGAGGGGTGGGGCATTTAGACCTGCTGCTTTTACAGGAGCCAGAGAAAGCTACCATGGTTGTTACTGGAGTTGTAGGTCAGTCTGTGCCCTGGCAGTCCTAACAAGCTGGGCTTGGCCTCCCATGCTCAATGGCCAGCTAGACAAATCAACAAATAACAGTGAAACAGACAAAGGAGCGCCATTCATTGTGACTACATGGAAAGAGGACCAAAGAGGTCCAGTGTCCCCTCAGTCCATCTTGGGGTCCTGCTGACATGAAGTTCAGGTTTAAACGGAGGGCCAGCAGTATGCATAGCTAAGCAGCTGTGGTCCTAGTGTGTGTGGACCTGCCCACCATCTTGCCTCAGCTCCAGTCTGTCCGGTGGTTTGATAAGAGGTCAAAGCTTCCGGGAATCTCTGGGAGACAAGCTGTCCTTGTGGCTGGTGCCAGGACTTTAGCTTTTTCCTTACACCCAGCATGAGATTCCTAGGGGGAATTCCAGGTTCCTGGGGTCCCTAATCTAAACAGTCTCCTTAGACTATCTGTCACAGGCTACCACCATGCAGTCCCACAAAGGCAACTGGGGGATGAGGTCACTCAAATCCCTGTGACAGGAATGAGGCCATCTTGAGATTGGGAAGGGGAATCCTGAAGCCAGGATGTTCCTACTTTAGCGGCAGGAAAGAAGAGCAGGGCTCTCTTTAGGGACCTGATCACAAGGAGGAGGGGATCTGGGGTTGAGGACACCCCGGGAAAGGGAGCACCCAGGGGTATATATTTGGCCCCAGAAAGGTCAGAGCTGCCAATTGCCTATTGGGAGGCATCCAGGGTAGCTGAGGGCAAGGTGCCACATCACTTCCATGGGCTCCTGCCACTGTCCCCTCTCTGGCCTCCCCTTACCTCTACTTACCACACAGAGCTCTTATAAACCCAACCTCACCACAGTGCTCATGGCTTCTAACTCTGCCTGCCTTCAGCTTCTTTACCTGGGCTCTCCATTGTCACCTCCCCTTTCAGGTCCCCTTGCTCTCACAGGGGCCTGCTCCCGGCTTCCCTAACAGGGCTCTCCTCAGGCTTCAGCTCTCCATACTCCCCCAAACATCCTGACTTCCCCAGGGCCTCCTTTCAGTGATGGTTCTTTTTTTTTTTTTTTTTTTTTTTTTTTTTTTCGAGACAGGGTTTCTCTGTAGCTTTGTCCTGGAGACTGTCCTGGAACTCACTTTGTAGACCAGGCTGGCCTCGAACTCACAGAGATCAGTGATGGTTCTTATAGGAAACTTCTGGAACTTGCCTCTCAGACCCCAGTAACTTCAGATCCCCCGTCATCAGGCCAAGCTCTGGGAGAAACCTTCCTCCTGCCTCACCTGTACTCATTAGGACAGGAATCATTTGTGTAAAGGGCCTCCAGGATGGAAATCTGAATGCTGGATTTTGGAATGAAAACAGAGAAGAGCTGGAAGAATCTAATGCATGTAAGGGCCATTATGCACAGGATGCTCTTAGGGCACTCGGAGGCGGAGGCGAGAGTCACTTGGAGGGACAGAGGACTTAGCCAGGGTGACTTCCAGTCTGTCTTCCAGTTCCTAAATGGAGAACAGTGATGGCCCCCGCTGGGCACACAGCGTGTGTTCAGTAGATGCTGGTAGCCCTGTGCCCTAAAGCCTGACAGTCCCTGGGGTTCTGGGGACCAGACAACCGAGCCCTCAGGATGGTGGTTTTCCAGCGAGGGGAGGACCCTTCACTCCATCGGGTACTCCAGGGCCACCTAGGGTATAACCGCTTGTTACCCCCGCCGGCCCCTGGAGGCGACAGAGTGAACATTGGGGTGGCCAGGGGCCCTGGCCGGATGTCTGAGTCCAGCCTCGGAGCCGCCTTATCACCGTCTGCTGCCTGCCGCCTCCCTCTCAGCTGTGCCGGCTCCGCGCTGGCGGCAGCGTCCCCCGGGGCTGTGCGCGGGCCGAGCTGGCTCTGGGTTCCTCTACTGTGCCACCTGGGAGCAGCAGAGCTGGGCTAGAAGAGACCTGGGAAGGACCAGGAGGACGATGGAGTGGGGAACACTGTCCAATCCTCATATCATAGAAGAGATATTCATTCATGTTTTAATGAGATCTCCCCGCCCGCCATCCTCGGGACCTGGAAAGGTGGTAGAAGTTGGGCCAGTTAGTACCCACAGTGTCTGGCTCTGAGGTTAGCCTGCAGGTTAGGTCCGATGGAACTCTGGAATCCACTGGGCTCCCTCTGGGCTAGATGAAGGCAACCAGGTCTCCACATGCCACGGGCCTCTCTCTGATCTCAGTCACACTCACTGCTTTGGGTCTGGTGGCTTCCAAGGTCAGCGAATGTTCTCCATTTCAGCCTCCAGGAATAGGGTCCCAGCCTGGGGTCTGCAGCCCCTGGGGAGGCAGTGCTGAACATTCCCCCGCCCCAATACTAACGAACCACCTAGGGACCACTGAAGAAGTGTGCTACTGAAGAGGTTTGTCTGTCATCTCAACCACTGGGAAGGCTGAAGCAGGTTCAAGACCCACCTGGGTGACAAAGTGAGTTCAAGGGTAGCCAGGGCAACCTAGTGAGACCCTTTCTCAAAACAAAAGGTTAAAGCAGGGTTAAGGATTATCTCAGTAGGAGCACTTGCTAGGCCCTGCATTCAACCCCTGTAAAGCAAAGTGAGAACCCTCCAGAACAGAGGTGCTGAGGCCTAGTGCTCCCTCCTTGAGGTGAGGCATGGTGCTGGAGGGGTTGCTCTCTTCTCGTGCCCTTAGGAGAGTTTTCACAGTCACCAGCAACCCTGGCCAAGATGGTGCGTGGTGGGAGGAAGCAGAGCTGAGAGGAAGGGCCGGAGCTGGCTCTGTGGGAGTCCTGGGGGAGAAGAGGAGCTGGTGGCCCCTGGGGGGATGGGGGGATGGATGGGGGGGACGGACGACCAGGGTAATGCCGGAGGAAAACAGTGCCCAGCAGACTCGGTTCTGGAGGCCTGGGAGAGAAATTTAGGTAAAAGGATGCAGAGGTGGCCGGGGAACATGGTGAATGGTAAGCTGGGCCCCACTGAGCAGACTCTCACACCCAAGACCAGCATGGAGAATTGAGCTTATATCCCATAAAATATGAAATCACAATAGTCAGTGACATGTCTATTTTACGGTTGGGCACATGCTTCCTAAATTGGGAATTATCCTATTGTACAAGCCCCAGTTACAGGGACTGGAAGGATGGGGGGGACTCTGGGTTTCTGCATGCCAATCTCCTCCACCTTCCTTTTTCCTTTTCTTTTCTTTCTTTTTTTTTAGACAAGGCATCATACATGACACATAAGGATAGCTTTGAACTTTCCATGAAGCCAAGGATGACCTTAAACTTCTGATCTTCCATTCTTTATCTCTCGAGTGCCCAGTTTATTCAGTACAGCATGGTACCCAAGCGCTCTACCAACTGAGCTACATCACCAGCCTCAACTGTGTCTTTATGGATAATCAGAGGTCCTAAGAGATGCCAGGCTTGGCCCCATTCTCTTCCTGTCTAACATGACGGTCCTTCCCTTGTTCAGGCCAGGAGCTGGTTAAGAACACAGACTGCTCTGCCCTCCAGGCTGCTTGCTCCATGGGGCCAGGGCTGGGCCCAGGATTCTGTATTATCAGCAAGCATCTTGGCTGGTCTGCATTGTGTCTGCTGCTCACCCCCAGGCATTTGGGGCCTACAGTCTCTTTTAATGCTTACCCTAAAGTCACACACTCCCCACTCCCTCCACTGTGTGCACCCCAGGCCCTTCCTCTTCAGGCCCCCCTTCTTGCAGGAAAGTGAAAACACATGGTTTCCTGGGCAACCACATCCCTCCTCCCAGCTTGCTCTGAGACCTCCCAGCAACTGACTCTGTGACGCTGTGTGGTTCAGAGGAATATTTCAAATACCAGCCTCCCCAGGCATGATCTAAAACAGTCTCCCCCCTCTCAAACCCCTCTCTCTAAGTGGCCATTGCCCTGCTCCTCCCAAACCTATAGACATGGGATCTTGGGAAACAGTCCATACCATCACCTTGGTTACCACATAGGTCCATTCTGCTTACCAGCTCTCACTGAGAAGGTCATTGCTATGTGACCTTAGGGGTCTGCTTAGCTGGGGAGATTAGAGTCAGAGAGAGAGGGGGAACTCATCTTAGGGCACACAGCAGAACTGGTTTGACAGGGTACTGAAATGGAGGAGAGGAGGGTTGATTGAGGACCTACTGTCCAGATGTAGGGTTGGCATCTCTGAAAAGTAACCCTATAAGGCCAATTTTTAAAAACTTTATGAGTATGGGTATTTTGTCTGCATGAATGTATGTGCACCACGTGCATGTGTGGTTCCAGCAGAGGCCAGAAGAGGGTGTCAGAATCCCCTGGAACTGGAATTCTGGGATTTAAACCTGGGTCTTCTGCAAGAGCAGCCAGTTAACCATTAAGCCATCTCTCCAGCCCCTATAAGGCCAATTCTTATTCCCATGTTATAACTGAGAAAGACAGAGCTCAAAGACGTTGAGTACATTACCCTAGGTCACCCAGCAAGTGAGTGGCGTGATCAAGAACTGTCTGCTCACAAAAGCCATTGTCTGTTTGCCGTAGCCTACTATTAACCAGATTAGGCAGAGTCAGAGAAGTCATGGGTGCTGAAGATGCCTGCCTGGTGTTGACCTTTCCTGTTTTGTTGGGAGAACTTGACTAACGGTCTCTGGGGGCTCAGACGAGGGCCTCTCTCTCCTCTCTCTTGTCTATTCTTAGCCCAGATTCCCTGTCAATATGCTTATACATCCCTGGACATCTTCAGGTGGTTAAGTACATACAGGAGCCACTTGTGTTCTTCATGCTATCTATCTGGACCTCAGTTTCCTTCCTGGTTTTATTGTTTGTTATGCTGTGTTTTTAAGACAGGGTTACAGGGCTGGAGAGATGTCTCAGAGGTTAAGAGAACTGACTACTCTTCCAGAGGTCCTGAGTTCAATTCCCAGCAACCACATGGTGGCTCACAACCATCTGTAATGAGATCTGGTGCTCTCTTCTGGCCTACAAACATACATGGAGGCAAGATGTTGTAGTCATAATAAATAAATAAATAAATAAATAAATAAATCTTAAAAAAAAGATAGGGTTACACTATGTAGCCCAGGCTGGCCTTGAACTCATGATTCTCCTGTCTTAGCATCCCAAGAGCTGCATTAAAAGTATGAGCTACCATACCCAGTCTGGAATAAAGACACCAAATAACACATGTGCATTTGTGAAAATGTGCTATAACAGTTTCTCTATGTGCAATTAGGAGTATGTAGGCCATTCCTGTGTTATTAGGTATGTGTGGGGACAGGTGAGTACTTAGACATAATTTTATGTGTGCAGGTTGAGTGTGTGTGAAAGCATGTGCAGTGTGTGTGATCAAGGTTGAGGGTGATGTGAAACCAAGTTTATTATAACTGTTGTGGGGAGGGTCATTGTGACTGTTTATCTGTGTTGGGACATGTGTATATGAGAGTCTAGCACACTTTGGGCTGTCTGGTAGTATGTTGTCTGTGATTATGTGTATGTGTGAATATACATGTGATTTTGTGTGTTACTCTTCCTGATCTCTTTGGGTATTGGTTGAACACAACTTTTCTGCTCATGTTCCCCATAAGGATGGCAATGAGGGATAGAAGAGGAATTCTAGAGGTACCCATGATGTCAGCAGGAGGCTGGAATGCACACCTCCCTATAGCCAGTTCAGAGGATCTCCTACTGCCACCCCCCCCCTTCTGTCTGTCTGTCTGTCTCTGTCTCTCTGGAACGCTTCCCAGAGGCAGTTTTTTTTTTTTTCCGAGACGGGGTTTCCCTGTGGCTTTGGAGGCTGTCCTGGAACTAGCTCTTGTAGACAAGGCTGGCCTCAAACTCACAGAGATCCGCCTGCCTCTGCCTCCCGAGTGCTGGGATTAAAGGCATGTGCTACCACTGCCTGGCAGAAGGCATATTTTTATTGACACATTTTATGACACACACACCGATTTTCTAATAGTAGCAGCTTTTTCTCAAGGCCTCTGCTTTCTGAGCCTGGAAAGGAATGGGGACAGAAGCAGCCTGGTGCAGATGCTGTGCCGTCCTAGCCTTGTCCTCCCTTTCCCAGGGTCAGCTTTGTAGCTTTTCCTCTAGGCTGATGAGCGGGGACCACTGGAGAATAGGAACACCGAGAGGACAAGGAAGACTGGGTGACAGTCGGTCAGGTCAGGTCAGGTCATTATGGTCCCTTGTCAGGAAGCCAGAGCGTCTCCCCTAGGCCTTTGACAAATGGCAGCCCCAGCTCCATCTGAAGGGAGGGTGCTTTATCCCAAAGGCTACTGAGGATGCCTCTGTGGGAGTTTGGAACTGAGGCACAGGATGCTATATAACATAGGAGAGTGCCTGGGACCCCACCATGTCTTCTCTTCATTCGATAACAAGCAGGGGTAGTCCCTCTGGGCTCCTCTGGCCAGAAAAGCTCAGGTAATACACAGATGAGGAGCATGGTGTGGGAGAGGAGAGGTGACAGCTAAGCTCTGTACACATTGGCCATTGAGGTCAGGGAGGGCTTCCTGGAGAAGGTAGAGGCTTGCAGGGCTGCCCTTCGGTTGGCACACACAGGTGTGGTCAAGTCAGGGGTAGAAACGTGTTAGCACTTACACACTTGAGTAAAATACTTCCCATCTGAGGGCACACCAGGACCCCTACTGTAACTGTGAGTGAACATCGTGATTGTCACGACACAAAACTGGGGATCTCTAAGCCTGAGCTGGTATTCCTTGCTCTATGGCGTAGGATGGGGGCAGTGGCTGGCAGCTAGACTCCAGGCTGGGCCAACAGTCCTGCTGCTGGACACGTCCCTTCTATTCCACAAGGACTTCCTGGGAATGATCAGGGCCTCTGTGCAGTTCCTGTTCCCAGCGGCTCACAGTCGCCAGGCCCAGGGAGACAAAACGTGCATGAGTGTGGTCAGGCAGGGAACAATATGGGTAGGGTGGAGGAGGGCCGCAGGAAGCAGGGGCGGGGACAACCAGGAGCGGAGCGGGCCTGGGGGTTGGGGGGGGTCACTCAGGGACTTGTGACTTGATAAGGTAAGATGACCACAAAGAAAAACAGTCCAATGAGGCGCCAAAATGGTTCATCAGACAGGATGTCCAGGACAGGGTCAGACAGTAGTCCTGGAATCCTCATACCCTCCTGTAACAAGACCTTAAACGGTGTCAAACCGAATCTACAGTGGTCACTGACGTCATCATTGGTGTAATAACCCTGATCTCACAGAAAAAGAAGCAGACGTTCAGAGTGGTGAGATGACATAGCCAAGTTTATTTCAGGACATGGCTGAGCCAGGATACGCCACAAGCCAGTCTGACATAGAGCTTTGTGTCACTTCTGGCTTTCTGCCTGGCAGCAATACCCCCTAGAAACTGCATATACCTGCGTTCAAGCCCAGGCCTCTTAGCTGGCCTGGCCTTACTTCGATCGTTGCCTATGAAGTCAGCGTCCCCACCTCTTATCGTTCCTCCTCAAAAGATCCCCAGGAAGCTGGGCATAGTCATCGTCCATTCCTCTAATCCCAGAATTTAGGAGGAAGGAGCAGGAGGTCTGAGCTTCAAGGTCATCCTTGATTATATAGAGTTTAAAGCCAGCTTGGGCTATAAGAAACCCAGTCTCAAATCAAACAAACAGACTAAACAAAAAACTTCCAACAAATAAGGCCATTTTATCATTAGAACTCAGACTTGAAGAACAAGTTTGACGATGGAGATGGGGCAGCAAAAAAAAAGTCTGAAATTTTAAGGAAGGACAGGTCTTGATTGACAAATGTAACGAGAAAACTGTAAGCCAATTAATAAGCAGAGTAAAAATCCTATTTGCTGCAGGACTGGAGGGGTTTAATGCACTTCATTCAGAGGGGGGCAAGGAGGTAGGGAGGCCAGCTAGCCTTTGGAGTCTCTGTGGGGTGAATTGTGGCTGGGAGACTTCCAGGCAGCTGTCTCTGTGATCCTGAACCATTCATTCGACGTCATTGAGCCTCTGATTTGTAGTAAAATGCAGTTGCAACAGTTTGCTTGACTGAGGTAGAAATGTAAAGCACCCTGGAGGGTAAAGGACTTTAAGCCACACAGAACCTGGCAGGGTCCGTGGAGACACACTCTGCTGCTGGTGTCTTTTCAGGCTGCCCTGCCTAATCTCAGGAAGCTCTTTATTGGCTGGAAATACCTTCTTTAAAATGAAGAAAGGAAAAAACAACAACAACAATAATTTATTCTGTTTGCTTGTTGCAGAGGGTGGTGTGTGTGTCCATGTTGCCATGCACAAGTGGAGGTCAGAGGACAGTTTGCAGGAGTTGGTTCTCTGCTTCCACTGTAGAGCCTGGGGTTGTCAGGTTTGGTGATGAGTGCCTTTACCCACTAAGCTGTCTTGATGGCTCTAGAAACATCTTAGGATGAAGGAATGCTGGAGACAGCCTTAGAGATAAGGGCGAGCTGAGCCAGCCTCTTGTGCAGGGAGGGTGGCTTGAGGGTGTCGGCTGCACCTCCTTCAGCTCATTCCCAGTCTAGTTGAAAACTGATCCTGTGTGTTCAGCCTCAGGCTTGACTCCATTATGACGAGCTGCCACCTCCTCCCCTCAACAAGGTCTACCAGGGTTCTGGAGCCCAACTCAGATTCATCTGTGTTTCTTTCATTAAAAATAAACATGAAGCTCCACTGAGATGCAGTTGACACACAATGATGATGATGTTTTGCTTGGAATGTCCAAAGTGATAAGTTATGACATATGTTTATGCTCACAAAGTCATCTCCATAGTCAGGAAACTGACATGCCCAGCATTGCCAAGTTCCTGGACGCCAGTCTGGAATCCTACCTGCCCTCTCTGCAACTCACCCCACCCCACCCTGTCCCCTGGCAGCATAGCTGCCTCTTGTATTTAGACAGTACCTTACATTTCAAGAATTCTGTGCAGGCTTGGTGAGGCGGCTCAGTGGGTAAAGGAGCTTGCTACCAAGTCTGAGGACCTGAGTTTGATCCTCAGAACCTACATAGTGGAAAAAGATAAGAGATAATCATCTCCACAGAATTGCCCTCTGACCTTCACATGGGTGCTGTGGAATCCATGCCCCTCTCATACAATAAGCAAGTGTTAAAAAAAATTTAAGTGTGAGGAAAGCAAGAAAAGAGATACCTTAATAGAGGGAATCATTACAGGTTTAAAAAGAAATCTGTCACTAGGGAAATGTCCAGAGATCTACAAGGATGACCCCAACTAAGAATCTAAGCAATAGTGGAGAGGCTACCTTAAATGCCCTTCCCCTATAATGAGACTGATGACTACCTTTTTTTTTTTTTTTTTTTTTGTTTTTGGAGACAGGGTTTCTCTGTATTGTTTTGGAGACTGTCCTGGAACTCACTCTGTAGACCAGGCTGGTCTCGAACTCACAGAGATCTACCTGTCTCTGCCTCCCAAGTGCTGGGATTAAAGGCGTGCGCCACCAACGCCCGGCTTGATGACTACCTTATATGTCATCCTAGAGCCTTCATCCAGCAGCTGATGGAAGCAGAAGCAGACACCCACAGCTAAACACTGAGCTAAACTACTGGGATCCAGTTGCAGAGAGGGAAGAGTGATGAGCAGATGGGTCAAGACCAGACTGGGGAAACCCACAGAAAATAACTGACCTGAACAAGGGGAGTTCATGGACCCCAGACTGACAGCTGGGTAACCAGCATAGGACCGAAACAGGCCCCCCTGAACATGGGTGTCAGTTAGGAGGCCTGAACAGTCTATGGGGCCTCTGGTAGTGGAACAGTGTTTATCCCTAGTGTTCAAATGGACTTTGGGAGCCCACTCCTCATAGAGGGATGCTCCCTCGGTCTAGACACACAGGGGAGGGCCTAGGCCCTGCCCCAAATGATATGATAGACTTTTGAAGATGCCCCATGGAAGGCCTCACCCTCCCTGGGGAGCAGAAGGGGGATGGGATGGGGGGGGCTAGTGGGGGACAGGGAAGGAGGGGAGGGAGAGGGAGCTGGGATTGACATGGAAAACAAGCTTGTTTCTAATTTAAATATAAAAAGAAAGAAAGATGTCAGCGCATGTGGTGACACAGTTTTTAAAGAAACTATCCATTTTTACTTTAAGTGTGTGGATATTTTGCCTGCATGTATTTGTGTGCACCACTGTGTGTATGCCTGGTGCCCAAAGAAGCCAGAAAAGGACACCAGATCACCTGGAACTGGAGTTATGAATGGTCGTGAGGAGCCACTATGTGGGTGCTGAGAATGAAACTGGGGTCCTCTGCAAGAACAGCAAGTGTAGCCAGGCAGTGGTGGCGCAGGCCTTTAATCCCAACAGGGAGGCAGAGGCAGGTGGATCTCTGTGAGTTTGAGGCCAGCCTGGTCTACAGAGCGGGTTCCAGGAAAGCCAGAGCTACACAGAGAAATCCTGTCTCCAAAAACAAAACAAAACAAAAAGAATAGTAAATGCTCTTAATCCTCTGTCATCCCTCCATCCACGTGGCACACTCATGTAATCTCACTTTAGGAGGCAGGCAATCCCAGAGTTCAAGGTAAGCAAGGTAGAAGGGAAGTTAGGAGGTCAACAGAGTGGGTGGCTTAGTAGATAAAGATGTTTGCAGTACAAGCCTGACAATGGAGTTCAATCCCCGGAACTCCTCCCCCAACCCTCTTTGCACTAGACTCTGTGGCCTGGCTTGCACCTGTAATACTAGCACCCCAATGGCAAGAAGGAGGCAGAAACAGGAGAACTGAGGAGGAGAAGCTCATAGGAGAACTGAGGAGAAGCTCATAGGCCAACTAGCCTGGAGTTGTGTTGGTGGGTTAAAGTAAATGTCCCACAATACTAGAGGCTGAAAGTATGAAAGTGTACAGTCAAAGTCAGGGGCTAGTTTCTCAGAAGCCTCTTTCCCTGGCTGCAGGAAGCCACCCTTTTGTTGTCCCACCACGATGCTTCCCCTGCGGGTACTCATCCCTGGACATTTGGTTATCCATATCCCCTCCCCTTCAAGGACACCAGTCACATTGGAAGTGGCTTGATAATGGCCGCATTTGCCTTATTGAAGTGTGTGTGTGTGTGTGTGTGTGTGTGTGTGTGTGTGTGTGCATCTATGAAAGCCAGAGGGCAACCTTGGATTTCATTCCTTGGGCGCTGCTATTCATCTGGTTTTTCTTTCTTTCCTTTTTAAAAAGATTTATATTTATTTATCCATTTATTTACTATGTATACAGTGTTTTGCCTGCATGTATGACTGCAGGCCAGACAAGGGCCTTAGAGCTCATTATAGATGGTTGTGAGCCACCATGTGGTTGCTGGGAATTGAACTCAGGACCCCTGGAAGAGCAACAGCCAGTGCTCCTAACCTCTGAGCCATTTCTCCAACCCTCATCTTGTTTTTCAAAGCAAGGTCTCTCAGGAGCCTTGAATGCACTGCTTGGGTTAGGCCGGCTGGCTGGAGCCACAGGGGTCTCCCACCTCTGCCGTGTCTGATACTGGAATTACTTGTGTGTCTGTTTGATTTGTTTGTGGATTCTGGGGATCAGATTCAGATGCAAGGCAAACATTTTACTAACCGAGCCATCTCTCCAGGCTCTTTAAGGACCTATTTAAGGCTTCTACTTCCAAGGACAACCCCATTCTGAAGTACTAGGAGTCAGTCAGTCAACCCCTGTAGTTGGTGGTGCCACAATTTAGCTCATAACAAAATCAAATGGCAACCAGGGCTCATCCCCTGGGTTGAGAGGACAGACCTGGAACTTCCAGGAAGGTGGAAGCACTCCAAGAAGATTTCCTGAAAGGTAAACTTAGACTTTTGGTCAATAAGGAATTAGAAAGACTGGAAATTCCAGGCCAACAGGACAGCAAGAACACCAGCCTGGAAACAGGACACGGTTCAGGAAAGATAAGCTGAGTGACTGTCGGGATGAATCACTGGCCGATTGTCCTGGAAGGTGGAGCTAGGTTGTAAAAGGCCTTGGATGTTGGGAAAGCTCAGGGCTTGATTCTGCTGCAATAAGGAGACATTGATAACATCTGGGCTCAAGGAAGAGGGAAGAGTTGTACTTTGGGCCAGAATCAGGGAAATCTGTGTGGAGCAAGCCAGTCATTTAGAGCCAGAGTCGGGAGCCCCTGACCTGCTGGTTACATGGTTGGCGTCACCACCAGGTTCCTGATTCAAAGAGCCCGGGACGACAAGCTCCTGAGGGCCTGTGTGACTTAGGAACCACTGGAACTTTCTAGGCAGCATGAGCAAGGGGGGGAAGGGGGACAGGCAGAGGTATGACTCCTCCTCTTCCCTCTTGACTCGCCGGCGGCAGCGGCGTTCACCCTGGAGAGAACTAAAGCCTGGAAGGCCAAGGCCTCAGCAGAGGTGGCGCCAGCTCTGGAGACTCATCTTGTGTCTGGTTGTCATGACATCCGGCACTGCACAGGAGGGCCAATCCGGCTCCCCCTCCCCCACATGCCCCCTGCTCTCGGAAGCGGAGTGATCACCTGGCCTCTGCGCTTTGCAGAGCTCTGCGGTTGTTTGTGTTTTGTTTCAGGTTTGGAAGCAACACCAAATAGCTGGGTCTTCCAGAGCTTGTAGCAGGCAGAACAATTTTAAGGGCAGTACTTTCTTTTCCAAGCTGGGGCTGTGAGTCTAGGCTCGTCTTAGCCCGGTCCCCTCCGGTCCTTCCACTCAGGCCACGCCCACTCAATTCAAGATGGCCACCGGTGCCTTTGGCTCCACTCAAACTCACCCCGGTCAAGGTCAAGGTCCCTGAACCCAGGCTGTCCTTCCGGCTGACCATGGCGAAGATACCCAGCTCCTGTGTAGTTGTCCCCTCACGGGTAGTTTGGGAGTAAAATACCACTTCCTCAGGTTGCTAGGAGGATTAAGTGAGGGTGAACTCGGAAAGCCCCAGGACACTATTAAGCTTTTTGATGGGCATGCTAAGCCTCATTAACATAACATTCTTGCCTTTGCTGTTTTGGAGTGTCTTAGTCACTTTGTTCATACACTTTATTCATTTTTACCCCCCCCGCCAGATATGGTCGCCTATACAGTGAGTTTGAAGCCAATCTGCACTCCCTGAGGCCTAGCCTTGAAAAAAACATAAAACAAAAAATTCCATTTAATTCAGATGAGACAGACAGACAGACACAAACAAGAGAGAGAGAGAGAGGGAGGGAGGGAGGGACTGGGGGGGGAGAGAGAGAACATAATCCAATTTAAGAGAACATAGATACAGTGTCTCTCAGTGTCAACCAGGCCTCAAACCTTGTATCGGGGGTTTCTAGACTATCCTGCCTCCCACTTATTCTCCACACTGTCACAGGAAGTGAGAGACTCAGGCAGAACACAAGCTGACTCCTGCCATTGACTGCTTCTTGATCTCCACCCCTTGCAAAATTGAGACACATGCTTTTATGTGCAGGGCTCTTACACCAAACCTACACTGCGACTTCCTGTTTGGTGTCTGCCACCTCAGACTAAGGTGACCCCTGGAATTTCTTAACCATGCCTTGCTCTTTATATATGGCAGTCTCTCTCTGTTTGGGGTCTTCTGTGTTTATTCTTTTTTTTCTCTCTCTCTCATTATAGGAGAGGCATCATCAAGACTACAGTGTTCCACTGTGGCTTCAGTGTGTGTGTGTGTGTGTGTGTGTGTGTGTGTGTACACACTGTCAAGGCTCTGACAAAGATTACAGAGGTAATCACTGGGATCTTCGATGCAGAGAAGATCTGTAAAGTATGATTTCCTTTGATGCCTGGAGTCCTCTTCCAAATCACTTTCTGCTTATCCTCTTTCTGGGCCCCCATCACTTTCTGAGCTCCCCAAGAGGAGTGGCTCTTCACAGGGGCCTCATAGCCTAAGAGCTAGTCAGGCCCAGTCCCGAGATTACATCAGGAGCCTTCATTGTGGTGTGGCAAAAAGCCTTCCTGAGGACCCTGATGGGAGACATTTGCCGTTTAGGGGATAGCCAAGTAGGGACTAAGTGACCCCATGTAGCTTTTGTTCAAGGAGCTAAGAGCATGTGCTTCCTGTGGGACCCAGGTTCCCTGTCTTGGAAGTACTTGCCAACTGGAGGATCTTTGAGGGGACTTAGCCCTCTGGTTAAGTCAAGTGCCAAAAGAGTCACCAAGGTTCACAAGGACACTTGCCTCTTGATGTTCTGAATTGTGTACTGTGTTTACATCTGACCTGTCATTTACTTGTTTAATGTGTGATTGTCTGTGTGTATATGTGTGTCTGCCATGTTTGTGAGGGTGCCCATGGAGGTCTGAAGAGGGCATTGGACCCCCCCAGAGCTGGAGTTACAGATGGTTGTGAGCCATCCCTCATGGGTACCAGGAACTAAACTTGGGTACTCTGGAAGAGCAGCAAGTGCTGTTAACCACTGAGCTATATCTCCAGCACCCCAAGTTATTTTTAAAATGAGTATGTGTGGGCAGAGAGTGTAGCATTTGCCTAGCACACATGAAGCCCTTACTGGATTCCGTCCCCAGCATTGCTTAACCCATACACTACACGGGGGCCCTTGCTTCTAATCACAGCACCCAGGAGGAGGCAGAAGGATCAGACATACAAGGTCATCCTTGGCTACTGGGGTGTTGACTGTGAATGCCCCACAATGGTCCCCAACTGATGGAAATGTTTGGGAAGGTTTAGGAAGCATGGCCTTATTGGAGGAGGTGTGTCACTATGGGCATGCTTTGAGGTTTCAAAAGCCCACTCCATTGCCAGTTAGCTCTCTCCTCCTGGTGGAATGTCTTTTTTTTTTTTTTTTTTTTTGG
The DNA here is from genome assembly GCF_017639785.1 of Mesocricetus auratus. Classification (NCBI taxonomy): domain Eukaryota; kingdom Metazoa; phylum Chordata; class Mammalia; order Rodentia; family Cricetidae; genus Mesocricetus; species Mesocricetus auratus. Next base: position 4,129,759 of record NW_024429267.1, on the reverse strand, counting down.
TTTTACGAGACAGGGTTTCTCTGTATTGTTTTGGAGGCTGTCGGTGCAGCCCGGCCTCGAACTCACAGAGATCTGCCTGCCTCTGCCTCCGGAGTGCTGGGATTAAAGGCGTGCGCCACCACTGCCTGGCTCCTGGTGGAATGTCTTAAGACGTGAGTTCTCAGTTACTTCTCCAGCACCACGCCTGCCTGCCTGCCTCCTCCCCACCATGATGGTCAAGGCCAGTCTGGGCTACCCAAGATCCTGACTTCCTCTCAAAAATGTGTACTGAATAGTAATCAGAGGAGGAGGTTTTGGTGTTGAAATAACTCCTGGGCTGGGCGTTGGTGGCACACACATTTAATTTCAGTATTCGAGAGGCAGAAGCAGGCAGATCTCTGTGAGTTTGAAGCCAGCCTGGTCTACAGTGCAAGTTCTAGGACAGCCTCCGAAGCAATACAGAGAAATCCTGTCTCAAAAAGCAACAACAACAACAACAAAAAGAAAACAATTGGCTTCTGGTCTTGGGTTCTGAGCTTCACATTCGTGACTTTCCAACTCTTAGGTAGGTGCTCAGAGTAGACGTAGGGAGACCTATGGAGGCTAGACAGGGTCAGCACTCTACTCTGACCTACTCTTCCTCAGTTCATTGCAGTTGATATTAAAGAAGGCACACGCTGGTGGGCAGAATGGGTAGGCTCTGTGAGAATCTCTCTCTCTCTCTCTGTGTATGTGTATGTGTGTGTGAGTGTGTGTGTGCGCACACCTGCATATGTTGTAGTAAGACATGGTGTGACTCTCAAGTCCCTTAGGTTTTTTTTTTTTTTGGCTTTTTTCGAGACAGGGTTTCTCTGTGGCTTTGGAGGCTGTCCTGGGAGCTAGCTCTTGTAGACCAGGCTGGCCTCGAACTCACAGAGATCCGCCTGCCTCTGCCTCCCGAGTGCTGGGATTAAAGGCATGGTTTTTGAGCACTCGGGAGGCAGAGGCAGGCGGATCTCTGTGAGGTCGAGACCAGCCTGGACTACCAAGCGAGTTCCAGGACAGCTTCCAAAGCCACAGAGAAACCCTGTCTCGAAAAACCAAAAAAAAAAAAAAAAAAAAAAAAGGCGTGGTTTTTGTCCTCAGCAGCTCCAAATGGCTAACTGAGCAACCTCCTGAACTCAGCTAAGGGTCAAATAAAAGGAAGTGAAAGCTGGGTACCCAGAAGACAGCAGAGGAATTCATGCAGGGCCTTTGTTCTGCTTGCAAGTCTTGCTCCCTGGATTCTCTGCTCCTTGCCTCCACTGATGCTTTGATTAAAATGCCACCTTCTCGACAAGACAGACTTGACCACCCCACTTAAGAAGCTTTTTCCACTTGCATGTGAGGTCACATGCCTGTAATCTGAGATATAGGATGTAGCAGGATTTTTCTTTTAGGCCATCAACCAGCTCCCAAATCAAGACGCAGAGACTCAATGCTAGTTTTTTGTTTTTGTTTTTGTTTTTTTTTTTTGGTTTTTCGAGACAGGGTTTCTCCGTATTGTTTTGGAGGCTGTCAGTCCAGCCTGGCCTCGAACTCACAGAGATCCGCCTGCCTCTGCCTCCGGAGTGCTGGGATTAAAGGCCTGCGCCACCAACGCCCTGCTCAATGTTAGTTTTGAATGCTCAGTCTTATCTTAGGCTCATTTCTAGCTAGCTCTTTTAACTTATATTAACTGTTTCTCGTGTCTGGTTGGCTAGTGGCTGTCTAGCTTCTGGCCCCAGGCGTCTCCCTTGCTCTCTCCTCCTTCTCTTGTTCCTCTTTACTCTCTTGAGCTTAGATTTCTCCTATTTATTCTCTCTGCCCTCCAGCCCTGCCTATCCTTTCTCCCGCCTAGCTGTTGGCTGTTCAGCTTTTTATTAGACCAATCAGGTGCCTTAGGCAGGCAAGGTGGAACAAATGCTGCACATCTTTACATAGTTAAACATACATCCTTACATCGTTAAACAAATGCAGAATAAACAAATGCAACACAACTTTGCCTAGTTAAAATAATATTCTATGACAGTAGGAGGATCACATTTGAAACCAGTCTGGGCTATGTAGCAAGACCCTGTCTGTAATCAATTAAACAAACAGACAAATAGCACACCCCAAACCCAACTTCTTCTTCTTCTTCTTCTTCTTCTTCTTCTTCTTCTTCTTCTTCTTCTTCTTCTTCTTCTTCTTCTTCTTCTTCTTCTTCTTCTTCTTCTTCTTCTTCTTCTTCTTCTTCTTCTTCTTCTTCTCCTTCTTGTCATTATAATTGTCATTATTATTACCTTTATAGGTGATAAATTATGAATTGTTCTGCTTTAATTTTAGTCAAACCACTAACTCTTAAAGAGTGAGCCTGCCCATGTAAGAACTGACTTCCAATGCTACAGGTTTTACATACTTATCCCATATTTGTGTTTATTCCTTTCTTTCCCATACTAGAAAGGAAGTTCTGTAGGGAAAGGGACCCCATCTGCTGCCAACTATCTGCCAACCATCGGGCACTCTGTATCTGTAGTTGTGGTGGTGACAGATGCATGTTGAAGGCAGATGGCAGAAGATGTGACCTCAGGGGATTAAAGGCCTGAGACTACCGCCTTGGGATGTGGGACTGCTCTTGGCTTATGTGAGTACCTAGGGGTATGAATGCAGAGGCAGGATGGCACGTGACCTGAGAACATCTGAGATTTTTTGGGGGGGTTGGGCTCTTTTGCATCCCAAATTTCAGCTCAGAGCCTATCTTTGAGAATTTCATGCCCTGATTCCCAGTGTCTGTGGGAGTAGGAGAGGAGACACCAGGGTTCTGTTAAAAGGCCAGATCCCTATGATCACATTGGGAGTTTTGGGAGGTGGTGGTAGCCCTGTTGGGAAAATAATGGAAGGCCACCTAAAGTTCAGCAGCCAGGAGAAAGCACCTAGGAAGGCTGGTGCCTTGAAGAGACTGCAACTGGTGGTGCTTGCTCCCCTCTCCTTTCCCTCCCGCAGCTCCCCACACTGTCCAGTTCTAGATTGTGTCCACTCTGGACTCCACCAGAGGTCCCTTCCTCAGCTATGCTCTCCCACACATCAACAATAGACCTTCTCCTCTTCCATACCCAGGATCAGTCACGTCCTTTCTTTTCCTCTCTCTCTCTCTCTCTCTCTCTCTCTCTCTCTCTCTCTCTCTCTCTCTCTCTCTCTCTCTCTCTTTCTCTTTCTTTCCTTCTTTTTTTCATTCAATAGTGAGTTGCAGGACAGCCGGGGCTACACAGAGAAATCCTGTCTCAAAACAAACAACAACAAATCTTTGTTTTTACCTATGTGTGTGCCTGCATTTGTGAGTGTATATCACATGTGCAGAGGTGCCTGTGGAGCCCAGAGGAGGGTGCTGGATCCCTTGGTGGTGGAGTTACAGAAGGTTACGAGTTGCTTCATGTGGTGTTGAGAATTCTCTGGAAGTGCAGCCAAGGGTTCTTAACTGCTGAACCATCTTTCAGCCTACCTCCACCTTAGTTTGTGAGTCAGGGTCTCTCGTTGAACCTAGAACTTGCTTTTTGAGCTACATTGATTATCCAGTTAGTTCCAGGGTTTCTCCTGTCTCTGTCTTCCCAGGACTGGACTACAGGCACTTACCACAACATCCGGCATTTACATGGTTGCTGGGGAATCTCACTGGTGCTTGTATAACAAGCCTTTTACTCACTGAGCCATCTACCCAGGACTTTCTTCCCCAATAATAATCTACTTCACGACTCCAGAGAGGATCCAGGACTTGACCTAGGGACACAGTTGGGCCCCCTACTGTTTATTGTATGGGAGGTGATGCCAGTCATGGAAAAGGACATGTTAGACTTTGAGTTCCAGGTCATGGGGCTGATCTTAGGGTTCCCTAGCCTGGCTCTACAATCTTGGTCAGTATATTTCCTTCCCTTCCCTTCTCTCCAGTTTCCTCCTCCATCTAGTATCTCTAGGGAGCTACAAAATTGAGGCCACAGTGGGCACGACTTCTCACATAAAAGTTAGCTGTAGGCTGGTGAATGGGTTCAGTGGGGAGAGGTACTTATTGTCAGGCTTAACAACTCGAATTTGATTCCCTGGATCCTTGTGGTGGAAAGAGAACTGAATCCCACAAGTTGTCCTCTGACTCTACACACACATCATAATATGCATGCCCCTCCAAAATAAATAATATCTAAAAATTTTAAGGTTGGCTATGACCTAGAAGGACGTGGGGTTGTGAGCCGCCCTGGGTCTAATGACAAGGAAGCTGTTCTTCAGTCCCTAGTGCCATGGCTTTCACTGAGCTCTCTCTGGTCCTTCCGGAAGGACTTTACTCATTTGTTTAATGGGGTGTGGACTGGAACATTCTGGAGAGGGGAGCATCCTCTGATTGTGGAGATGACGCTGGTGATAATGATGTCTTGCAAAACCCTGAAGTTCAGATCCCTGAGTCTTTCCAGAGCAAACGGGGCTTTTCAGGCTGTGACACCACTCTAGTCTTGGCTTCTTCAGTGAACAGTCAGCCAGCTAGTCAACCCACACTAAGTGTTCAGGGGCCGCAAGCCAGGGCAGCCGCTAGATTCCCACTGCCGGGGAGCTGGGCCCAGCCTCGTGCTTATCGCCGCTCTGGCTCCCCAGCAGGCAGACTGTCTCCGTTGCTGCTGAGAGTAACTGATAAAGAGGACAGACCCTAGTGTTTACTGTGGCCCAGTCTGCGGAGAAGCAGGCCTCCCAGTGGCGGCCCTGTCTCCTCTGGGAACAGGCTGTCTGTTTGCCAAGATACCATCACATTCCTGCAACCAGAGGCCACCCCAGGATGGGTGGGGGTGGGGTAGACAGAGGAGGAAACAGGACAGCTGCAGGCTTCTCTGTTCCCTGGGGCCAGTTCTGAGGAGGTACATTGGGGGGGATTCTTAGTCCCCAGCCTAACTGCTAAGTGCATTGGAAAGCCTTGCAAAGGGCATGCATGCACACCCCATGTTGGGCTCATCACTCTGTAGTGTCCACGGGTGGTGGTGTCCAACTCATAGCCCATGGTTTGCATGCTGCTGAGGCTAATTATGAATATTGCCCAACAGAAAGTCATAAAGTCACTTAAAACATCACAAGAGTGTTTTGGGAATTTTGTTGTCGTTGTTGCTAACTCTATTATGTGTTTCTTGATCATGAACGTTGTCAATGACAGTATCATGTCACAATGTCAAAAGGCTGGATATGCCTGCACAGTTTCCAAAACATTCCCTCAGAATTGATGTCTGTCTTCCAAGCAACTTTCCATTTAGGTAGTCAGGGATCATACAAAGTTTTGTACAAAGGGAGATGCCTGGCAAGGTTGAGATGACACAGGGGCCAGGTAACCCTCCACCAGTCAGGTTAGTTGACATTCATGGCCAATCCTAGAAGGGTGCTTTCTGGTGGCAAATACTACCAAGAGCATCATGGGCACAGGCTAGGGAGACATATCAGTGGGTAGAGTGGGCTCTGACTGTCCAAGTGTGAGGACTTGAGTTCAATTCCCAGAGCCTATGAAAAAGCTGCCGGTGGTGGTGTGCATGTGCAAACCCAGTGCTGACAGGTGGAGACAGGAGATCCTGGGCTCGCTGGTCATCAAGTTTAACAGTAAGCTTGTGGGTCAGTGAGAGAGGCTGCCTCAAAAACAAAAAACAAAAGACATAAAAACACAAAAGAACAGGTAGAGAGTGTCAGGGGAGATGACAAATGAAGGATTAGAAGTTGTATCTCCCTGAGAGGCAGACGGTTAGGGAGAGGGTTCATGAGTAGGTAATAAAGATGGTGAACTTCCAACACAACCCTACTGCCTGAGACAAAAGCCTACCAGCTGAAAACAAAGACCTGACAGGCTTCCTCTATAGCCAGGAGGCCCCCTTGACTATGGACCGGTTGGACAAGTTCAAGGCTGAATCAGGACCTGTTTATCCTAAAGTTGCAAGCCCATCAGCCTCCCTGTCTTTGTTCAAACTGACCAACCCTAAATTAGGAGAAGACTCCTCAAAAACCATTTAAAACCTATAGCCAGCCCTCCTCTCTCTCAGAGGGCCTCTCTCTCTCTCTCTCTCTCTCTCTCTCTCTCTCTCTCTCTCTCTCTCTCTCTCTCTCTCTTTCTTTTTTTTCTTTTTTTTCGAGACAGGGTTTCTCTGTGGCTTTGGAGGCTATCCTGGAACTCGCTTGGTAGTCCAGGCTAGTCTCGAACTTACAGAGATCCGCCTGCCTCTGCCTCCCGAGTGCTTGGATTAAAGGCGTGCGCCACCAACGCCCAGCCTCGGAGGGCTTTTCTCTTTGTGCATTGCTACAAGTGTTTCCTACCCCCAATAAAAGCCTTTCTTTACCAGCTGGTTCTGTGCTGTGTCTAAGATTTCCCCTATGATACTTGTTATGCTGGAGTTTTGTCTTACCTTTTAATTCTTTAACTGGCAGAAGAAAGGAACCCAATCAAGACCCTTAGACAATAACACAACCTCAACCTCTAGTCTCCACACAAACACACCCAATCACATGCATGCATACACCACATACCACACACTGTAAGTGTATGAACTTGACAACCCTTTTGAGGCAGGTCACCATTTTATTACATAGTTGACAGTGCAGTGTCAAAACCAGAGTAAATCATTCCAGTAGAATCACACACAGCAATAAAGTAGAGGTGTGATTTAGAGCATCCAGTTACTCTGAGCTGCCCTGCCAGCTCCAAAGGTGACTGGTTACAAGCCCAGTCTGCTCATTAGCTGCAGAGATGGCCAGCTCCAGGGTGGCTGACTTTGGAGCCTGGCCTGTGTTCTACTGCTTGGACCAATGTTAAAGAATCCTGCAGTGGAGTGTGAGCTCACAGAACCTCAGCTTCCTCATACGAAGTTATACAGCGGTGTTATACACCATTATCCTCCTAGCTAAACTGCCAAGGAGTTTTTGCTGTGACAGCTCATAAGAGACTACTACAGCTGGCTGTTGATGTTTCCTCATAGGAGGGGGAAGACCCCCTCACCTGACTGTCTAGCCACGCCTCCCAAACAGTTGTACACAATTTTGACCTAAGTGCCTGTAGCCTTAGGGTCTGGGGGTGGGGCTAGTATTTATAGACAGGGGAAATACTAGGGAAGGGGTACCATTTATACAGCCTTGGGAAACCATCAGCCAGCCCTGCTGGGTCCTGGTCTTCCAATGAGGCTGTTTTTTTTTTTTTTTTTGGTTTAGTTTTGGTTTTTCTTTCTTTCTTTCTTTCTTTTTTTTTGGTGGGGAGGGAGTTCAAGACATGATTTCTCTGTGTATTGGCTGTTCTGGAACTTGCTCTTGTAGACCAGACAGGCCTTGAACTCAAACATCTTCCTGCCTCCTGAGTGCTGGGACTAAAAGTGGGTGCTACCACACCCAGTTCCAATGTGGCTGTTTTAAGGTCACCATAGCTTCTGCCCATTGCTCTGCCTAATAAACTAATTGGTTCCCCAAGGTGAACACTGGTAGAATGGAGGTTTGGTTTGTGACAGGGACCTTATGAGGAGTCTGTGGGTACATGTTCCCTGGTTGCACTCCCACCTCCAGGGTGAAAATTCTCAGCAGCATGTGGTTAGAGGGGGTGTGTGCTGGGTGAGGATCTATCTGGTAAGGAGTAGGCAGATTGTCTTGGCAGAGGGGTGGAGATCCAGCTTCTCTAAGTGGAAACTTCAGAAGACCATCTGTAAAGAGAGACCCCACCACTCAGTGAAGGAGCACAGAGAAGCAGGAACTTCAAAAGGGGTAGCAAAAGCGGTTGAGACCATGGCTTGCTTGTTTTCTTTCTTTCTTTCTTCCTTTTTCTTCTCTCTCTCTCTCTCTCTCTCTCTCTCTCTCTCTCTCTCTCTCTCTCTCTCTCTCTCTCTCTCTCTCTCTCTTTTGAGACAGGGTTTCTTGTGTAGCCCTGGCTGTCCTGGAGCCAGCTCTGTAGACCAAGCTGGCCTCGAGCTTGTAAATCCACCTGCCTCTGCCTCCCAAGTGCTGGGGTTAAAGACATGTGCTGAGACCATGGTTTTTGAGTTGGGTAGACCTGAGTTCAAATTTAGTATTCAGTCCCGACTCCAATCCCCTTTTAAACGGTACTGGGTGATGACCCTAGTGACTTCCTGTGCTAGCCGTTTGCTCTGTCACCGCGTTACATCCAGCTCTCTGTTTACTTGTTACTTTAGGATAGCATCTCAGGTACCAGTCACTTTTCTTGTTGCTGAGACTACATCTCTGACAAAAGCAACATCAGGAAGAAGGGCTTTTTTTTTTTTTTGACTCAGTCTGAGGGTACAGCCCACTGTGGCAGGGAAGGCCTGGTGGCAGTGGCAGCTGTCACATTGTATCCAGTCAGGAAGCAGAGAGAGACAGATGCTGGTGCATTTTCAGCTCACTTTCTCCTTTTTACTGAGTCCAGGTCTCCAACACACAGAACAGTTCTGCTCACAGTATGAGACTTCCCACCTCAGTGAACCCAAGTGAGAATCTCCCTCACAGACATACCAGAGGGCTGACTCCTACATGATTTTAGAGTCTGTTACATTGACAACCAGTATTAACTAGTCTAAGCTGGCCTTGAACTTGCCATCTGTAGACAGAGTTTCTGTACTGCCAGAGACTTAATTATAAAGTGTTTGGCCAATGACTCAGGCTTCTTATTGGCCACCTCTTTCTTAATTATTAACCCATTTCTGTTAAACTCTGTATCACCAAGAGGCTGTGGCTTACTCTTAATGCTCTAACATGTTACTCCTTCAGTAGCTACATAGTATCTCTCTGGTGGCTACTCTCTGCCTTCCTCTTCCCAGCATTCTCCTAGTCTGGTAGCCCCGCCTATACTTCCTGCCCGGCTACTGGCCAATCAGTATTCATTCATCAACCAAGAAGAGAAACATATTCATAGCATACAGAAGGACATCCCCCATCATCTCTTTTCTGTCTCCTCCCATCCACAGTCACCCTCTGCCTCCACAGGCCTACAATACCAGGCCCAGCTTAATGCCTATCACTTACTTGTTCTGCATAGCCTTGGGGAGCAGCTCAGTGCCTCAGTTTATAAAATGAGATCTCTAAGGGAAGATTCCCCACAGGCATGTGCAGAATGGCATCATTTAGAAAACTTTAGAGAGAAGTTGAGTAGGAGGGTTCTGGCAAGGCACACAGTAAGTGCTCAATAAATGTGCCTGTTGACATTGTACACAAGGATCTGGGGGTAAGGAGGAGATAGGAGACTAGTTGGTTGAATGATGGCCCAAAGATGTCAATGTCCATGCAACCTGGGAATATATTAGGTAACATATAAGGGAGAATGAAGGTTCAGATGTACCTGGGTTGCTAATCAGCTGGCTTTGTTACAGAGAGATTGTCCTGGGTCATAGAGAAGACTTTAACCACAAAGCCCTCCCTCATAAATGGAAACAGAGAGAAGAACCACAATGAGTAATGCAAATGACACTCCCCCAGTCACTGTGGCTGTGACATGGAAGAGGAGCCATGAGCCAAGCAATGCAGGCCACCACTGGAAGTTGGACAGGGCAACTGAGTGATTTCTTTTTTCCAAGGCACAAGGCTGGGCTGCTGAGACAGTTCAGCAGGTGAGGGCACTTGCAGCCAAGCCTGATGGCCTTAGTTTGATTCCCCAGACCCACATGGTGAAAGGAGAGCACTGACTGGCAAGTTGCCCTTTGACCTCCACATGCGTGTTGTGGTCCGTGTGTCTCACTCCAAACACGTGGGCAAAATGCCTGTAGGCTTGGGATCTTGGGAGGCAGGAAGCTCCGCCATCACCTAGATTTTAGGATACCCATTCACATTTCAGACTTCTAGAACTGCAAGAGGATGGCTTGGGATTGCGTTAAGATTCTGTGTAATTTGTCACCATAGTGACAAATTGTCACCACAGTGAAAGGAGAGGAACTGGGTGTAGGTGGACTTTTCTGTCTGGCCAGCCGCTCCCCAAATAACCACACCGAGACTTAATACTAATAAATGCTCGGCTGATATCTTATGCTTGTCTTTAGCTAGCTCTTTTAACTTTTGTGGGGCCTTTTGTTTTGTTTTGTTTTTCTTTTTCTTTTTCTTTTTTTTTTTTTTTTGGTTTTTCGAGACAGGGTTTCTCTGTGGCTTTGGAGGCTGTCCTGGAACTCACTCTGTAGACCAGGCTGGCCTCGAACTCACAGAGATCCACCTGCCTCTGCCTCCCGAGTGCTGGGATTAAAGGCGTGCGCCACCAACGCCCGGCTTTTGTTTTGTTTTTCAAGACAGGGTTTCTCTATGTCATCCTGACTGTCCTGGAACTTACTCTGTAGACCAGGCTGTCCTTGAATTCACAGAGATCTACCTGCCTCTGCCTCCCAAGTGCTGGGATTAAAGGTTTGTACCACCACCACCTGGCTAGCTCTTTTAATTTAAATGAACCCATTTCTATTAATCTACGTGATGCCCCAACTTGTTTACCTCATGTACATACTTCCCAACCTGCTTGCTCCGCATCTCACAGCACCTCCTCCAATTCCTCCCTTCTTTTTCTTCCCAGCATTCCCTGTATCTGACTGTCCCACCTATACCTCCTACCTGACTACCGGCCTGTCAACTCTTTTATTAAACCAATCAGAAGGTACCTTGGCAAAGACACATTTTCACAGTGTACAAAAAGATTTTTCCATAACAACTGGGGATGTTGAACCTTAAACACCAGCAGGCTGGTGACAGATAGAGGTAGACAGGGATCAGAGGGCAGAGGCATCAGGAACAGGGGAAACCTGAGTGACTCCTCAGAAATAAAGAAATGGACAGAGTTCTCCTGTCTGTAGGGTCTATGCCCTTAGCAATGGCTGAGTCACTTCCTGGCAAGACCTGGGGTTTCCTTCTCCATCTCTTCAGTCTAGGATTTATGTGTAACCTGCTTTGGCCAAATGTTTGTGGGTTTGGGAGGTGTTGCACACTCCTGCCACAGTGCCAGTTGTTTTACCACTTGCTCTAGCCCAGGACCAAGCCTAGAGGGACATACAGCTTTTAACATGGCCCAGTGACTGCCCCCTTCCCACAGCTCAGAACATATTGTCCAGACCTGCAGAACTAGGTAGGAACATGGCTTCTGTGTTAGTTTTTTTGTTTGTTTGTTTTTTCGAGACAGGGTTTCTCTGTGGCTTTGGAGGCTGTCCTGGAACTAGCTCTTGTAGACCTGGCTGGTCTCAAACTCAAAGAGATCTGCCTGCCTCTGCCTCCTGAGTGCTGGGATTAAAGGTGTGCGCCACCACCGCCTGGCTGGCTTCCGTATTGTAAGCCACTCATGAGGTAAGGAAAACTGCCTCCAGCTGAAGCCAAGAAAGGCCCAGGACCCATCAAGAGCTGTGCAAAGGACTGGGTGTGGTGGCACACATGTAACTCCAGCACTCAGGAGTCTGGGCAGGAGCACCACGGACTGGAGGCTAGCCTGGGCTACATGGTGAGAGCCTGTCTCAAGGAAGAAGAAAGAGGAGAGGGAGGAGAAGGAAAGAAAAGAAAAAAAGAGGAACAGGAAGAGGAATGGGGAGGCAGAGGCAGAGACCAAACCAACCAGCCAACCAACCAAGCAAAGAAACCCAGTCCAGAGTCGAAGTCATGCCAGGGATCAGAAGTGGGTCACTGAACTGGATCCCTGTTCTTTGAGTCTGTAGTTATTTATTTATTTTAAGGCATGGTCTCAAGTACCTCAGGCTGTTTGCAAAGTCATTATGTAACTTCTGACCACTTTGTCTGTATCTCCCGAGTGCTAGGATTACAGATGTGGGCCTCTATGCCTGGTTTGTGCATGCAGGCGACTGAGCCCAGGTCTTTGTGCATTCTAGGCGAGTAGTCAACTGAATCAAACCCCACTCCCGAGACCTTAGAAACTATGAGGATCTACATTTATTGTTTTTAGTTGTGTAGTTTGTTATGAAGCAACAAGCAGATGACTGATACACCTCCAGACTGGTCTTTACGATGATACTAACATGTGGCCCAGTCGTTCCTTTTCATCTAGATGGTCTTTAGGCGTGGAATAAACCACTCTTACCTAGCTGGTAAAACAGCAGCTGACGCCACAAAGGTCAAATAATCTCAGGCATTGTGTCAAGCCACTGAGTTTGGAGTGGTGTTTACCCATCCACAGCTAACCCATGTTAGCCAGGAAATGTAGTAGGAGCCAAAGTGGTTGGGGTAGGCTGAGAACATGGATCATGCTGGTGGCAGATTCAGGCAATGTGGAGTTTGGTTTGCTGACATAGAAGCAGGTGTTTGAGAGATGCAGCCTGCTGGAAACAGCCTGTAAGGAAACTTCTAGCAGTAGTACAAGGTGCATGACTCAGAGGTACCTGTGACTCGGGGGGGGGTCTGCTGTCATGGGATAGACAAGCAGGAATGGTGGCCTAGCAATGAGTGGAGTGGAGGTGTGTGTGTGGGGGGGGGGCAGCTGGGGTAGGACTCATGGGAACAATCACAGCAGGCTAGGACAGAGCAGGACAGGGAACAAATACAAGTGGCCACCAGATCATGAGCCCAGGGGACTGAGTGCTTGGTGATGCTGTTGCAGAGGGGAGGAAGTGGGGATGGGGTGGAGGCTTGTGCTGCTTGGAATTTGGAAGACACCTGCTAAGCAGAGATCCAGGAGACTTGATTAAAGGAGTCGGAGGAGCTTTGTCCCAGCCAGCAGAAGGATCGGGCCAGGGAAAGGCAGAGGACAGCTCAATCAGAAGGCCCAGGTGGGGAGCTGGAAGTAGGTACAGAGGGGACCTGAGAGCGGCATCCTAGTGTAAAAGTATCCTAGGCTGGCACTCGTCCAAGCTGTTACTGCCTCTTGGTGAACAGAGAGAAGGAAGGAAGCTCAGCCAGAGAGAGTAGAGTCAGGAGAGGGCTGACACAATGAACTGGGCCTCTGGACCCCTGAGGGTGTGCTTTGATGGCTCCAATTGGCCGAGGCCAGCCCAAAGTCCAACAGTAAGGGCACAGTGTGCACAGGCCTGCAGCACCAGCTGGTATGCACTCTGGTCACCCACCCTGGGGTCCAGGAAGAGACTGGGTACCCCCAGTGCTTCTCTCTTTTCTCTGGACATATCAGACGCTTCCTGCACCCATTAGAGTTTTCTCCACGTAAGTCCTGCGACGACCTGGCTGCCTATCACTGCTGTCCCCTCTCAGATGTGGCCCAGGAAGTCTTAGCATCCAAGATTCATTTCCTGTAAGACTGGCTCTATGATCTGGGGAGATGGCCCAGTTGGTAAGGGGATTGTACACTAGCAGGAGAATCTGAGCTTGAGCCACACTTCTGGGTGCTGCGCTGCAAGCTAGTAATCCCAGCCCTAGGGAGGCAGAGATAGGAGGTCTCTGGGGCTGCTTAGTCAGTCTGTCATGCCTATTAAGGGAACCCCAGTCCATGAGAGATTGTGTTTCAAAAAACAAAGTAGAGGCATCTGAGGAACAACACTTGAGGTTGAATCTTTCTCACCTCCTCATGCTATGCATGTGTGTACAAATTTTCACACACACACACACACACACACACACACACACACACTCAGAGAGAGAATCTAATATGAGTAATCCAAGATATTGTGTGACTTTTCTCTTTTTCTTTTGTTTTTTTTAAGACAAGCTTTCTCTGTGTAGCCCTGGAACTCCCTGTAGACCAGGATGGTCTCAGAGATCTGCCTGCCTCTACCTCCTGAGTGCTGGGAGGCAGCACTAAAGGCATATGCTACCTTGCCTGGTTTCATGAGTGACTGTTCTGTCAAGTCAATATCCTTCTCTCCACTAGAGGTCAGCGAGGCAGCTGAGCCTCTGGAGGATGTGTGGAGATGAGGATGAGTAATCAGAACTAAATCCCTTGGGCGGGTCTGTGCCTGGTGCCATCATAAGTGCTTGGATTGTGTTCATGAAGCTTCACCTCCTTCCACAGATGCAGGTAAAGGGTGTTATATTAAAGTCATCCAGGTCGGAGTGCTGAACTGCAGCCTAGACATCTAGTTGCTATGATAAATATAAGCAACCTGGGGAGGGAAGGGTTTCTTTGACTATGCTTCAGTGTCACAATTCATCTTTGAGGGAAGTCAGGGAAGAAACTTGTTGCAGAGACCACAGAAGAATGCAGCTCACTGGCTTACTCTCCATGGCTGGCTCAGTCTGCTTTCTTATGCCACCAAGGACCACCTGCTCAGCGGTGACACCTTCAGCATCGATCAATCGCTAAGCAAGAAAATGCCTCCCAGACAAGCCTACAGGCCTGTCTCCTGGGAAGCATTTTCTCAGTTGAGGGTCCCTCTTCCCAGAGAACCCAAGCTTTCATCAAATCGACAAAAGAATATCCACCACACCTGCCCTGCTGCCTGTAGCTACCTGGAAATGAGGACAGTCCTGTCCCTTCTAGGACTGTCTTGATGGAGGTGGTGATGCTCAGGGTCAAAGCACTAGCAGATTTGGTGTCTGTCCAGGAGTACTTGACTGGTTCGTAGACGGCCATATTTTCATGTCAGCACAAGGGTAAAGGAGCTCCCTGGACCTTCATTCCCGGGTTCTCAGCACTGGGTAAAGGAGCTCCCTGGACCTTCATTCCCAGGTTCTCAGCACTGGGTAAAGGAGCTCCCTGGACTCACCTTCATTCCCGGGTTCTCAGCACTGGGTAAAGGAGCTCCCTGGACCTTCATTCCCGGGTTCTCAGCACTGGGTAAAGGAGCTCCCTGGACTCACCTTCATTCCCGGGTTCTCAGCACTGGGTAAAGGAGCTCCCTGGACCTTCATTCCCGGGTTCTCTGTCCTCTAATGCTACTGCAGTGTTGACTGAGATTCAACATGAGGAGAGACACATGCATTCTCTCCATTGTAGTGGTATCAGTTACTTAAAATGGATTCAGCTGGACAAACTCTAATTGAAAAACTCAAAATAACAGCAATTGAGTGAGACATTTCCTACTCATATGAAAAAAGGCAGGAGACGAAGAGGCAGTCCGAGCTGGGCAAGGTTGTTCAAGAGGTCCGGGACCTAGGCTCCTTTCTGTGTCTGTTCTGCCATCTCTAGTGGATGGCTTCTGTCTGCAATGGCTTCGTGTTCTAGAATGGCTTCTAGTGATCCAGTCATCACAACCATACTCTAGGCCACAAGGGGAAAAAAAGTTAAAGGCTAAGAAAAGGTGCTTCCCACTGTGTCAGCTTCCATCACACAGCATTCCTGCAAGTCTCACACAGGGTTTCTACTTAATCTTGTTTAACGGAAATAGTTACATGGCCTAAGCAAGTGTACAAGAAGGTAGGGGTGATCATGTGACTATGCTCACACCTGCATGGCTTTCCCCACAGTACAGAATCTGTCCATATAAAAATAAATTATCATTTTTTATTAGTGAGAAGGTGTGTCTAAGTTACTGTTCTATTGCTGTGAGAAGACACCATGAAGCATTTAATTGGGGGCTTACTTTTCTAACCTCTCTGGGCACCACGTATGCATGTGGTGCGTATACATGCGTGCACACAAAACAGAACAACCAAATTTAAAAACAAAACCAAAAAACAACTTAAGCCGGGTGGTGGAGGTGCACACCTTTAATCCCAGCACTCAGGAGGCAGAGGCAGGTGGATTTCTGTGAGTTGAGACCAGCCTGGTCTACAAGAGCTAGTTCCAGGGTAGCCTCCAAAGCCACAGAGAAACCCTGTCTTGGAAAAAACAAAAAACAAAACCAACCAAACAACAACTACAAAAAAAAAAAACCCCAACTTAAAATACATTCATTTGCCAGGCCTTTAATCCCAGCACTTTGGAGGCAGAGGCAGGTGGATCTCTGTGAGTTGAGACCAGCCTGGCCTACAGAGCGAGTTCCAGGACAGCCTCCAAAACAATACAGAGAAACTGTCTTGAAAAACCAAACCAAACCAAAACAAACAAACAAAAAACCCATTTATTTTCATGTACATGAATGTTTTGCCTGTATGTGTGTATGTATACCACATATATGCAGGACTTGCAGAGGTCATGGGGAGAGTCTGTGTCACATCTCCTGGAACTGGAGTTACAGATGTTTGTAAGGCACTGTATAGGTGCTGGGAACAAAACTTGGAACCTTTGCAAGAGCAGCAAGTGTTCTTAACCACTGAGCCATCTCTTCACCCCTAGATTTTGTTTTTTAAGAGGAGGAATCGTTTTTCTTCCTACATCTTTATGAAAAAAGACCAAAAGATTTAGTGAGACATGTAGTGGCATCTTGCCTTGCCAGTGAACTTGTTGTAGTGGCCATACCCTTTGGGCATGGTTTCAGGTTTGGACATGACCCCTTTAAGGTAGAGGAGCGGCAGGCGCGCACTCTCTTGGGTAAAGTTGGTAAAGTTCTTGCCATGCCAGCATAAGGGCCTGAGCTCTATCCTCAACATCCAAATAAAACCACAAAAACCCATGTGCAGTAGCACATGCCTGTAATCCCAAGGGAGATGGAGACAGGAGGATCCCTGGAGTGCACTAGCCAGCCCAGTTGAAGAGGGCAGCCCCGGGCTAGTGAGAGACCCTGTCTCAAAAGGTAATGTTGAAAGCACCTGAGGAAGACCCTCTGTCAATCTCTGTTCTCCACCTGTGCCTTCACATGGGTATGTGCATCTGCACATATATTCACATGTATGTACACACAGGATCTTTTTAAAGCAAGCCTACTTCTGTGGAGAAGGGGACTATGACCCTAGCTGTGTGATATGCAATCAAGGTGTACTGGAAAATCCATCTTCCCCAGGCAGCTGCCGAAGCTGCCTTAGAGCTCAACACACAGGCCTGGCCTCTGGGCAGGTTTCTCCCAGGAAGTCAGTGGTCTCAGCCTGGCTGGTTATGCACAGCCCAGCCCTGATTCTGGGAGGAGGCCAGCCGGGGTCATACCACTCCACCTCCCCCTTATTTGGAAGGATCTTGCCCTTCTTTGTATTCAGGGTTTAATTTGAACAAGTTCAAAACCGCCTTGCAGAGTTCAAGATCATTATGACAGGCAAAAACGCAGTGAAATAGCACACCACTGCCAGTTAATTATGAAAAATCCCTTAATAGCCAACATTATTATAAATTATATACCCATTATGACAGGAACAATTGACCTCTCTGTTTTTCCTGCCCAGCACTAGAGCTCTAAACAATACTGTCTTGTTGGGGAGAATGACCTGGATGCACTTGGAGGCAGTGGTGGTTTCCCTGGGCTACCTTTGCTGACCACAGGGACTGTGGACCTCTGAGGACACCCTGTTTCTGGGAGAGGTGAGGCAGTGGGCTGGCTAGGCCTAAGAACCAACCTTGCCTCATACCCTCCAACTTCCCCACTACTACAGCTGCAATAATCTTCCCCACAAGGACCCCCAACGACCTCTTCCTGGCCTTCACTCTTCCCCCTGCCTATTCCTGGAAGAAAGAATATCTCTAGGCAACCTCCCTTATTTATCCTTCTCACGGCTGCAGACCTATGATCTGTGGGTCCCTTTCTGTTTTTACTTGCAGTCAGACAGATAAAGTAAGGAAAAACTTAAAACAAACAAACAAACAAACAAAAAACAACGAAAACATGTGTACTATAGAATTCCTTCCAGACCAAGACGTGAAACAGAGAATACAGGTCCTCCCTTCACTCAAAAATGTTACCATGAAGCTGGCCATGGAGGCACATTCCTGTCATCCCAACTCTTGGGCAGCAGAGGCAGAAAGAGTAAGTAAGTTCACAGCAAGCCTCAGTTGCAAATAAGACCCTACCTCAAAAAAACAAAAACAAAAACAAAAACAAAAAAAGAAAAAAGAATTAAAGGGTCACAGAGCCCAAGATCTTCTGAATATGTGTGTGAAAAACACAGGCTTTAGCTAGCCCATGTAGGGCTAACTTGTCAGGCTTGAGATGGCTCTGGAGGCTGAAGGTAGACTGTATCCAGTACGCAGAGGACAACACCAAGCCTCGAAGAAACCACTTACCGAGTTCCTCAAATTAGTTTTCCAGTTGTGCAGAGCATTTCCTCTCTTCCCATCCCAGGGTCCAAGAAGGTTCTAGGCTGAGAGTGGTACTCAAGGTGGATCCAGAACATTCCCCTCCCTTTCTTTCTCTTCCTTGCACTGGTTCTCATAAAGCCCAGGTTAGTCTTGAACTTGTTTTTTTTTTTTTTAAGATTTATTTATTTAATATATATACATTGTTCTGTCTGCATGTATCCCTGCAGGTCAGAAGAGGGCACCAGATCTCATTACAGATGGTTGTGAGCCATCATATGGTTGCTGGGAATTGAACTTCAGGACATCTGAAAGACCAGATAATGTTTTTAATCACTGAGCTCTCTCTCAGTGCCAGCCTTGAACTTGTTATGTTGCTTAGGATGGCCTTGAACTTATGACCTTCCATCTCTTTTTTTCCCCTCAATATATGTTTTTATTTAAATTAGAATCATGAATGCTTCACATGTCAATCCCAGCTCCCTCTCCCACCCCTCCTCCTTGTCCCTCCACCAGTCCCCTTCCAGCCCCCACCCAATCCCCACATCATTCCCCAGGTAGGGTGAGGCCCTCCTTGGGGGGATCTCCAGAGTCTGTCACTTCATCCAGGGCAGGACCTAGGCCCTTCCCCATGTGTCTAGGCTGAGAGAGCATCCTTCTATATGGAATGGGCTCCCAAAGTTCATTCGTACACCATGGTAAACACTGGTCTATACTACCTAAGGCCCCAGAGATTTCTGAGGCCTCCTCACTGACACTGCATTCATGGAGTCTGGATCAGTCCCCTGCTGGCCTCTCAGCCCTCAGTCTGGGGTTCAAGAGCTCCCCCTTGTCCTGACCTGCCATCTCTTAAGCATTAGGATTACAGCATGTACCACTACACCCTGTTTATTTGGTGATGGAGAATTGAACTCATGACTTCATGCATGCTAGGTAGGCACTCTACCAATTGAACTACATCCCTAGCCTGAGAGACTGTCTTTAAGAAAAAGAATACAAGGGTAGGGAAAGGTGGAGAGATTGTTTAGTGGTATGAACAATGACAACTCTTCCAGAGGACCCAGGTTCAATTCCCAGCACCGACATGGTGGCTTACAACCCAGGTTCAATTCCCAGCACCCACATGGTGGCTTACAACCCAGGTTCAATTCCCAGCACCCACATGGTGGCTTACAACTATCTGTAACTCCAGTCTCAGGCAATCCGACATCCTCTTCTAACCTCGGAGGGAAGCAATCATGCATGTGGTACACAGACATACATGTATACAAAACACCTATCTACATAAATGACCACATCAATGACCAATATGGCATGATACCCTACGGGTGTAGTAGTAACACAAATACCTTGACAGAGACCAACAGCTCTCTAGACTTACAACCCCCTCAACAAGACAGAAACCATGTCTTGGTACTAGCTCATTGCTCAGTGTTAGTGAAGTCATGGTTATTGAAGGAGAATCTATAACTATGACTTGACTAAACCAGCATAATCCCTGACAACAATCTATAAACATTTGTCTTTATACCCATGGATAAGTGTAGTCTTTACCCTTCATCAAGGAAACTTGTCATTGCAACAGACAGACTGTTACAGAAAACCATCACCAGTCAAAATGCAGACTTGGGGAGCCCAGTCCCAGCAGATACGTCTGCAAATCACTGCCACAGTCAAGACTCAGCAAACATTGCAGAAGAGAGGGTGGAAGATGGTAAGAGCCAGAGGATCAGAGCATTTGCTGTGAGATTGTGTCTCTTGGTAATGTCAGAAGCTATGCCCATAAAGTCTCACCAACATGCCTGCCCAAGCTGGAGCTGAACAAGTCTGACAACAATGCATATGCCAAGGTGGACATATATATGTATATGTATATATATAAATATGTATATATATATATATGCAAAAACAATTAGTGGCAAAAGAGAAAAGAGGCCATGGAGTTGAAGAAGACTGGGGAAGGATATATGGGAGGTCACGGAGGGAAGAAAGAGAAGGGGAAAATGTTGTAATTATAATCTCAAATTTTTTTTTGAAAAGAGGGCTGGAGAGATGGTTCAGAGATGAGGAGCACTGACTGTTCTTCCAGAAGTTCTGAGTTCAATTCCCAGCAACCACATGGTGTCTCACAACCATCCATAATGAGATCTGGTGCCTTCTCTTATGACATTCTGGCATACACGAAGGTAGAACACTGTGTACATAATAAATAAATCCCTAAATTTTTTTAAAAGAAAAGAATATAGTGTTAATGACAGGACTTCAGAAGGGCTCAGGAGAGGGACATCAACTCTGTTCTGCCTCTGGCAACCACTGAGAGGTCTTATGGTCTCAGAACTTGGCCAGGTGAGAGGTCCCTGCCCTGCCTTACTCCTTCTCCATTCAGCAAGGGCTTTGTAACGGTTGGGCCTTAGCCTGAGGGCTGGTTTGAATGAGATATTTCCCCCAAAGCCTCTGGCATTTAAAACTTGGCCCCTGGTTGGTGGATCTGTGTGAGGAGCTTTGGGTGAACTGGCCTTGCTGAAGGAAGTGCATCACTGGGGGTGGGCTTTGAGAGTAACACAGTGCCCTGCTTACTTCCAGTTTACTCACTCGGCTTTGTGCTTGGGGTTTAAGATGTGAGCGATCGGCTTTCTGCCTGCAGCTGTAAGTCCAAATAACGAATGCGGCATGAATTAGAATTACCAGAGGGACTGCAGAAGCCCAAACAAAGGCCGAGGCTGAGGACAGAGCTCAGGTGGCAGAGAATCCGGCATGGTGGCTCCCATCTGTGGTCCCAGTACCCGTGAAGTTGGCCTGGGAGTGATTCAGCCAATGTTTTTTGTAAACACCCACGCGATTGGGACACGTGGCAAGGCCCAGAGCCCAAGCAGAGTGAGAGCCAGATGTTAACCTTTCCCGTGTCTCTCACCACTGCCTCTTGCCTCTTTGTCACACAGGACCTTGATTCTTGGCCCCTTGTGGACCTGACCCACTAGAACATTCCTTCTTTTGTGGACACTCTTCCGTTACCAGCAATGGGCATGTTATCCAGGACTAAACTCTGCAGCCTTAGTGGTAGTCTGACTGTGGCCCAGGATCTGCAGGGCTACAAAGCAAGGGTGTTTTTTCCTAGAGCCGGCTATTCTTGAGAAGCAGTTACTGGTTAGTAAACATAAGCCATGCTTGGGGCCTACGCTCAGGCTCAGAGCCTACATACTCATTAGTTACTGTGTATGAAGTGTCTGAGTTTTGTTTAAAATCCAAAGAAACAAGGACTGGAGGATGCAACTCAGTGACTAGAATGCCAGCCTAGAGTACCAGAGGCCCTGGCTTGAATCCCAGAATCCTATAAGGTAGCGTTGGTAGAGCACACAAGACGGTAGTCCCAGCTACTCCAGAGCCAGAGCTGGAGGACCAGGACTTAGCAGCCTAGCTGCAGGTTCACTAGGGCTACTTCATGATAATAACAACAGATCTAGCCTGAGGGATTTTGGGGATTTTGTTCCTGTGTCAGCACACTTGTCAAATAGGTTTTAATTTATTAATGGGGGTATGTAAAGATGGATGAGTCCAGTGTTTGCAGGAGTCACAATGCTGCCTGTGTACAGCACCAGGCCCTGGAGTATGCTGGAGACTCTGTCCTCTGTCCCTTCCCTGAGCATGACTTGCACCAGAGGGAATGAAGACAGGGAGTGTTTCTGATAGGCTTTCTGCACACCAGGCTCTGGAGCAAACAAAAGCGTGAAGCCAGGCCTGGCCTGGCTGGGAAGGAAGACATACACACAGGAAGTCCCAAGCGAGGCGGGGCAGGATGTGCTGTCCCACTGTCATCAGCTCTTACCTCTGTCTCTGCTTGGTTTGGTCGGTTTCATTTGTCACTTAGTCATGTCCTGCTTTGCAGGTCAATGGACTGGTTCGGGGATTAGAATTATTTAATAAACAATTCTTCTGTTGGTTTTCTTCCTTTCTGCAAGCAATGTTTACAATGTTTCTGAAGATTCAGCTTGGGGAGAGAGTGTTCAGAGGGGACTGACAGGTGTCCACATGGGACTGTATGCCAAGGGGCAGGAGATGGAAAGTGGGATGTGGCCTTCGTCCCAAATAGAACCATCTAGATTTTGTGC
Source organism: Mesocricetus auratus (assembly GCF_017639785.1). Lineage (NCBI taxonomy): Eukaryota > Metazoa > Chordata > Mammalia > Rodentia > Cricetidae > Mesocricetus > Mesocricetus auratus. The sequence continues at coordinate 4,107,760 of NW_024429267.1, read as the reverse complement.
CAAGTACAAGTACTGGTGATTCACCACTGGATGACTTTAAAAAGCTGGATGTGGGGGCCATTGAGATGGCTGCATGGGGAAAGGAGCTTGCCGCCAACCTTGATGACCTAAGTTTGATCTCTGGGATTCACATGGCTGAGGGAGAAAAGTCAACCCGGGCAAGTTGTCCTCTGACCTCCTCTCTCGCTCCAGGACACATATGCCCTCCAAAATTAATTAGAGCTAAAAACAAAAATTAAACATAAAAAGTCGGGTGTGGCAGAGGACACTGCCCGTAATCCCAGTACTTGGGAGGCTGAGGCAGGAAGACGGCAAGTTTGAGGCCAGCCTGAGCTACATAGTGAGATTCCGTCTCAAAACACAACAATGCAGCACAACCATACCAAACCAAACCAACCCAACAAGCAATTGAACGAAAGACCAATGGTTCTGTGCTGAAGAGTGGCCAGCTTCTGTCTACCTGTGCCTTTCTCTAGCACAGTGGTTCTCAGCCTTCCTAGTGCTTCGACCCCTTAATACAGGTCCTCACGTTGTGGTGACCCCTAACCATAAAGCTACTTTTGTTGCTACTTCATAACTGTAACTCTGCTACTGTTATGAATTGTAATGTACATATTTGTGTTCTCCAAGAACCTCTCCTCTAGAGGCATGTATCCATCTTTACCAGGCATATCTCCAGACAGTCTCACGAGGTAGCCTAGCACAGTCTGGAAGTCACAGTAATCCTCCTGTCTCGTGACAAGCAGGCACCACCAATGCCTGACTTTATTGTACATCTTTCCAAAGACCATTTGTGCATCTGTGAACAGATTTTTTTGGGGGGGGGCAGGTGTGAGACAGGTTTTCACTGTGTAGCCTTGTCTGTACTGGAACTCTGCAGACCAAGCTGGCCTCAAACACACAGAGATCTACTTGCCTCTGCCTCCCAAGTGCTGGGCTTGAAGGTGAGTGCCACCACTGCCCTGCCTGCAAATTTTTTAAATTGAGGTAAGTAGGGTGCAGTGACATACATCTATAGTCTTAGTGACCAAGATGCAGAGGCAAGGGGATCAAAAGCTCAAGCCATCCTTCACTACACAGTGAGTTAATGGCCATTAAACCCTGTTTCAAAAGTGGAACAGAAAAATAAAATGAATGTGAAGTTTAGTATAGTGAGGCTAGAGATGCAGCTCAATGGTTATAGCACTTCCCTAGCACTCACATGGGTTCAAGTCCCTAGGACAGTCGGAGTGGACCTGTGGCATAATGTCCATTGGGGTCAACTGTTAGGGTTTGTTTTGTTTTTACATTTTTAAGATTTATTTTATTTTATATTTTAGGGGTACGGATATTTTGCCTATCAGTCCATCTGTGTACTATGCTCATGCAGTGCCAGTGGATGCCAGAAGATGGCAAAGATTCCCTGGAACTAGAGTTACAGAAGATGTGAGCTGTCATGTGGGTGCTGGGAATTTAACCTGGGTCCTCTGGAAGAGCAGTCAGAGGCTGGTGCAGTGGCACACACCTTTAATCCCAGCTCTTGAGAGGCAGCAGCTGGTGGATCTCTGTGAGTTCAAGGCCAGCTTGATCGACACAGCAAGTTCCCAGGACAGTCAGAGTTACATAACAGAGAGACCCTGTCTGAAAACAAACCAACCAAAGAAAAAAAAGGTAGCCTGTGTTTAACCACTGAGCCATGTCTCCAGCCCTCCAAAAGTTCTTTTTTAAATTGTTTTCTTTTTTCTTTTTTTATTTTTATTTTTTTTTTTGGTTTTTCGAGACAGGGTTTCTCTGTGGCTTTGGAGGCTGTCCTGGAACTCACTTTGTAGACCAAGCTGGCCTCGAACTCACAGAGATCCGCCTGCCTCTGCCTCCCGAGTGCTGGGATTAAAGGCGTGCGCCACCAACGCCCGGCTTTAAATTGTTTTCTATCTTGATCTTTTATGTTCAGGTGCCTCTTTCTTTTTCAATAGCTGGGTGGTGAACATCATTCTTTAACTAGATATTATATCGATACAATTAAGGTTGTTTTTAATATTCTTTTATTATAAAATAATGTTTATGGAGTGCAGCTTCCCACTCTTCAGAAATAGCACAGATGGAAGCGCATCTGCATAGGGTGTGATTGGCTGAGAGTGACGACCTAGAGACAGATGCAGGCTGAGAGTGAGGACTGAGAGTGAGGCCTCAGAGGCCCCCTTCCCCCAACACTTCTGAGGTGTTCCCAGGGTGCTAGACTAGGGATGTGGAAAGTCATCTCCAGTCCTGAGGAAGAGGGACATGCCAATGCCAGGGTCCTGCAAGGAAGGGAGGCTTGGGGTTCAGAGGAAAAGGCAGATGGACCACCAATGGCAAAGACTAGGGTGTTGGAGAGCGTGTGGGGGGCTCTCTGAGACCAGGAGACAGAGGGAAGAGGAGAGATGCAGGTGAGCCATCTAAGGGCAAGGCAGCTTGGAGGCCAGCCTTTAATCTCTGGGGGCAAATGGGGGGTCTCCAGCTGGCAGCCAGGTTAGAAAGGAAGGCAGAAGTTTCTCTCTCCATGGTGTGGAGGAGTGATTGACCGTGCATCATTTTACTCAGTTCTTCAGTAATCTAGCCTTGGAAAGCTATGCTCAATGGAAATGTGCTCAAATTCAGCAGTGTATCCATGTCCTCAGATACTTTCTTTTCTCTTAAAGATTTATTTATTATGTATATAGTGTTCTGACTGCATGTATGTCTGTAGGCCAGAAGAGGGCGCCAGATCTCATTATAGATGGTTGTGAGCCATCATGTGGTTGCTGGGAATTGAATTCAGGACAGCTGGAAAAGCAGCCAGTGCTCTTAACCTCTGAGCCATCTCTCCAGCCCCCTTGGATACTTTCTTGCACAGAGGTCATGCTAATCTTTTGTGTCTTGTTCCAATTTTTAACATATGTGCTGCTGAATCAAGCACTGAACACTTTCTTTTGTGAGGCCTATGTGGAATCAGGTCTTAGGTCAGTCTGGGGAAGTGTTCACGGTGGTAGTGACAGTCTTGAGTGGTCTCTCATCTCTGATCAAATATTTATGAACAGTTTCATTCTACTCCTTGGTATATCTCCATTAGTTTTAATATTCAAAATGGAATCTGTTGCAAGTAAATATATGTCATAGAATAGGGAGGGAGCTGAGAGAGGAGAATAAGGGGTGAAACAATTAAAAGTCATTATGTAAATATATGGAAAACCAAGCAATTAAAATTTAAAAATAGATATTTATTTTACATATTTATATAATATATGTATATATTAAAGAAAAATATATCATGTAAAAATATATTTCCTGGTGCTGGGAAATGTAGCTCAGCTGGTAGAGTGTTACCTAGTATGGAGGAAGTCCTGGGTTTGATTCCTGATACCTTATAAATCTGCCATGGTGCACTCTAGTAATGCTAATACTGGAAAGGTAGAGACAGGAAGCTCAGGAATTTAAGTTCATTCTTGGTTGTACAGCAAGTTCAAGGGCAGCTTGGGCTTTATTAGACTGTTTTAAAGGAAGAAAAAAATTTCCCAACACCTATGAGTCAAGTCACTTGTCCCGGGAAAATCCCTTAGCTTCCCAAGGCCCCAAACCCTCACTTCGGGTGCTTGAACCCTTGATCAGCCTTGGTGGTGATCCCACCATGACAGGCATCCCAGTCCCCACACATTCCCAGAGGAAGAGCTGACAGTGGTAAGGGCATTGCCCTCTCCTGGAAGTACCCTGGGGGCAGACAGTCACACCTCTAACTGCTTTGCACACTGTGATCTCAGTTACTTCCCTCCATGACCAGGGTGCAGGCTCTAAGAGTTCTGAAGCTGTTTTATCAGCTTGTTAAACGGGCAAGTCCCTCCATGAGTCCTTTAGTGAGTCCCTTTGTGAGGCCTGCCTGACTCAAAACTCCAAGTCAACCACTTGACAGTGAGAGGGGCCCAGCCCACGAGATTAAGGAATTGCCACAGGATTAAGCATTGCCACTAATATAGTGCTCCCACTGGGTAATAACTGGCTCTATTCTCGCTTCACTAACATGAGCTATAGTTCACTGAATCCCACTGAATCCTTATTCCATGTCAGACACTGTGTGTTTATCCGTGTGCATGTAAAGGTGTTGAAGCCAGAGTTCAACCTTGAGTGCTGTCCTTCCTCAGGCACTGTCTACTTTTTTTTTTTTAAATGCAAAATCTCTCACTGGCCTGGAATTTGCCAAGTAAAGCTAGTCTGGCTGGCCAGGGAACCCTAAGGCTCCACCTGTCTCTGTCTCCCCCATTGATAGGATCACAAACATGAACCACTATCCCTGTGTTTTATTTTATTTTATTTATTTTGGTTTTTTGAGACAGGGTTTCTCTGTGGCTTTGGAGGCTGTCCTGGAACTTGCTCTGTAGACCAGGCTAGCCTGGAACTCACAGAGATCCATCTGTCTCTGCCTCCCTAGTGCTGGGATTAAAGGTGTGTGCCACCACCACTGACTGACTGTACTTGTGTCTTTTATGTGGGTTTATGCACATGAGTACAGGTTCCTGAAGTGGATCCCTTGGAGCTGAAGTTACAAGTGGTTGTGAGCTGCCTGATGTGGGTGCTAAGAACTGAACTCAGGTCCTCTGGAAGAGCAGCAATCTAAGTATTTTTTCAGAATGAATCCTTTCTCCAGCCTCTAGACAGTGAACTTTGATATTCCAAACTGCCGTCTAATGTCACAGCCATCTAAGATTCAGATTTTTATAAACTAGAACTGATAGACAAGCCTGTAACCCCAGTGCTGGGGATGTGGGGGCAGGAGGGTTGGAAGTTTTAGGATAACCTGGGTTACCTACTGAGTTCTAAGTCACTCTGGGCTTTGTACCAAGACTCTCAGGGAGGAAAAGAGAAAGAAAAGAAAAGGAGAAGGAAAAGGAAAGAGAACTGTGCAGAGCAAAAGAGACATTTGGAGGGTAGCTCAGCTCTAGCATGTTCGCCTCAGAAGTGTACCCATTTTCACGACCACCACCACTACAAAATACCCCCAAAAAGGAGGAGGAGGAAGAGAAGAAGGCGAGACTCGGGCAGTCTGTCTGTAGACAGCCATCTGGTGGAGAAATTAAGTTTCCAATCTAGGTCAGCTGGATCTTGTGGTCCAGGCTCTTAACCATTAGTTGGTCCTGCCTGAGACTGTCCCCAGTGTAGGAGACCTGGGTTGGCTAGACTAACACCAGCAACTGGTTCAAGAAGGCTATGGAAATACCTCCCTCACTCCATTTAGAGACAGAACAGGGAGGAATCATCCTCTCTGAGAGATGATCATGAATTAACGAACAAATGAAGAAAAATCAAAGGGGTGAAGTTGGAAATTGATGAAACACATGTCCACTGGTGATCCCAAAGTCATTTGAGGTTATACACAGTTAAACAGACTTACTTACTCAACATATATCTTTGTTTGAAAGTGATAAATGTAACTAACATATTTGTGCCTTTGTAGATACTATTACTTACAAGTGAATTGGCCAGGCGGTGGTGGCACACGCCTTTAATCCCAGCACTTGGGAGGCAGAGGCAGGCGGATCTCTGTGAGTTCGAGGCTAGGCTGGACCGACAGCCTCCAAAACAATACAGAGAAACCCTGTCTCGTAAAACCAAAAAAAAAAAAAACCCAAAAAACAAAAACAAACAAACAAACAAACAAAAAAACCCAAGTGAATTGAGGTCTGGAGTGGTGGCTCAGGGGTTAAGGGTACTTGTTCCTCTTGTAGAGGTCCTGGGTTAAGTCCCCAGCACCCACATGGCAGCTCACAACCGTTTGAAACTCCAGTTCCAGGGGATCAGGGATTCATCATCCTCATCTGTCCTTTGAGGGAACCAGGTATGTATAGGATACACAGACATACATATGGGCAAACAGTTGATTTAAAAATCAAGTAAATAAGTATCTTTGACCTCTAACACTACATAGAACACAGAAGTGCATACTTGTAAAACTAGCCCTTAGCAGGTAAGTGAGGAGAATCAGAAGTTCAAAGTCACTCTTGACTATATATCAAGTTAGAGACCAGCCTGGGTTATATGAGGCCCTATCTCAAAAACATATATACCAAATATTATGGGCTTCATCTTCCAATGTTGCTGCAGAGCCTGGATATATGTGTCTTAGCCTTATCTACTGCTCCACTGCTCCCACGCTAGTCCAAGTTGCTGCTAATCACCTAGCTACCTGCAAGGCCTCCTACCAGGCTCCTGCTCGGGCCTGCTCTGCAAACTATTCTCTACATGCAGTTAGGGGGAGCTGATTAAGACAGAAAGCCAGCCCGAAAGAAAGCCTGGGCTCAGCGGTAGCACACTAGCCCAGCATGCACATGGTTCAGGGTTTGATCCCCAGCACTGCAAGTCAATGATACAACCTGGAAAGCAGGTTCTGCCTCTCTTGCTCAGAACCTTCAGTGGCTTCCAACTGACTTAGAACACAAGCCACAGATCCAGCGATGGCCTGAACGAGCCCACATCTGCCCCCGGTATTTCTCTAACCTCTGTGAAGGCCCTGGAATGTTCTAAACACATGCATCCCAGTCATGCTCCTGCCTCAGGGATCTATTCCTATAGCTTTTCGCAAGCAGACAATGTGCTAGAAAGTCATCCCGCACCCAGCAACTACCACTACGATTTCAATGTCACCACCAAGACCTCAATTTAATTATGTCACCACTAAAACCTCATTCTCTCCCTCCAACGTCACCTTTCCAAGGAAGCCTTCCCTCACATACCTCTTCTCTCTCTCCTCTTCTTTCTTTTACTTTGAATTTGGGGACTTTGTTTCCAGTACTCTGTGCATCCTGCTTGTTTTGTTGTGGTCTGTCTCTTCCACCAGATTCCATGAGCTCTGGAATTACTGGAGGGTGGGGCACCTAGCAGGAACTCAACAAATACCAATGAGCCCAAAACTCTCTTTGAGTAGATGGGCATTTTTCCCCCAAGAAAGAGTCTGTAGGTCATGTATCAAAGTTTCAGAGGGGCTGTCTGTCACCTTCAGGTGTGCCCCAGCTCTTCCACTTGGGGTTATGTTGGCCAAGCAGGCAGACTGCCTTCCAAAGGAGGAGACAACACCACTTAGCCAGTCGTATGGTCGGGCTATAACATTTGAATGTACAAATGTTCTCCATGAAATTAGTAGGTATTTGCATCAGTTTCTGTGCAGTGGGTTATAATGAGCCTTCTGGTCAATTCATTTAGTTATGGCAAGAGGTGGCCAGGCTTCCTTATGGTTTCTTTGTAAACTGTGCTCTCTAGTTCCCAGTTCCTTCCCACAACCCGGAAGCAAGTTCTAGCTTCTGTGACTTCTTCTGTCTCATGCCTCCTTCCCTATTAGTTAGTGTGGAAACTTTCTAAAGGCAAAAGGCCATTTATTTATTTTTATTTTTTATTTTTTGTAGAACGAGGTGCACTCTAAGGAGATGCTCACTCACCTGATTTTGACTCTGCCACCTACTGGCTGTTATGACCAGAAACAAATAACCTAACCTCTGTGTTTCTGGCACTTAAAAAGAGTCTAGGAAGAAACAACAAGACCTTCCTTGTGTTGTCAGGAGGTGATGCCTAGGAGGGTTCGGCCGGGTAGGATGGAGAGTTCAGTGAAGTGGGGAATTTTAATTCAGCTGCTCCACAGATACTGAGTGTTTGGGAGCCAGGAATAGTGAGGCAGTGCTGTCTCAGACAAGAGGGTTCCCAGAGGCCTTATTCTGATCTTTTCTGATGTTCATGACCTAGCCTGACAAGCTCCCCATCTCTGCCCTTGTAGGCTTTTGTTTCAGAGGGGAGAACATGAAACTGTACTGCCCAAAGTAGGGTGATGCTGAAATGAGGATGCATGGAGGGCTTCCAGGAGAAAGGGAAGGATGTAGGAGACAGGTGTAAACCTAAGGGGTCAGAGTCACTTCTTTCTGGGTGACTTCCTGTGGCTGCAGGACCTTGAGGATGGGCAACTGGGATCTGCCTTCCGCCTTTCCTCTCTGTTTCCTACATCGCATAGTAATCTGAACGTGGCAGTTTAGTAGGGTGGAGGTCAGAGCTGTGACTCCACCGGCCTACACAGTTGGCTCCTACTGCACACACCCTCTAGTGGCTACAAGGTGTGCCAAGCACTAAGTTGAACGGGCCCAGAGAAGGAGCCGTCCTGTGGCACAAAGTGCTGCTCTAAGGCTTCTTGTCATTTAATGTTGGCAGCTGTCCCTACTATGATTCCTATTCCCATTTTATAGTGGATAGATAACCCACGCTTATCAAGTGGAGAAGAACCATAGCATTGGCCCTGACCTCAGACCTACCAGACTCTGGATGCAGTGCAGGAGTGCCCTTCCTAGGTACCGTCCCCACCCTACATCTCCTGTGAGCCAGTGCCAAGACGCTAAATGTTGCTTAAGTTAGCAGCCCTCTTATTTATTCCTTTGTTTTATTATTTAGTGTGTGTTTGTGGTATGTTTGTTGTGGGTGTGTACATGTGTGAGGCCAGAAGTTGACATTGGGTGTCTTTTTGATCACCCTCCACCTTATTTTTTTTGAGACAGGTCTCTCACTGAACCTAGAACTTATTCATTCAGCCAGACTGACTGGTCAGAGAACTCCAGGTATCTGCTTCTCTCTGTCCCAGTCTCCCCAATTCTGGGTTGCAGACCAGCACCACTGTGACTGGCTTTTTACATGGACCTCTCTACACATTCAAATTCAAACCATTTCTCCAGTCCCTGACTTAAGGTAGCAGGATTCTTGAGGGCCTGCTTTAGTCTCTCCTGGCCTGGTCCTTCTCAGGGACTTTGCAGGAAGAGATGTTTGTGCTAGAGTAAGGGGCAGGAGGGACAAAAGCCTCAACTAATATTTTTCTCCAGGGCTGGGGGCCATGGGAAGCCTTCTGGAAGTATCCATCCCTACCATAAGGTAGGCTTTTTGGATTGTCTACAGGCAGGGAACCTCTCCTTCAGGAGTCTTGGTGTCTTTGCTTCCTATGGTGCTCACTCTTTTTTCTTAGTCAAACTGGCTAGGTTCAAATCCTACCCCTGTCAGTAATGACAGCTTGTGCAAACTATTGTGTCCAAGGCCTTGTGCCTTAGTTTTCTATATAATGTTGGTTGTCAGTCATCTTCAACCCCAGAGCACTGTATTAGGGAGTTGTGGCCTCTTACCACATGTTAATCTAACAGGTCTAAGAGAGGCAAGTACCCTGCACTACATTTTGGAAACCACTCCCCTAAAAGGTATGCTGTGACAACACAAGGGTATGCACCTCTTCCAGCTGTTGGGGGTAAGAGCACAGCTGGTACATGTAAGCATTTTGACGGATTGGACGGGACAGGTATTCTGACACTCGGAAGTCACAGAATACTGAGTGTTACAGCTCGGATGGAAAGGTAGCCTGGAGCTGGGGAGCCAAGGACTACCACAGGTCACAGTAAGAGAAGCAGGTTACAGCCCTGACTCAGGGAAGTCTTCTACAGTGTATCAGCTCTGCTTCTGGCAGGGAAGGCTTCCTCAGCAAAATTGCTACTGTTCAGTTCTGCTCCCTGGGAGAGTGGAGAGTGGAGAATTGGGTGCAACAACTCTGCTCTGGCAGGGGAAGGTTTCCCCACAAAAGTGTTGCAGCCCTGCTCGGCTCCACTCTGCCCAGGGTCGTCTCTGCTCCCCTGCAAAAGAAGGTCTCACCCAAACCTCATTCAGAGATTTATTGGGAGGGAAGAATCCAGGAGAGTGGCTGCTCTTTGCCAAGCTGGCAGAGGACAGCCCGCAGCGTGAACAGCCACAAACTGAACAGACACAGGGTTTATATAGGGATTCTTAGGGAGCAGAGTTTTTCCAGGGTGGGGATTGGTCAGATTTCAATCCCTGAGTTTAGGATGGCTAGATCTCCTGCTCTCAGGGATTAGTTAGTTTTCTGCACAGGTTCAGGGTCAGATTTGGCTCTGGTTTCAGGGCCAAAGTATGTTTCTTTCTTTTTTTAAAGATTTATTTATTATGTGTACAGCATTCTGCCTCCATGTACTTCTGCATGCCAGGAGAGGGCATCAAATCTCATTATAGATGGTTGTGAGCCGCCATGTGGTTGCTGGGAATTGAACTCAAGACCTCTGGAAGAGCAGTCAGTGCTCTTAACCTTTGAGCCATCTCTCCAGCTGGCAAAGTATGTTTCTTTCACTGGTCCCTTTTAGTCTTTTGAGTCTAGTTTTAGGGCCATGTTGTATTTATTTCACTGACTCTGATTCCAGGGATGAAGTGTATTTCTTCTTTTTTTCCCATATATTTTTTATTTAAAGTTTTATGCATGTCACGTTCAGTTCCCACAAAGTGTATTTCTTTGCACTGATTTCAGGGTCAGGGTGCATTTCTTTGGTTCTGGTTTAGAGCTAAGGTGTGTTTCTTTGGCTCTGCTCAGGATGTGTTTCTTTGGCTGGCCCTTTTCCCCTACAGTACATGCCTTTCTGGTTTTGGTGTCTTAGTGCTCCCAATGTGGCAAATTAAGTGAGCAAGTTTCTGTGCCTCAGTTTCCTCAGCTGTACACAGAGAAAATAAATCCGATGAGGATGTGAGATGTAAATGAATGCATACATGCTGGTTAGGCTTGAAACTTGGGTTACTGTGGTAAAGAGCTTAAAATATCTGCTATTATTGTAACCTGGAACCAAAGCAGTAAATATAATCTTCATAAAAGAAAACACATTTGGTTTATTTTTATATCTATTATTTTATTTGGGGGGACTTTTGGAGACAGGGTCTTATGCAGCCCCAGTTAGCTTCCAGTTCAATGTGTAGCCCAGGATAGTCTTCAACTCCTGATCAACTTCCTAAGTGCTGGAGCTAATGGGTATGCACAATCCTGTAGTGCTTTCTTTGTATTTTAGGAGCGGTCAACTTCTTCACGGGCGAGAAAGAGACCCAAGGCAAGTTCATGTGGGTGCTGACTGTCCACTTGTATTGTGTACATTTATTAGTAAGCACTGTTTCCTAGAATCTTCGTTCTGTGAGGCAGGCATCAGTCTCAACATTTTCAAAGGAGAAACAATGGTCAGGACTATTCATGTTTCACCTTGGCCAAAATTGTGAGGGGTGGATGTGATAATCGGCCCGCGCAGCACAGGAGTACCTCACTCCAGGTAGGGCTCAGAAAATGATTCTGGGTCTTTCCTGCAAACTCGGCCCTTCCCCCAGCGCACACCTAGACCTGGCCCTGGGTTTGCACGCTGCGGTCACGACACCAGCCCAGAGCACGGGTATCCAAACGGGGGGATCACAAATCCGCGCCCCATCCTCTGCACCCCGCCTCCCGCGGGGAGCGGCGTCCAGCCCCAAGCCAATGAGAGTAGCGGAATTTCTTTCATTGAGCTCGGGGCCCCCCCGCTCATGCCCGGAAGGAGGCGTGGCGCTGCGCCGGGGGTGGGGCCGCGGTGCGCCCAGGGAGGGCGGGGCCGGCCCTGCGGCTGAGCCAATCGGCGCCACGCCCGGGAGGGGGAGGGGGAACCAGGCCTTTTTCCCCTTCCGCGCGGGACCAATCCCGACTTTACAAGCTTGAACTTTTGCCACCCTCGGACTAGCAAGCACGCCCGAGGAGGTACCCCGCCGCGCCGGCTCCAGGGCAGGAGCGGCCTTAACCCTTTCCGTGCCGGGCCCCCAAGTCTTTCCCCCAACTTGCCCGTTTTCATAGTGAAACGTAGCTGGGAAAAGCACACCCCTCTCGAAGGGGCAGAAAGTAAATCCAAGAAGGGAAAAGTAAGCGCCCCTGCTTGAGGGGGGCCTGGGACGCCAGGCAGCCTGGCGGGAGAGCCCAGGCGACCGAGAGGAGCCATCCAAGAGCAGGAGCACTCCCGCCTCTACCCCACCCTGTCCAAGTCCCCACCTCCGGCTGTCCTGGAGCTCCCAGGATCGAAGTGTTCTACGCCCCCCTCCCCCCATCGCTGTGTAGCCCAGTAGAGCGACCCACCCCAAGTCCTGGGAAGGGGGTGCGTGGAGCCTTCGTTGGTCACGGAAGATCCTGCTACCCCAACTTCTCGGCCGCCCCCCCAATTCCCCAGAGACGCAGGGCAGGAAGGCGCGCACACACGCCCATTTTTATTAGCTCGCGCTGAGGCTGGGGGTTTGGACCGACTCTAAAGTGCAATGCCTGTTTGCAAGTTTGCGCACAAGCCAGAGAGAGGCAAAGGGCCGCCTTGGAGTCCGGGTCGCTGTGGGTTCACCGAGCAGAGCTTGGTAGCAGGGTGTGTGTGTTTGCTTGCGCGTGTGCGGGATCGCTCGTATCCGTGCCCAAGGCGCGACGTGAGCTAAAGAGCGAGTCGCCGGCGCTGTAAGCCTCCGGGCGGGGGTGCCGGGGCGGGAGAGGGGCGGGGGCCCGGGTTCGTCCCGCCCCAGGAACCAGCCCCCTTGGAGCCTTGGGCTCAGCAATGGGACGTGTTCTCCTTTAAGAGTTAAGAAACTTGAAACCTTGTTTGCGCAACAATCAGCGCCGCGGAGCCGCCAAAGTGTCTAGACTGGCATATGATGGGAGGCAGCCAATGACTCCGCGGCGCTCCTCCGGGGGCCCTCAGTGTGCGTTTGAGGAGAACAAAAAAGAGAGAGGGCGCCGAGCGGGGGAGCGAGCGAGGGAGCGGAGCCCAGAGAAAGAGCCGCCGGGCGCTGCCTCGCCAAACCTCGCTGGGACCGCGGGGCCACCGGGAGGCACTTTGGTGGAGGGGGGAAGGGGGCGACCTCGGCAGCCGCGGCGCCCGAAGCGACCCAGCACAGCGTGGGGCGGGCTGCGACCTCTGCCTCGGTGGATTGCATTTTTAATTAAGGATTCCTAGCTGCTCTTGGGATTTTTACGGCTTCCACTCATGTGTTGACACCCGCGTTCAGGAGAGATTTACTCCAAGTGCACCGAGCGCCCGGGACCTGAGACGGAGTTGCTTTTCGTGCGTGCAAATCCAAGCATTTTGGGTTTTGTTGGGGATCTTTTTCTTGCTTTGCTTTTATTTTTATTTTATTTTATTTCATTTCATTTCAGGGATCTGGGAATTATCCACAAGCGTCAGTTTCGGATCCTGCAGGGAAAGCCCATGCAGCGTAGCACTGGGCTTTTGAAGGCAGAGTTGTGCAGTCTCATTTGGGGGTACAACGCAAGCGCTTTGTGCTTGTGTACCAGCCGCACAACTTCTGAAGGCTCGCCGGCCCATGCGGGGTGTTTCTAGCATCGCTTCGTCCGCGACTCCCCGAAGGCTCCAGGGCGACTGGAGTTGAGCAGTCCCGGCCCACCGCGGTCCATGTAGCTTGCTGGTCCCGCGCGGACTGCGGCTTGGCGCGCGCGTGTTCCCGGCCCTGCCCGGCGCGAGCTCCCTCATGTTGCAGCCCTGCGGCGCCCCTTCGACGACAGGCTGTGCGCGGTCTGCACGGCGCCCCGCGGCAGAGCTTCATGTGGGGCTGCGGCCCGCGCAGCCGGCGCCTCGTTGAGGGAACGGACCCCCGGTAACCGGAGACCGCCTCCCCTCCCACCACCCCAGGCGCCAAAGGATATCGTATGTTCAGGTCTAAACGCTCGGGGCTGGTGCGGCGACTTTGGCGAAGTCGTGTGGTCCCTGATCGGGAGGAAGGCAGTGGCGGCAGCGGCGGTGGTGGCGAAGAGGATGGGAGCCTGGGCAGCGGAGCTGAGCCTGCCCCGCGGGCACGAGAGGGTGGAGGCTGCGGCCGCTCTGAAGTCCGCTCGGTAGTCCCGCGGCGGCCCCGGGACGCGGTGGGACCGCGAGGCGCCCCGATCGCCGGCAGGCGCCGGCGCACGGGGGGCCCCCCGAGGCCGGTGTCGGAGCCGGGGGCCGGAGCTGAGGGCTCCCTGCTGGATGTGGCGGAGCCTGGAGGCCCCGGATGGCTGCCTGAGAGTGACTGTGAGACGGTGACCTGCTGTCTCTTCTCCGAGCGGGACGCTGCGGGCGCGCCCCGGGACGCTGGTGATCCCGCAGCCGGGCAGTCTCCGGAGCCAGAGGAGGGTGGCGGGCCTCGGGGTCGCGAAGCCCGCTCTAGGCTGCTGCTTTTGGAGCAGGAACTCAAGACCGTCACGTACTCGCTGCTCAAGCGGCTCAAGGAGCGTTCGCTGGACACGCTGCTGGAGGCGGTGGAGTCCCGCGGCGGCGTGCCGGGCGGCTGCGTGCTGGTGCCGCGCGCGGACCTCTGCCTGGGCGGCCAGCCTGCGCCACCGCAGCTGCTGCTCGGCCGCCTCTTTCGCTGGCCAGACCTGCAGCACGCAGTGGAGCTGAAACCCCTGTGCGGCTGCCACAGCTTCGCCGCTGCCGCCGACGGGCCCACGGTGTGTTGCAACCCCTACCACTTCAGCCGGCTCTGCGGGCCAGGTGAGCGCGCGCGCACGGGGTCGCCTCGACCCACGCCTTCATCTTCTGTTCCTTTTCTGTGCCACCTCGTTGTGGATGCTCTAGGGAAGCTCCCCGGTTCCGGGAGCCTGCAGTGGGTTGAGAAAAGCTGAGGGGTAGATGTCTGCAACTTCAGTGGGTTAACTTCCCTTGTAGCACCAGCGAATTTAGAAAGGGCATGTTCCGATTTTCTGTATGCAGCTCCTGGGACTTAAAGTAGATTGCAGTTTTGTGAAACGAGATAGCAAGCCATGGAGAGGCCAAAGGAGTAGGCGACATCTCCCTTTTGGGGATTCACCCCAGTCGGTAACCAGCTTCTAGCATTTGTATACATAGCCTATGCCCTGGCTGTGCTTTTCTGCACCCAGGTAGGTATGTCTGTGAAATTGTTTGCAGGCTAGTCGTGCCTATCGTCAAAAGTGTTTGCAAAATGTTCCATTTGTCCTTTTCTATGCTCTGAGCCCAGATTCTGCAGGGCAATAGCTCTTGTTTCCCACATCCTTTGGGGGGAGGGGTGGCAGTGGGGGTGGTGTCGCCAGGCTCCTCCATCATCAGGGCTCTTAATTCTTGCCTTTAGCTCACCTCTAGAATTGAGGCTCCTAAGGCATCTGAGAGGCTGCTAGCTCTTTTGTTATTAGTCCCTTTGTTCTTCTGGGATCTTCTGAACACACCCTACCTTAGCCTTGCTTACCTAGGCAGGCTCAGGTGCAGGAGCAGAGGTGAGAACAGATGAAGGCCCCTGATGGGCCCGGAGCTTACACACACACACACACACACACACACACACACACACACACACGTGTTTTCTGTACCACTAGAAACACTCACTATAGGGTCGGTGGACACAGTCAAGGCATGGGAGGGTTTGCAGGGGCGAATGGTCCAGGTAGTTAGTTTCAGGTGTTTGCTCTAGTCAGGTCTCAGGTCTCCTGACTTAAGTGTGGAAAGAGAACACGCTCAGTGTATGGAGGAGGGCCTAGTGGCATGAAGAGAAAGTTTCCCTCCCTTACTATGGTTCCTAATGTGCTTCCCTCATGATTTGTCTCTCCAGGATCAATGTAGAGACTTTGGGTAATCCCTGGCTTTCTGTGCCTGGAGGCTATCTGACAGCTTCCCCTGGAGGAGACTGCAATCTCTGTCCCTGGGGAGGAGGACCCTATTTGTACTTGTATTGCCTCTTCTCATTTTTTTCCTAGGAGGAGATGGGTGGTGGGGCCCAGTACACTTCCACAAGGCCCTAGTGGATATGCCCCCCCCCCGTGGCCAAGTCACAGTACTAACAAATTTGTTGAGCTTTTACTCTGTACCAGGTATTGTGTGTGTATGTTGTGTGTGTGTGTGTGTGTGAGAGAGAGAGAGACAGAGACAGAGAGAGAGAGAAAGACAGAGACAGAGACCGAGATAGATAGAAAGAGTAGGATTCATGCTGTCAGGAAATCCTCCCGGGAGGTGGGAAGAAGTGGGAAGAAGGTGAGGGGGAGGGGCTAGGACAGTGGTCTGAGCCACCGAGAGGGCTGTGGGTGTGTCTGTAACTGGATCACCTCTGGGAGTGCCACGCCTTTAACCTGGAGCAGCCTCCGAGGAGGGGTGGACCTAAAGAGGGCTTGCTCTGGTGGGCTTGCTCAGGAGGAGCAAAAAGCAGGAGGCCTTAGGACCAGACCCCACTCAGCTCCTACTCTTTGCTCTCAGAATTGACCCTGTTTGTACAGGGGGAGGTTGAGAGAGACCTGATGAACTATAGAATCTGGACCTAGGCTCCGTCCAGATAGTGACCTTGGATGAGTGTGTATGTATGGGAGGGCTCTATAGACATTTTCAGCTGTTCTGAGGTACTTCCCCCTGGGCGGGGGTGGAGGGGCATGCAAAATGAATATATTCCCTGCCTCTGCTAGCCACGAACCTAGGAGAGCTCTAGTCAGCTACTGGGGAACCTCTGAGGACTGTGTGGGAAAGAAGCAAGAGTTTCCAGTATGCTAAGTTGACCCCCTTGCCTTCCCTGGGACTGGGGACTGGGGAAGCCCTTTACTGCGCACTCCGCCCCCGGGGCTGGCCGCCAGCCTGGCTCCTCGAAATGGGCGGGCACATAGCTGGGGTTCAGCCGAGCGCGTCCTGATAAGGAGACCGCTCCTCCCAACTTTCCAGCTCAGGGAAGAGGGCTGGGGCATTGGGCAAGTGGGCAGACAGACAGACAGTCTGATCTCGCATACAACTAGAGTAAAGTGCGTGGGAACACCCAGCACCAGTCATTCATGCCTGGCCGCCATCCTCAAGGCTCCCAGTGTCAAGACACCTGGGAAGTGTGGTCCCCTTCTGAGCCTGGCAAGTTGATGGCCCTGGACTCCTCCCACCTATAAAGGTCTGGGTTAGCTCGAACACCTGAGGTCAAGAGGTGACTGGCAGGTTCCAGGCCCCATGGGCTTTGTCTTAGAAACTGATGTCCTGCAGAGTCCCCTTGCCCTTAGTACCAGGCTCAGAGGTGACACATTCTGGGGGCTTCTGGGAGCTATCCTGGGCCTTTCTGTTTAGGACTAAAGGCAGCGCTGAGTTTGGTGGGTGCCTATGTGGACGGAAATGTGGAGAAATACTTTAATCACAGCTCTGACCTGTTTATAGAGTTCCTTTCTCTTGCAAGTATCCATTAACTCTGGAATGAATCTCCTGCTCTTTGCTTCCCTACTTTTTTTTTCTGTAATTATATTCAGTAAATTACTATTATCCAAATTGTGCCCGGGAAAGAGAGAGAGAACTTCTAAAGGACTGGAGGAGGCTGCCTAGGAAAACACAGGGTTCCCAGGCCAGGCCTGGAGGAATTAGAATGAGCTAGAAAGTTTTTCCTTTTATTTGGCCTGGCATTATCCCTTTGAAATGAGATCAATTTCAAGTTGGGCTTCCCGGCCCCGCCCCGCCCCCTCGCGGCCCCTCGGCCTGTCTGTCTGCTCCCCGCTCCTCTCTTGGAGGTGAGGAAGCAGTGATAATGCCCAGTTTGCCTCTTGCCGGCGCCAGCCGGCTGCGCTGTTTATCTGGCTGCTGGGGGAATCTGGGCAGTTAGGCTCCTTCGGCCTTAAAGTGCCAGGAGCTCCTTTTCTGTCCTCCGGTCCTGGGGCTTGAGGTTGGAGTCTTTAGGTTCTGAGGGAAGAAGACACAGGCATCCAGGAGTTCCCCTCCACTCCCGCTTGCCTGTCACCCCTTGAGAGGAAGAAAAGAAAAGTTGGAGGATCAGGCAAGCGTGTGGGTCTTGTTCTACAGCAAAGAGCTGCCCCAAAGATGGCTGGAAAGTGATGTCAAGTGGAAACTCCCCCCAGGCTCAGAGACAGACTGTGAACTTTCTCCTGGCCTCAAATGGAGGTCTAAATCCCAGAAGGCCAGGTAGCCCCTGAGGGCTGACCAGAGGGGCCTGGGCTGGGCTGACTCTGGTGCTGTTGGCCCCTGGCTGACTACTCAGCCTTTGGAGGACTTTAGGGGAGAGTCTTATAGTCTATGCCTTAGGTGGAAGTATGATGGGCTTGGAGTTTTGATGTCTTTCTCTTTTTCACTTGTCCATGTCCAGCTCTCTTCAAGGATCCTATAGAGAATGGAAGTTCCTTTAGAGTTTACAGTGTGTAAATGATTTCCAAATCAGCATAACTCTTAGCAGCAGCTAGGATATCTTCTAGGCAGTGGATGGAGAGCTAGGGGTCAATGTGAAGATTCTCTTCTGGTCCTGTGTCTTACCCAGTGGAGGGCTTACCTAGCCTGCCTGAGTTAAGTGTCATATGGTTCCATTTTCCTAAATCCTGGAGGCTGTGTGGGAGGGGAGTAGGAGGGACAGGTAAGAATTACTGGTATTGTTCACAGCACATCATTCATAACAGCAAAATGTGGAACCAACCCAAAAGTCCATTAGCTGATGACTGGATAAACAAAGTGTGATGTAGCCACACAATGGAATATCATCCAGCCATAAAAAAGGGTGAAGTGCGTGCACATGCCAAGGCATGGATGAACCTGGAGAACATTGTGTTGAGTGAAAGAAACAGACACAAAAAGCTACAGAGTGTATGATTTCATGTACATGACACTTTCAAAATAGGCAAATCCATGGAGACAAAAGGTAGATTACTGGTTGCCTGGAGTTTGGGGTTGGGATATAGGAAGTAAATGCTAATGGGGATAGGGTTTCTTCTTGTGTTGGCAAAAATGTCCAATAAATAGATCATGGTAATGGTCACGCAACTCTTCGAATGCACCCCAAACAACTAAATCGTATACTTTCAAAGGGTGATCTTCGAGCCTCCCCAAGATTACCTGGTGTTGGTCTCCAACAGCAACACGATGACTTACATAGCAGCCTTCCAGCATGGCCTTGGGCGGGTCTTTTACTGGATAGATATCAGGTGCTCCATTAATAAAAAAGGAGTTGAGAGCTTTTGTTGGTGGTGCATGCCTGTGACTCCAATGCTCAGGAGGATGCATGAATGCAGTTGAGGCTAGCTTGAGCCCTGTTTCAGAGTCAAAATAAGTAAAAGTTGATTTTGGTGAAGCCCCACCCCCTTTGACCTCTGACATGCTGCAGCTCTGCATTCTGGGCTGGTGACTATAAGCCTTATGCTTTTTACTTTCTAGAAGGATCTGTGGTTAGATGAAGTACGTCCCAGAAGCTTGGCTGTCGTACCCTGGCTGCATATCTGAAATTCTGGCCTATCTGTTTTCTTTCTGTCTCACTGACAGTGTTAGGAACCTCTACTTTAGATGTGACTGTGCGTAGTGGGTGTTTCGAAATGGGGAAACATGATGAGCATTTTAAAGTCCCTGAAAGATATACTGGAACTGGCCAGGGATATGTCTGTAATGTGTTCAGGAGGCTTAGTAGTTCAGGGTCACCCTTGGTCATATACAGAATTCAGGGCCAGCCTAGACTATATGAGACACTTGTTTCCAAAAAATTCAGAGAAAGAGGGGTTGGATGGGGAAGGCTAGGGTTGGTGACAGTCGCTTGCTGGAGACAGGTGTGGGGGCAGATGTCTAGCCATGTCCTGGGTTTCAGGGATTGTAAAAGGGGGTGTGTGCTAGACATGGCTCTGGTTCTCCCTCCACAGCCAGTTCTCCAGAGAGTCACTTCCGCTCCCCAGGCTCAGGCCGCTCTCCCTGAGAGCGCCAGGCCTTTCCATGCTGGGTGACTGGACCTCTCTGTCAGGGCTGGCCGCTGTGTTGAGGACGAATGCTCTTACTCAAAGTCTTCCACCCCATGTCCTGTGTGGGTCACTGGTAGGTCCCCTTTGTCTCTCAGATCCTTTCTCCCACTCCTTTGCCTTTGCCTGGAAACATAAGTGAACACTGGGTGCAGTGGGGCCCTTTGAAACAGTGAAGCCAAACTCAGGCCTGGGTGGAAATCTCAGCTCTGCCATGATTGTCTTGGGTGGCCGGAGCCAGTCAGTTTCCTTGTCTGCAAAATGAATGTGAACACCATCTTAAGGAATTATTTTTCATCTCTGAGAAAAGACTAAATTGAAACAGGTGTCTGATTAGTGTGATTAACCATTGTGTTCTTGAGGGTTATAAGAGTTAGAGATGGGGCTGGAGAGATGGCTCAGCAGTTAAGAGCACTGGCTGCTCTTCCAGAGGACCCAGGTTCAATGGCAACTCACAAGTGTCTGTAACTCCAGTTCCCAGGACTTCTGACACCCTCACACAGACATACATGCAGTCAGGCAAAACAACAGTGCACGTAAAATAAATTAAAAAAAAATCAGAGACAATACAGAAACTTGAAAGCATCTGGCATCAAGTGAATGTTCAGGTCTCTTCAGTGACTTTGCCCTATTTGACTTCTCCTGTGACCCTGTCCACAGAGAATCCCTGCCCTAGCAGAGCCTTGACTCTGAGGAAGCCACCTCTGGCTGCAGAGACAGGTTGGCAGGAAAGGGAATCCTCCTTTAGGTGTATGGATAGCACATAACTAATGCTCATGTAACTAATGGTGCCTTATTATAATTGCAAAAACAGTCATTACCCTGTGTCATTCCTGATACCCACCTAATAATAGTTATTACCCCTTTATTACTGCAGAGTTTGCTTTAGTTTGCGATCTGATGGGGTTCAGTTTCATTTACAGAAAATGGAGGGTCATCTCATTCACCCAGATTGTTACTTAGTTTAGCAAATTGTTACTTCCCGGGAAAGCAAGAGCCTAAGAAATTCCTCTGAATGCAAAGTATATGTTTTAAAGGAGGAGTATTTTAGGCGAATGAAAGGCAGCCCAAAGGAAAACACCATAGGCAATCAAGAATCAAGGCTCTGAGCTGGAAGACTGGAACCCAACCCTGGCCTTCCTTTATAAAACGAGAGACTCAGGCCAGAGCCTGGAAGTAACTGACTTAGAATGTGAAGGGATCCAGGGCCCCATAGCCCTGCTGCCATCCCTACACTCAGGAATAGAGGTTCTAATGTGGATGAAATAGTTTTTAAAATCTATTTTGTAATCATGTATGTAGTGGGGGTGCGTACATGGCATGAAACACATGTGAGGGTCAGAGGACAACTTGAGGCCATCTGTTCTCCCTCTCCACCATGTGGGTTCTGGGCATCAAACTCAGGTCCTTCATCTTGGCAGCAAGCTTCTTTACATCTATGCCATGTCCCCAGTCCCCCACCCTTTTTTTCCCTCCCCAGCCATGTTTCCATGTGTGGGCTTTCTGAACTCTGATTTGGCTTGTCGGAGGTGGCAAATAAAAGTTTCGGATGCTCATTCAGTTTCCTTTCACACAAGCAACTTAAAATTTCAGTATAAGTATATCCCAGATATCGTAAGGCCTGTGCTTACACTAAGAGACCGTACTTGGTGTTTAGCCCTAATGCAAACAGAACTGAGCCTCCTGTATATTATCTGGCAGCCCGAGCGCTGACTTCTGCACTAATGTTTTTCTAGTCATAATGATAATAAAGGTGCTGTTTATGGGAGTGTGACCAAGAGCTGTGCTAAGCATTTTGCATATGCTATCTTTTGCTCTTCTGGCAAAACCAAAGGGGATGATTATCACCCCTGTTTAATAGTTGAGGAAATCATCTTAGAGAGACGAAGGAACTCTGTTGCTCACAAAGCACAGTTGGTACAGGTAGGGACTGAGCCCCAGGGAGCAGCAGAGATGGTGGAAACTTCCTGGGGTCAGAGCTTGTTATTTGAGGAAACTAATAGTTAAAAGCACGCGGGACACCAGGTGTGACATGCTTATCCTGTCTTCCAGAATCACCGCCACCCCCCTATTCTCGGCTGTCTCCTCGTGACCAGTACAAGCCACTGGGTAAGTGTGCCCTCCTCTTGAGGGGTGGGCTGAATTGGGTGCTTTCAAACAGGGTGAAGTTTTACAAACACTCCCACGGTTGGGCTGCTGCAGGGAGACTATTTACATCTTCAAATTCCAGGCTCCTCGTTAACCTCTCTATGACCTTTTAAACATGGGCTTGTGGGAGATGAATGGGTTCTGACTTAAGCTGCTCTTTGGAGGTGGGGTGGAATTTCTGGGTCTCTTTCCCTTCCTTCCTCCCTGAGCCTTGGGTTATGTCCACCAGTGTGTCAACTGGGAGTGCCAGAGGCAGACAGGGCATAGAGTGTTTGCTGAGCTGTATCTGTCCTTGTCCCCCACCTGGACAGGTAGACAGGTGGCTTAGCTGTCTCCGAGGGAACTTAGTGGAGAGGGTGTGACATTTCAGATAAGTCCTGTGCAATGGCAAGACATATTTTCTATACAACCTTGGGGCTAAGTGTCAGCTCATGTTCTGGGATGCACACATACAATTTTAGAAGCCGATGAGGGGATGGAGAGATGACTCATGGGTTGAGAGCACTTACTGCACTTGCAGAGTATCTGGGTTCGGTTCCCAACACCTATACTGGGCAGTTCCCAACTGCGTGTAACTCCAACTTCAGGAAATCCAATGCCCTCTTCTGGTCTCCACGAGCACTTGCATGAACACACACGCGCGCGCGCGCACACACACACACAATTTAAAAGCAGAGATGCCCTGGGCCCTGGGCTCTCCCCAGTGGGTTTGGAGCAATGATGTAGTCTGTGGAGTTCCAGTAGTATGTGAGCTGGCTTTAAGAGCTCCTCCACAGCAGCATTGTGACTAGCAGTTACTGTGAGGTCCAGGCCTCCAAAGGCCATTGGCATGCTATGGGTGCTAGAACATTCCCAGTGGACCACAAAGAATAAGTTTATGGTAGAAGCATCCTCTCTGGAGTGCATGAACTCCAGGATCATGGAGTCGGGCTCACCCCAGGTTCCTTCCAGCCATTCATCCCTAGAGAGATCAGAAATATGGCCACCCCAGAGTTACTTGAGGAGTTTGATCCATGGCAAATGGGGTGAGGGCTGTCCCTCAAGGGTGTGGGAGGCAGTGGCTGAGCAGTGATGTTTGTTCTAGCTGTGTCCCCTGTGCTCAGGGAGCTTTGTTTATTTCTTTGGGAACTAGAGGGGTCATGGTCTTGTGGTGGATGAGGAGGAGCCAGATGAGTGAGGAGAGGGAGACCCTCTAGCTGAGGAGCTGCAGGATTGCGGCACCAACCCAGGGCAGTCACAGCTCAGGCCATGACTTCACCATCTTCCTTCCATAGGCCACCCTTAGCATCTCCTAAGTCAACACAGTTAATACTTGTCCTATAGAAGATGCCTCTCTCCATTAGAGAAAGGAAAAGTCAAAAGTTCGTAACCAGTGGCAGGATCATTGCTAGAGCAAGTGTCAGTCAGCTTGGGGACAAGCAGACAAGCCCTAGAGAGTGACCATTTAGAAGCTAACAGATATCCCATTGTGTCACAGGTGGGACACCTGAGTCCCAGAAAGCACACACGACCCTTGCTGGGGCTCACAACACTCCATCTTAGCATTAGAGATAAGAATGGCTTTTACTAATTTGATGACTGATTGATTGATTGAGACAGGATCTCCTTATAGAGTCTAGGCTGGCTTTGCTTCAAATGCTCCATCCTCCCTCTTCAGCCTCCTGCTTGCTGGAATTACAGATACACACCACTGTGACCGGCTCTGTTTTTATTTTTTTAAGCTATGTGGGAAAAAAATAGAGCTGCAAGAACATCCCCCCAAATATGAAAGGTGAACAAAATGTAGGTGGCCTGAAGGCAAGCAGCCGGTGCACAGTGATGCTCCTCCGTGTTGCCCGCTGCTGCTCCGTCTTGCTCCTGGACATCTGAGCAAGCGGGGCAGGATGTGAGATTCTCGCAGGCGAAGGTGCTTACACTTTATAGAAAAAGGTAGTGACCTCCGATACTGCGGGCTGTTGCTGGAGGTACATTTTGAACTGGGCCTCCAGATCCCATCCAGGATCCCTCCATGACTTGAGGTGGTGTTAGAAGCTGGGAGAGATCTCTTTCTATAGCAGCCATCATAGGAAGGCTGCCTTTGAGGGCCTCGGTGGGAAGTCTACATCTGTGGACGAGGCAAGTGTGTGACAAGCACTCAGTAACTTCCAAAGGCAGAAGCCACTTGCCCTTCCTACTCTTTCTGAAAACTTCTGGCTGCTACCTATGTGGATGTCCAGTTCCCTGCACCCACAGCAGGTAGCTCAGGATTGTCTGTAATTCCAGCTCCAGTATACACGTACCTACAGGGAGACACACACCTACACGTAATTAAAAACCATACAAGTAAAACTTTTAAAAAAGTAATAGGACTGAGCCTATGACCTGGTGTTGCTCCTTCAGAGAAGTAACATTGAGGTTCCAGGCATTCTGCACTGGGGGCAGTAGATATTAAATGCAAACGGGGAAGATGGCCAATCAGTAAAGTGCTGGGACTCACTGACCAGCCAGTGAGCTAGGCCAGTCACGACCCTGCCTCACAAGGCAAGGTGAGGAATGGCACCCAAAGTTGACTTCTGGTGTATATACACACATATGTACAATGTGCACCTACATGCACACAAACATGCAAGCAGACATACATACACAGCAATGCAAAATTTTAAATCTTTATCATTGAAGGTTTTTTTAAAAGATTTTTCTCATGCCTTTATTTTCAGTATTGTTACTAGCAGATATTTTTTGTTCCCTTGAGAAATAGTACATTGAATTATTTCTTTACACACACACACACACACACACACACACACACACACACACACACACACACAGGTCACTTCTGTGTCTCTCTGATCATGAGACCAGAAACCAAAATAAAACTCAGCATCTGGCAAGTGGGAAATGAAAAAAAAAGGATTTGGTTAATGTTTCATGTTTCCTGCTCTTCAAGCAATGTAGTAAAAGGAAAAAAAAAAAAGTCTTGCAAGATGAAATGGAATTCTAGAGCCTAAGCTCAGGGGATTGTCTCAGGAATCCCCAACCCCCAGGCTAGCTGGGGCTGGCTTGTGTTGGGTGACCAGAAGAAAAAGGTTTCAGGCCTCCCCCCCCATCCATGTCTTCTCAACTTCTCAAGGTCCATGTCCTTTACTGGAGACAACCCCAAGCTGGTAGTTACAAAGGCCCAGACCTAGGGGGGAAAACTTCCCCAGTCTTCTCGTCCCCCAGAGCATCAGTTTATGAAGCTAGTGGGGCAGAAACAGTTCCCTTCCATTTCAACGCACCGCAGGCCGGGGATGGCCGGTGATGCATGCCATATGAAGTGCTTAATTAAGCCTGCTCTTCAAAACGCGAGCACAGATGCAAACCCCAGCCCAAGCTCCACAGGCCGTGTGGATGCTGGGGAGTGGGAGAGGTGAGGAGACAGCAAACGTTAATCTGAGAGCAGACACTTGGGTCTTAATTAGAGGCGTGTGGGGACAGAGGTGGCTAGTGATTTGTTACTTTTCCCCAGCTCTGGGAGGAAGAAAGGAAGGGAAGGAGGAAGGAAGCAAGAACGAACAACTTCAAGAATTTTAATGGTTGTGATTAAGTTTAGCAGCTATGAATTGTTCAGGGACTTAATTTAACCTTACCCAAACAGGCTTCAAGTTGGTGCTTGCTCAGTCCCCTGAATGTGAACTATTCCTGTGGTCAGGACCACTGAGGCTCTTCCAGGTGTCAGGGTCACAGCAGTCTGCAGTTTTTCGGGAAGAGTTCTGGGGCTAGATGGTTGGCCTGGTCTGGGGGTAACACCAGAAACTTGTGAGGGGGCTGTGGGTGTAGCTCAGTTGGTAGAGCGCTTGCCTAACATACGTGAAGCCCTGGGTTTGATTCCCTGCACTGCATAAACCCAGTTTGGTGGCACATGCCTGTAATTTCAGCATTCAGGAGATAAGAGACAGGAGGATCAGATCAGGAGTTCATGGTCATCCTTGGCTACATACTGAAATAAAGGTCAGCCAGGGCTACATGAATAAATATACATTAATTAAGTGGTCATCAGGGACATCTGCCCTTTGTGCGTGGGAACAGGTGCCTTTCTGCCAACTGAATTCTCTTTCTTTTTCCCCTCGAACAGATCTGTCCGATTCCACATTGTCTTACACTGAAACCGAGGCCACCAACTCCCTCATCACTGCTCCGGGTGAATTCTCAGGTTGGCATATTTCTTCTCACTTGTTGCTGTGGGTGGTACCAGTGGGACCGATGTGGGTGCATCGATGGGACGATTTTTGGAAAGATTTTGATTTTTTGTGATTTTTGTGCTTGCATTTGTGTGTGTGTGTGTGTGTGTGTGTGTGTGTGTGTGTGTTGTTGTTGTTGTTGTTGTTGTTGTTGCATGCCTCAGGAGGCTGAGGCAAGAGGAGTTCAAGGCTAGCTTGTGCTTCAAAGCTGTGTGGTCTGTGTGGGCTGGAATCTGAAGGTAATAACTGGCCAGCTTTTAACCTGGTATCTCTACCATGTTTCTCCCATTCCCATGACTTAGAAAGGCCCCTCCATCGTTGCAGCCAGGGACACTCTTAGTAACAGGAGGCCTCAAGGTGGATGGGTCGCACATGCGCTGTCTTCCCTCTGTGCTCAGGGGAGGGCCCGTGGTAAGCTAAGGGATAGCATGGGCAGACTGGCAAAGCTGGTAGTGTCAACGCCCTGTACTTGGCAAGAGATGGCAGGCAGGAAGCAGGGGGAAGGAACCGTCCCCTGTCTGAGATGCCCAGCTACTGGCCCTAAGGCCCCTCACGTTCAAGGGAATTCTTGTGAGAGTGTAGTTAGGGGGAACAGGGGCAGGAGGGCCAGGAACTTGGGTGGTGAGATCTGTGTGGCCTTCTGGGAGCATGGTGGGTAGGGTGTGCTGTGTGGCAGCTGGGCTTGTGACCTGGGGGCAGGGGTGGCTAGCTGGGCCTCTGCATCTTTTCCTGACTCCACACCCAAGCTATAAAAGCAAGGTGGCGGGGTGAGTGGTCACCCTGAGCCAGGCCCCACCCCGGCATCTTATATTGCTTCAGCACAGCGGGGCTGTGGCAACCCATACGGATGGTGATTCCTTGTGTCCCTTGGGACCACACAGCAGCCTTTGTGACTGCGGGAGCCTTGCTACTCAAGCCTGAGCTCCTTGCTACTGTTGTGTCACCCTTCCCCTCCCCGCTTCCCTGTCTGAAACAGTTTAGTGTAGCCTGATGAATATATTCCCAGAGTTCCCTCTCTAACTTCTCATCCTGAGGTGACACAGTTCCGGCTGCTCCCAGACCCCCATCCATTTCCCTAGCCTCGAGTCCTTCCTTGTCCATTCCCTGGTCTTCCCTGGAGAAAAGCTCTGGAGCATGGCTGTTGAAGACACGAGGCCCTACAGTGAGCTCATGGCTGAGGTGGTACAGGAGTGCAGGTCTCCTGTCCCTAGCTCTTGTCTACTTTTTGGCCCCTGGTCCCCTTCTCAGGCCACTTTTTACTCTTCTTGTCCAGTGTGCTCTCCCTCCCTCAAAGATCCAGGCCGGGTAGCTGGGTATGGTGGAGCATGCCTTTGAGCCCAGCACTCAGGAGGCAGGGGCAGGCGGGTGTCTGTGATGGAGAGCAGCCTTGTCTATAGTTCCTGCCTGCTGGGGATACATAGTGAGACCTGTCACAGTCCAGCCAGGTGACGTGAAGTTAGACCACAGACCATTCTTTCTCATTTGTCAATGCAGGCAGAAGCCCCCTGTGACTCTGAAACAAGGGGCTCTGATTTCTTTTTTTTTTTTTTTTTTTTGTATTTACAATTCTGGATTCCTGTGAGCTCTCCTTGCTGCTGTTAGCTAGATTGCCTTGGTGTGGATTGCAGGACAGGGCACTTTGACATCCTCTTTCCTTATTAATAGTGGAAACTTGTGTGTGTCTTTCATAGTGTGTTTGCATTTGTGAGCTTCCTTGATTCCAGAGGAGGCCTGGTGCGTGGTTCCTGTTTGAAGGAGTGAAACTCAGCACGCCTCCAGAGGACCCCCTTCAACCTAGCCCCTGCAGAGAGCACCCCCCACTCCCCGCAACACATGGGAACTGTAGACTGGACTGTGTTGGGGTGGCCTCTGCTGGGGATTTCTACCCAGA
Organism: Mesocricetus auratus; assembly: GCF_017639785.1. Classification (NCBI taxonomy): domain Eukaryota; kingdom Metazoa; phylum Chordata; class Mammalia; order Rodentia; family Cricetidae; genus Mesocricetus; species Mesocricetus auratus. The sequence goes on along the minus strand of NW_024429267.1, from coordinate 4,080,036 downwards.
TGGTCTCAGAGCTGAGTGTCTAGTACTGGGCAGTGAAGAGGCCACGGCTGGTCTTGACTGTCATGAAAAAAAAAAACAAAACAAAAAAACGTGTCTATGGTTGGCATTCCGAGAGGCTAAGAGATGTGGGAAGAAAGTTTGGGGTTTCCCATGTGGGAGGATGGAATGAGGTGGTAATGGGCTTTGGGCTGGGTTCCCCATGGCCTGAGTAAGCAAGTGGAACATTTTTTGTGTCCTGGACTTTGGGCTGTGTTGGTGTTGGCTGTCACACTTGAGGAAAAACTCGGGGAGGGGTCCCTTGCAGGTGGGGGAAGGCCCAGGAGGTAGCAGGCCTTGGTGGATAGTAGAGTCACAGATACTTCATCCTGTGGGCTAGAGTGATGTCACCCAGAAGGGAATCGAGGGATTTGAAGGCCGGGGGCAGAATGCACACTGGGCATGTGTCAATCCGGGACATTCGATGGTCGGGGACCACTGGGGTGGAGGTGGCGAGGGCACTCGGACCAGTACTGGCTGTTTCTACCGTCCAATGAGACAACTGGGATCCTTCCAAGTGTACCCACAGGGTCCCTGCTGGAACAGCACCCCGAAGGCCCCCTCAGATGTCTTCTCTACATCATGTCCTCTCACTGCTGAGTGGTCAGCCCCATTTCCCAGACTGGGCATGGGGAGGTTTGGGCAAAGTAGCTTGGCAGAGGCTTGGCCAGTTTCAGTGTCAGGGCTGGGACTGACCGACGCAGGACTTCATGCTTCTGTGCAGCTACTGAGCAAGCCCACCAACCGACTGCCATCCTTCTGTGCCCCTGAGGGCCTAGTGCTCCTGAGGGCTTGGTCCCTCTAGCATGGCAGCCACAGCCAGGCAGAACTTCCTGTTTCTCTGCGACTCCTGCTCAGAGTCTCTCTGTTTATCTTTCCTGTCCTGTGACTGAGGCCACATAGGGGGATGGCTGGATTTAGGGGTTAGTCACAGGCCGTGATGGACAAGGACGCATGAGGAGATGCAGAAAAGGGGGCACTTCTATAACTCTCATTGACAGAATGAGGTCTCTTTGGGGGATGCACTTGGAACTTTGGTGCTATGGTTTCCATGCTTCGCAGAGTCCCTTTAGGCATCTCCCTTACAGCGCTAACATTCCTCTTCTGTTCCCTTCGGTTAGTTGGAGGATGAAGTATGAGGAGTTGGAGTGGCTGTAGGTTACCATCTTCTGGAAGGTAGAATATGCTGTCATCTGAGGGACTGCAGAATGAGAGGGCGGAGGGAACATGTGTTATGAGGGAAGCTGGTGGAACAGGCGAGGTGCTCCCAGCATCCTCTACTCCAGCCTAGAAGAAGAGTGCTCCTGAGATGGGAACCTTGGATGCTGGCTGGGCGAAAGAGGGAAGGAGCCTCTGCCCGTCCAGGCCGTGTTAGTTGTCCTGTGAACACTAGTCATTAAATGAGAACTCTAGGTAGTGGGTCTCTGAGCACTTATGTCTGCCCAATCCCATGCTGGGCACCTGCTGTTGTCTTCACACCCCACCATCACCTTTTGGTGAATAACCAAGAGCCTATCAGATAATTGGCCAGGTGTCTGTCTAGTCCAGCACCGTCTGTCTGCCATAAAAGCTGCCTGCAGTGAAGACAAAGCAGTTCCTTCCCTTGGCCTTGACTGTGTGTGCTGGCTTCTCAGTCTGAGTTATATCAATGAGGGCATACCCCTCCATAGAAGGCAGGGACTGCTGAGGGGGTTGGGGCTGAGCTGGATCTGGTGTCTACCTAATCAGAAGATCCTCAGGCCCCTCTGTCCTCGATTGCATTCTCTAAGGCTCAGGGAGGTTAAGAGACTATGAACCACACAGCAAGCATTGGTAGCTGGAGATAAGTCAAAAAGTAGGTGGACCTGTGTTGTCTGTCCACCTGCTACCTGGTGGGATTGGTACCTGTCCAGACCTCTCGGCAGAGTACTGTCTGCTTGCATCATCAGGCACAGATGAGACAATGTCACTGTCTTGATTGCTGAGATCACACAGGTCTTGTCTAGCATAGGCTCTGTGTCCCTAAGGGCTCCTTCAGCTACAGCCAGGACATGTCTAGCCTTGCAGCAGCGTCGAGTGACAGGCAGGGGCTTCGAAACTGCTCTGGGTTCAAGTCTCTTCTCTGGCTCCTGCTTAGCCACCCTGCCCTCAGTTTTCCCACTTGTGGAATGGGGATAATAAGTAGCATGCCCTTTAAAGAAGGTAACTGAGCCTCTGGTCAGCAAGGTGTAGTGCTGTGCCAGGGTGTGGCTGTTAAGGGTGCCTGGCCCAGAGATAAGACCTGCATCAGTTCTACCATGTCAGATGCTGTGGGAGGAGGCAATTAGGAACCTCCTGTTGAGAGGCAGCTGGAAGTCTCGAAAGAGGGGGGTACCGGCATAGGGTTTTAAAGATGGCTAGAAGTCCGTCATCATCATTTGTTCATTCATATGTGTATATATGTGTGAACCTGAGTGTCACATGTGTGGAGATTACATGACAATTGTAGGAGTTGGCTGTCTCCTTCCACCCGTGCGGGTCCTGGGGATCCAACTCAGTTGTCAGACTTGACAGCAAGCACTTTTCCCCGATGAGCCATCTCACCACCCCGGGGCAGATTTTAGCCAACGTTTTTACCAAGTCCATAGCATGTAAGGATATAGGGCCAGCTCAGTGAGTTTCAGTCTCAGTCACACCTGGTGGTCCGCAGGGTCTGGACGCTGTTGTCGCTGAATGATGTTCTTGGGATGAGCCTGGGAACACTGGGTGGTCTGGAGGAGAGAGCAGATAGTGGAGAGGAAATGCTAGCTGAGGAGATGGTTTTCTAGGCCTTGGAGTGAGAAGGATTGTGACACTCTGTAGGGGTGGGGCGGTCTCATACTGGGTCCTGGGGGCTCCCTAGATTAGAGAGGCTCCTTGGGGTGGTGGTAGCCCAGTGCTGTCTCCATATGAACAGTGGCTGCTACTGGAAAAGCCCTGTTGTTAGAGTTACTTGTCCTGCCAGGTCCCACTGCCACGTTACCCCAAATAAACACACAAGATGCTGTATTAATTATAAAACTGTTGGCCGATGGCCAAGGCTTATTACTGGCCAGCTCTATCTTAATTAACCCATAACTACTAATCTATGCGCTTCTACATGGCCTTATCTTACCAGAGAACGCCTGGTGTCCTGTCCTCCTGGTCCTTCGCGTGCTCTGCCTCTCCCCCAGCATTCTCCTGTCTTCTAGCCCCGCCTGTCTTCATGCCTCTATGGCCAAACAGTGTTTTATTCATCAACCAATAAGATATACAGAAGGCCATCCCCCATCAAAGCTCCTTCCTGGTATTCCTTTTCCAATCTCCGTTTTCTCTCTTTTGTGCTGCTGACTCTTCACAGAGGCCTCATTCTCCCAGGCTGGTTGCTGGAGGTGACCGGGCATGCAGAGTGATAGAGGTGGCTGCTGTGTATGTGTGGTGGGATGGGCAGACACCTCCAGGAGTATGCGATGGAGCACCGTGAGATAAGTCAGATTGCCAGGGTGGGTTCTGCTCTTAGCTTTGCCCTTTCCTGCCAGGTGACCCAAAGCAAGCAAGGGCCTTTCCTCTCGCATCTCAGTTAGTGGTGCTGCCCAGGAGCCCATTGGGTCAGAGACCTCAGGCTCCATGGTGCCCCTGGATGCTGGTCCCAGCCCTTAGGCCTTAGGAGGAGGATGGGTGCAAAGCTGCCCTTTATGACCTACACCATCCTAGCTGCTCTTCTCATTATTGTCCTAATGCACAGTAGTGGCTTGAGACACAGCTCCTCAGGGGGGGAGGACTGGTATCCCAGATGCCAGGATTCTGCTGGAGATATGTGGGTGTTAGGGAAAACTTCACAGAGCAGGCCATTCTGGGTTGGGTTTTGTAGGCTGACTAAGCGCTCACTATGAACAGACTGTAAGTGTTCTCTCAGTAAAAGGAATGGCTTGTGCAGAAACAGCTGAAGGTAGACAGACGTAGGAGGACAGGAGGATGTGGAAAGATGGATTCTGAGTGCCTGTCCTGTATGATGGAGGAATGGTTGAAACAGAGGGATTATGGCCACTGGGGCCAGGGAATCCTTTGACATCCCTGGTCCTAAAGGACATTGTATAGCATTAGGCTGACCCACAGCAGGGGCTCACTTTTGTGAGCAGAGAAATCCTGAGAGAGTTCATGGAGATCAAGACAGAGCAGTCATCATACACTATTTAATAACCTGGGGAGCACAGAGTCCTGTGCCAGGCGCTTTCTCAAGTGCCATACATCTATGAGTTCATGGAATTTTCCAGCACCTCTATGAGCAGCCACTTTATTAGCCAAATTAAAGGAAGAAATGACTGAGGCTCAGAGAGGTTAAGATGCTTGTCTTGGGTCACTCAGCTGGAAAGTGGTGGAATTTGGAAGCTGGGAAGCTTGGCTGCCCTCCCTCCCCCCCCACCGTGGGATCTAATAAGGTGCTCACTCTGTCTGCCCCCTGAAAGTGAAGGACTCAGAGTCTTTGGGCTTCTGGGGCTTTTTTTGCCCTCAGGAAAGCAAGGTTTAGCTGACCAGATGTCTGTTCACTCCAGTTAGGCACCGGTGACCAACAATAGTATGTTCTCGAAGTCCAGCTTGGGGAATCAGCGAGTTTGCTGGTTTACTCACAGAAGATGGGTGAGGGGTTCCCTTCAGGAGCCTTTGTAACTCAAAGCAGCCACACCATCGCAGAGTCCCACCCCATCATGAATGGTGATGTCATGGAAGCCTACAATAGTCTCCTTTCTGTGACGGGTTCTCTTCTACACCCTAGCACCTTCCAGGAGCGCTTGCTGCTGGGGAGAGGCAGAGGGAGTGGTGGCTGGACTCCCAGGTGAGGATCTGGTGATCCTTGCCTCCCTCTCTCTAACTAGGGAGTGTCAACAGCTCCTTGACTATTACCATAGACTGGCAGCTGGGGAAAGGCAGAGGGAGTGATGGCTGGACACAAGATCCTCACCTCTCTCTCTCTAACTAGGGAGTGTCAGCAGCACCTTGACTATTACCATAGACCTAGCTATGGCTGTATGGTTCTGCTGAATTAGTTGCCATGGTTACCAGGCCAAGATGGTGATGGAGTAGAGAACATGTTATCATTTGCAACAGGGCACCTCCGCTCCTGGCTGGTGGTGGGTAAAGGAGTGACTTGCCAGCAAGACAGTGGGGGAGCTGAGATGATGCAGCTTCTGGGACTGGGGGTGTAGATGTTTCTCTGGGGTGCTCTGACTCTGAGCGGGATTAGATGGCCTCACTCGCGGGATTCATCTTGGGGCCCCTTCTTCATGGCAGGTGGGTGGTCTGTGGCACTGTGAAAGCAACAGGCCTTCTGAGGACCTTCCAGAAAGGGCAGTAGGCTACCTCCTGTGTAATTTTGGCCATGTGCACGCTGGGCCCTCCCTCACACTTTCTCTCCAGCCCAGTCTGGGCATCTGCAACACTCGGGGGGCTGCACTTGAAGGTTTCTTTGTCTGGGTTGAGTGGCATTTCTTTTTTTTTTTTTTTTTTTGGTTTTTCGAGACAGGGTTTCTCTGTGGCTTTGGAGGCTGTCCTGGAACTCGCTTGGTAGTCTAGGCTGGCCTCGAACTCACAGAGATCCGCCTGCCTCTGTGTAGGAGTGAACCCCACAAAGCTACCTGCCCAACAGGGCGGGGTCAAGGTAGAGATAAAAGGTAGTGAAAGGAAAAGGGGTCTCTCTCTCTTTTCTCCTTCCCAGAATCCTCCTCGACTCCTAGTCCCTCCTATCTAGGTTTTCTATTGGCCAGACAGTACTTTATTGACAAATGCACAGGCAAATAACAGGACTTCCCCAACACCTCTGCCTCCCGAGTGCTGGGATTAAAGGCGTGAGCCACCAACGCCCGGCGAGTGGCATTTCTTTCATGAAGAAAATATCTCCTGAAGATACTTGACCAGATGTTTTCGTACGAAACATTTTTCTTCCATGGTCCTCTCTGCTTGTCCCTTTTATGTGGAAAGAATACTTTCATGGGCTGTCCCCATGGTCCCCAGCCTGAGAGGGTAAGGCCTGAGGGACTGAACTCCACAGAGTAGTCCATTACCCACCTTACCCCCAAGCCTTGTGTTAGAAGGCCCTATTCCTTGAGCAGGGGTGGGGCGTTGCCTTTAATCCCAGCATTCAGGAGGGAGAGGCAGATGGATCTCTGTGAGTTCAAGGCCAGCTTGGTCTACAGTGCAAGTTCCAGGACAGGTTCCAAAGCTATAACAGAGAAATCCTGTCTCAAAAAAATCAAAAAAGAAAAAAAAAAGGGGGTGGGGTGGGATGGGGGAGAAGGCCCTATTCATCTTATGGTAGAAGTTTCTGGATTTGGATAAACAGAGGTCTCGGGTCCGGAGCTGGTCTCGAAGCCACCAGCCCAGTCTAGGTGAATCATTGCCAACACTAGTGACATTTAAAAGAGGAGCAAGGGACTGGGGAGGTGGCCCAGTTGGTAGAGACCTTGCTTAGCATGCACAAATCCCTGGGTACAGTTCCCAGCACCTCACGTCCTAGTCGTGGGGACCATACCTGTAATGCTAGCCCCTGAAAGGTGGAGGCAAGGGGATCTTCTTCAGCTGCATAATGAACTGGAGGCCAGCCTGGGCTACATGAGACCCTGACTCAAAAAACCTGGAAGTGATTTTGTTCTCTGAGTCACCTGGGGTTAGGCTAGAGAGGGCAGAGTTGGAGAAGCCAACCATCATTGCCTGGTTTGGGGTGACACCAGATGGATGAGGTGGTAGGAAAGTCACTAGTGAAATTGGGAAGGACTGGGTTGGCTCGGCTATGTGCAGAGGACTGAGAATCAAGGAATTCCACTGATAGACCCATCTTTCAGATGGAAAGGCCATGGGTAGCAATTTGAGATGACCAAAAGTAGAAGGCCCGGGTCTCCTGGATCCCTGGCTAGGTGGTGCTACTTTCTTTCTTTCTTTTAAATTTAAATTAGAAACGTGCATGCTTCAAATGTCAATCCCAGCTCCCTCCCCCTTCTCCTTCCCAGCCCTACTTCCACTCCCACCCCCAGCCCAGGCCCCACATCTTTCCCCAGGGAGGGTGGGGCCCACCTGGGGGGATCTCCAGAGTCTGTCATTTCATCCAGGGCAGGACCTAGGCCCTTCCCCATGTGTCCAGCCTGAGAGAGCATCCCTCCATGTGGAATGGGCTCCCAAAGTTCATTTGTATGCCATGGTGAACACTGGTCTACTACCCAAGGTCCCAGAAATTTCTGAGGCCTCCTCACTGACACTACATTCATGGAGTTTGGATCAGTCCCCTGTTGGCCTCTCAGCCATCAGTCTGGGATTCAAGAGCTCCCCCTTGTCCAGTCAGTTGTCTTTGTGGGTTTCACCAGCACGGTGGTGCTACTTTCATACCTCAGAAGCTGCCGGGGCTGTCTCTGATCTCTGCTCAGTGAGAGAGAACGTGGCAGCAAGCTCCAGATGGGCAGCCATGCAGAATTTGGGCGGAGCCAGAACCCTCTCCACCTTCCTCAGCACTCAAAAGCTTAGACAACCACAGAGTCCTGCAGGCGGTGCAGCTCAGTTTCATTCCGTTCCAGACCAGAGGCCAGAGTTTCCTCGGCTAGATTGGAAACCCCAGTAATCCTCCTGCCTCTGTCCCACGTGGGTGCTGGGCTCTGAACTTTGGTCCTCATGGTTGCAGAGCAATGCTCTTACTACTGGGCTATCTCTCCTGAGCGAGGGTGTGAATGTCCTGTGCTGCTGCTTGGTCTCACCGCCTGCATCCTCATTTCTGGATGGAGTTTTATGGGGCATGTGGAGGGTCTGTAAGTTCTGTGAGTTTTGTGGGGCGAGTGGAGGGTCTGTGAGTTCTGTGCATCTAGTTCACCCACGTCACTGTTTCAGGAATCTGGGGCCCCTAGTTTGAAGCTCCTACCTGTGATGCAACAGTAAACGTTCCCAAGCTGGCCTTCTCAAAGACATGGGAACATACTTCTCTCAGGCATATACCTGGGAATGGTGATGCTGGCTATCCATGATTAGCCTGTCGCCTTTTACTAAAGGCTCTGGGATTGTTTCCAAGGTCATAGCCTAGGTATGTGTGTGTATATGTTTATGTATATCTGGGTGTATTTGAAGGTCGCAGGGCAGCCTTAGGTGTCATTCCTTGAGATGCTGTCCACCTTGTGTCTTGAGATACGATCTCTCCACTGGCCTGGAGCTTGCCAAGTAGGCAAGGCTGGCCGGCCAAGGAGCCCCCCAGCAAGCTGCCTGTCTCTTCCTCCCCAGTGCTGGAGTACAAGCATATGCTACCATGCCTGTTTTGTTTTGCCTTCCCTGTCCCTTTAATGTGGGCCCTGTAAACTCGGGTCATCATGTTCACAAGGCAAGCACTGTACAGACTGAACCTTGGAGACAGTCTCTCACACAACCTCCTGTCCAGACCACGGTGTTTCAGTTGGGGTGATTGGAGGGGAGGTTTTGCTCATTCTAAGCTGCAGAACTGGGCTTAGACATGGGAATCTGTCCACTGGGTCCAGGATCCTACCCACATGGCAGCCATGGCCCAACCTATCACTCACATAGATCTGAGTTCTGGGTTTCTGGCTTCTCAACCAGAGACCCTGGGCAGTGCACTCTGGGAAAAACAAACAGGAGAAAAGAGTGGAAGGAAACTCACCACTGGAAAAGAAGTGTGTCTCCAATAAACCAGGTCTTTTACTGGTAGCCAAAATATGACATTCCCGTACCCCAGGAGCCGCAGCCAGCGTGGCCTCTCTGAGCTGTAAATTGTCCTGGGAGCTGGGTTGAGATTGTCCCTGGGACACAGAGACAAGCAGTGTCCTTCGGCTGTTTGATGACGCCGGCTCTTGGGGCAACTTCATCATCTTTTCAGTACATTTGCTGTGGTCCAGGTGCCAGGGGCTTCTTGTAAGCCACAGGAGGGGCAATGTGCCACTTACCCTAAGGGCCTGCCCACCCTCCCTTTCTTGGGTGCTTTGATGGGTAAGAGGTATTTATAGGCTTGATTCACTACCCAGTTACCAGGGTTTTCCACGGAAATGACTTATTAAAGGGGCCAGGCACACAGCAATATTGAAGTCTAGAGGGTGGTGTGCATCAAAGGCAGCACTGGAGCCTGCTGTCAGAGCTTCCAGGGGTCCGGGGCTGGGGACAAGGGACAGACCTCTGAGGGGCAGACAGGGGGGCGCTGGACTGCAGAGAAAACACTTAGTCTTAAGAAAATACCACAGACAAACTGAAATTAAAGCTATTGGAAAGAAACGTGTGTGCTGGGACCTGTTTATGGGTGGGGGTGGGGGTGGGTAAGGCCCAAGGTCCCAGACCAACCCCACCCACCAGGAATGGGGACACACATGCAGGGCCTAAGCTCTTCTGTCATGCCCCTTGGCACAGGGTTGTTTGAGGGAGGAAATGCCAAGGATGAACACTGCTGGGCGCCAGCCCTAGGAGGATGGGCAGAGCCATCTGGTGGAGAAGAGAGGTTCGGGAAAGGAATCTTTCAAGCCTTCCCTTCCCTGGTTCTCATTCCTTTGGTTCAATATCCTATTTGGCTTGTTTTGTTTGTTTATTCTGAGACAGTTTCCTGTAGCTCAGGCTAGCTTTGAACTTGCTATGTAGCTGGGAATTGCTTTGAACTTCTGACCCTCCTGCCTCCATGTTCTGAAGACTGGGAATACAGGCCTGTGCCACTGTCCTGAGGACTGGGAATGTAGGTTTGTGTATGTTAGGCAAGCACTCCACTGACTGAGCCAGACACTACACGATTGTTTTCTTTTTTGCCTTTGTATGTGTGTGCTATTTATCCATGTGTGTGTGTACTGATGTACGTGGACCAGAGATGGATACTGATGTCCTCCTCTATGGCTTCACCACCCACCTTAGTCTTTGAGACAGAGTCTCTCACTGCTCTGGAGCTGACTCTTGTCGTTAGGCTGGATCTCAAGCCTTTGGAATCTGCCTGGTTTTGCTACCTCCCCCTACTCCAGGCCTGGGGTTACTTGTGCACTGGTGCGTGTGTGTGGCGTCATCCCCAACTTGAGTGTGAAATTTGAACTCATATCCTTGTGCGTTACTTACACAGTCAGCATTTTTACCTGCTGAGAGATTTCCACACTCCCTAATTTGATTTTGGAGTTTACTAAAAGCCCTCCTTTTCCAGGAAGCCTCCGCAGACTGCAGCCCTCAGTGGCTTCTGTTTCTCTCTGCTTTTAGTGGCTGTTCTTTCTCTACCAAGCTCATGCAGAAGACTGACTTTGCGTAGGCATTCTGTCCCCTGCCAGACAGTGCATGGCTTTGGGGCTGGACCTGGGTCCATTTCGCCTTTTGGCAGCACACCACGCTGGAGGTGAGGTTCAGAGTCTCTCCCTGTGACTAGATTGCTCATTGATGCAGCCATGATAGTCACAGCAGGTGTATTGTAGTGACCAAGTACAGGATGAGGGCAGACATCATGCTGTGTGTCTTCTTTTCTCTTCTTCTTTCTTTCTGGATTTTTCAAGTCATGGTTTCTCTGTGTAGCTTTGTAGATTAGACTGGCCTCAAACTCACAGAGATCCGCCTGCCTCTAGGCCTCCTTAGTGGTGGAATTAAAGGCGTGTGCCACCACCGCCCTGACAATGCCGAGTTTCTTATTCTGTACACTTACTCATTTTATGGAAGAGAAAACCAGGGCTCAGAATGGAGATGGTGCCCAAGGTTGACAAGAGAGTAAGAATAGCAGGGACCTGCACCCAGATCTGCCTGTCTCCAGAGCCTATGACCCTGATAGTCTAGGCTGGCATGGGCCCCTAGGCTCCATCAGTAAGTCTACCTGTAGCTAGAAAAATAATCCAAGCCCTCTGGAGCTGGTAGGGTTTGTTATTTGACCCAGGTAAGGGCCTTGTATGTTCTCAAAATTTTGTTTTAAAGTCTCCTATTGCATGAAGTTTGCCCCTATGGAACTATTACCACACGAAGATAGAAAATAGGGCTGTGAGGACGGCCTGGCAGTAGAGGGCTCTTATATGTTTGCTGTGTGTACACAATACCTTGAGTTTAATGCCCAGACATCTCAAACTCTATGTAAGACTGGACATGAGGTGCCTGCCTGTAATCCCAGCACTGGAGAGGTAGAGGCAGGAGAGTCAGTTCCAGGTCATCCCCCATTGCCCCAAGTTTAGGACAGCCTGGGCTGCATGAGACTCTCTCAAACAAACAGAAGAAACATTGCCTTTGGGTTTCCTTGTAGATCCAGGGTTCATGTCACTTGTGTATGTGCCCAGTATGGTTGCTGGGTTTTAATTCACGTTTTCCTATTGGTGAAATATAATGAGCTTTTCTCCACACAGCTTACTTCCTGTGTGTTTTCTTGGATGACGTATGTATTCAGATCTTTATATAACTTTTATATTGTGTTGTATGCTTATTGACTTTAGGCTACTATTTATATATTCTAGGTATCAGAAATTGTAGAAGATATTTGCAAACATTTCCTCTCAGCTTATGGCTTGTCTTTCCATTTTCTTCATGGAGTCTTTTGAAGAGCAGAAGGTTTTAATTTTGTTGAAGTTCACTTTATCATTTGTTCCATTTCATGCTTTTCTTGCCTTCTGAAGGGCTCTTCCAAACATCAAGCTCACCATATTTTCTTCTGGAGATTTTATTGTTTTAGGTTTTGGGTTTAGATCTATATAATTATGATGAATTGATTTTTGTAAAAAGAGCAAATATATATATATACATATATATATATATATATATAAGTCTAGACTTTGTTTTTAATTTTGGTACAGGGTTTCTCTGTGTAGTCCTTGCTATCCTAGAACTTAGAGATCCTGCTGCCTCTGCCTCCCAAGTGCTGGAACTAAAGGCATGCACCACCACCACCCAGCAGGTCTAGATTTTTTAAAATGATTATCTCCTACCTTTGATTCAAAAGACACCCTCCCTCCTTGAGAACTACATTGGTTGGTACCTTTGTCAAAAGCCAATTATGAGATTATGATGTGTCTCGGGGTTTTTTGCTTTTTGAGACAGACATGATTTCTGTATGTAGCTGACTGTCCTAGAACTCCTTCTGTAGACCAGGCTGGCTGGCTGACCTTGAACTCAGAGATTCGCCTGCCTGCCTCCTGAGTGCTGGGTTTAAAGGCGTGCATCACCACCTAGTTTCAATTCATAGTACTTACCATCATCATAAAGTGGTACTTTATCTTTTCCAGGGAATGCCCCTCCTTGGTAGGTAGAGCACTTGCCTGGTGTGCACGAAGCCCAGTGTTCGGTTGCTAGCACCGCAGAAGCTAGATGTGTTAGCTCACACATAATCCCAGATCTAGGATGGTGGAGTCAGGGGTATCAGAAGTTCAAGGTAATTTTCTGTACATAGCAAATTCAGAGGCGGCCTGTCTTCAAACAAATAAAACTCTCCCAAACCAACAACCCCCCCCAAAAAAAACCACAAACATTTTCCAGCTACATACTTCTAGTCATTAGAAGCTTAAACATTTAAACATTATATATGTTTACTTTGTGTGTGTATTTAGGGGGACGCACTGTCACAGCACAATTGTGGAGGTCATAGGACAACTGTGGGTCCTGGGTAGACAGCTCAGGTGGTCAGGCTTGGAGGCAGTGCCCCGACCTGCTGAGGTTGGGGGAATGGCTAAGACCTTATTTTGGAATTTTCTCCTTTTTCCATGAATTAGAGAGGGCAGAGTCTTAGCCTAGGGCAGGATAGTGGCTGATGGGAGGGGCCTAGATCCTCACCCTCCGATCTGTACCCCCCACCCTCCACTCTGTACCCCTGCTTTGGACTATGTAGGACCAGAAGGAGACTCCAAGGCCAGAGGCAGCATAGGTGCTGGCGGCCAGGAGGCTTGAGGCCCATCCAGGATTGCTGACACTCAGAGGTGGTCAGTTCATGTTTGACTGTTTTCAAAATCTAAAACCCCTGGGCTTGGAAGAGCGGATTTTGGCTGACCTCACTCTGAAGTGCCGAGTGTGGAGTTTAAAGGCCTTTGTAACTCTTTGGTTTGGAATGGGGCTCTGGGCAGAGCTGGGGAAAACACTGGAACCTGTTAGTACTGGTCTTGTGGCTCCACCTCTGGGAAGGGAGGCAACTGTCCCTTCCTTTGTTACCACAGTAGTCCCAGGAACCTGACAGACAGGATGCGGAGAGGCGGAAGAGGGCTGGAGAGGGCCCTAGCTAGGCCTTCAGCTCAGCGAGGAGCGCCTCTAAGCATTAACTAACTGCTCATTAATCTTGACTTGCACTGGAACCTCTGAGTTATCCCACCTTGCAGGCGAAGAAACGGAAACCCAGAAAGGTGTCCCTCACCTTCCAGTCACTCCAGGAGCAAGTGAAGGAGCTGTGATTCAGACACATTGTGTGTGTGCTCACGTGTGTTTATTTGTGTATGGGAGGACGAACATGCATGCACATGCATGTGGGGGTTAGAGGAGAACCTCGGGGTTCCACTTTTTGTTCTAGATAAGGATGCTCATTGGCCCGGAACTTCGTTGAGAAGATCAGGACCACTGGCTGGAGAGCTTCTGCGATTCCCCTGTGTCCTTCTGTCTCTGTCTGTCTCTGCCCCCATCTTACCATCAGGAATGCAAGTGTGCCCTTTATGTTGGGCTTTGTGCATAGGTTCTGGAATCTTCATTCTTGCACAGCAAGTGCTTTACTGATGCAAGTGTCTCCCAGCCCCAGTTTTTATCAGAACTCCAAAACTTGTGATGGAGCATGATGACTTATATATAGAGCAAGGAGTTCTGGAGCCAGACAGTGGTGCTGGTTGTACAATTTTGTGACTATACCTAACTCCACATGTCTAAAACTCTGTATAGCTTTGGAGCCTGTCCTGAAACTCTCTTTGTAGAGCAGACTGGTCTCGAACTCATAAAGATCGGCCTGCCTCTGCCTCCTGAGTGGTAGGATTAAAGGCATGTGCTACCACCACCTGGCTATTTAAATATTCTTTTTTTTTTTTTGGTTTTTACGAGACAGGGTTTCTCTGTATTGTTTTGGAGGCTGTTGGTCCAGCCTGGCCTCGAACTCACAGAGATCCGCCTGCCTCTGCCTCCCGAGTGGTAGGATTAAAGGCGTGCGCCACCACCACCCGGCCCTATTTAAATATTCTTTAGATTACATTTATTTATTTGTGTGTGTGCGCACTCTGTGTGTATGTGTGCTATGTGTTTGTGTGCATGTGTGTGCATGTGCATATACCATGGTATGTGTGTGGAGTCAGTTCTTTCCTTCAGGCACGTGGGTCTCCAGTTGTCAGGCTTGGTGGAAAGTGCCTTTATCCACTGAGCTATCACGCCAGCTGTGTTTGGTGTGTATTTTTCCTTTTTTAGATTTTAAATTTTATGTGCCTGCGTGTGTGTACCATGCTCATGCCTGGTGCTCATAGTGGTCAGAAGAGGGCATCGGATGCCCTGGGACTGGAGTTGCAGATGGTTGTGACCCACCATGCGATACTGGGAATTAAATCAAGAGTAAAAAGTGCTCTTAACCTCCGAGCCATCTCTCTATGGCTGGTGTATTTTTTTCATAATTACCTATCTCACCTAGGGGAGGCTGCCGTTGATGTCACAGGTACACTGTGTGGCAGAGGGTAGAGCCTCCGGCCTCAGGTCCAGGCGGAAGGCCGCAGAGGCTTTAACTAGCAGGACTCTGGAGAACAGGAAAGCAGAGACCCTTGGCAGCACTTGGAGGATGTCAGGACACTCACTGTCCCAGATCTTTTGATTCATTTAAGAAAGGCGGGGCCTGGGGTGACCACAGCCTGTTGGCCAGCACAGTCATGCTGTCATCCAGGACTGGACTGCAGCGAGAGTACCGGACATGGTGTCTGCCTGTTGACCCCTGCTCTTTGTCCTTTGGCATTGCTGGGAGCTATGACTTCTTACCCTACTAGAGAGAGACTGGAGCAAGATCAGGAAGGACATCTAATACCAGTTCCCTGTTGGGCCATTCACACTGGTTAAAAAAAAAAAAAAAAAAAAAAAAGCAGCTCTTGGGAAGCTGAGGCAAGAGGATGTGAGTTCAAAGCCAGCTTCGACTGCAAGAGACCCTGGCTCAAAACACAAAATTCTCTCCTGAAGCAAAGTTCTGAGGGTAAGTGAGGAGGCAGCTGGGATGCTCCCTTCCTCCTCCTTTCATCAAAGGGAAACTCAGATGAGAGGCATGAAGTAACTAGTCCTAGGTGTAGGATTAGCATATGAATACAGGCTGCCCTCTTGCATTTTAAAGTGTGTATTCAGGTGCGGGTGGTGAGGGTGGGAGGTGAGGAAATTTGCTTACCCATATATGCACCATATATATCAGTAGTCAGGTGTCTTCCTCCAATTTATTTGCTTGCTTATCTAATTTATTTATTGTGGCATATCTCTCACTGAACTTAAAGCTTGCCATTTCTGCCGTAACTGACACCCCAGTGCTGGGATTATAGCCTGCCTCATTGCTTGGATTTTATTTTGGTTATGGGGATGCAAATTCAAGTTAATACTTGGGCACTTTACCCACTGAGCTGTCTCTCTGGGGGCTCCCTCCACCACTCATCTTAAGACAGTGTCTCAAGTAACCCAGGCTGGCCTTGAACTCCTGATTCTCCTCCCTCTACCTCCTGAGTGCTGGGATTACAGGCGTGGACCACCCCAACCTGCTCCCACTGGCATTGAATCTGAGATAATCAATGAAAACAATTTGCATAGGCATGTCCCCAATAGTATTTGAGACAGTGATACCAGAGCGTTTTTCAATGTACATAGGAGACACAGTTTGCCTGCGTAGCCTGTGGATATTTGACAGCCTTTGCTGCACCATCTGACTTACAAAGCATGGGTCTGAGATACAACAGTGGCTAGTGCAGACCCCCACCCATGGTTTATGGGCTGTTGTTTTCTCCCGCCTCCTGGCAGCAGAACCTGCAATGGTAGGGTCCTCTGGCTATACCAGGAGCAAGACATCCAGTAAAGCAGAGCCTCCCCAGTGCACCTCTCTACCCTTGTCCCCTCCAGTTGCCATGAGTTCTGCAGGTGGCTCTAAAGGGTGACCTGGGCCAAGGATGACCTAGGCTAAGGACTCCTGGCCTGAGGATTCAGATTCCCTCGTGTGTGAAAGTAGAAAGGAAAACCAGAGATGGAGAAGGAACCTCTAGAAATTTCCTGAAGCCCGTGTCCTAGTTTGTGCCCAGAAATGTGCTAGGGAGAGGCTGGAGCTCCAACCTCTTGGGAACTCACACCCTTCCCCAACTTAGCATCGTCCCAGCAATCCACAAGAAGAGGAGGGAAAAGTTCAGCAGGGCTTCCTGTGCGTGGACTTTGCCTCAGATTGCCAGGACATCAGGCTTTCCCAGCAACCCCCAGTCTCTGCTGGTCCCATACTTGAGTGTCCTGCCAGACTGTTCTCTTTCTCCTGCCAATCTGTCCTATGTTATCATGTGTTACCTTTTTGTAAATGTCCTCTGAGAAAGCACTTCTATATACGTGGCTGGGAACAGGTAATAAAGCATTGCCCAACCCCTGGGAGGCAGAGGCAAGTGGATCTCTGTAGACTTCCATAGAAGTCCCAGGTCAACCAGGGTTACATAGTGAGACCCTGCCTCAAGCACAGAAGCAAAGGATGGAAAAAAAAAAAGTTGTCCTCTGCCCCCCCCATGCAAATGTTATGTGTATTCTTTTTCTCTTCCTACCCAAATTTTAAAAAAGAAGTGAGTCCTTGTCCTCGGGGAGCCCCTATTCTTGAGGTTCAGGGACAGATAATCCTAGGGCAGATAGGACGTTGTTGTCCAGGAGGGGAAGAATGAAAGAATAGCAAGTTCACACAGCTCAGATTGTGATTGGATGGACTACAGATGACAAACAGATTGACACAATGATGCCTGCTTGCATCACCATAAGAATTGGTGGCGACTGCCTGGGGCTGGGAAGAGGTCTGTGATGGACTGGGTATGGTGGAGTGTCTGCCTAGCCAGGCAGCTTGGGAGACTCTTCCCTTTTGGAGCAAGGTCATGTGCCCAGGGAGCCAAGGTGATTCTTGAGTTACTTTGTTGCCACCTTTCTTTGGATGCTGAGTTGCTTTGGGGAAGGAAGCCAAGGCTCTCTCCTGGCTGTGGGTGAAACCCAGGAGTGGATCACTACATCTTGTAGCCTCTGGGACACCGGAGGTGGCTGTGAACGTTAGCTCCCATCTTCCTCAAGTTCCTGCCGCAGGCCTTCTGTCCACAAGGGTGTGGAGAGTACGGGCGGGGTCCACTCTGGACCAGGGGTGTGTGCTGTACCATTTTCACAGGCTTCTGTTTTCATTGCTCGCTATAGGAAGTGGGGAAGCCTAGAAAGTGCTGAGAGATGCCAGGAGGGGGAGATGACACAGGGGGGAGATGTCGGGAGCTCCCAGAACCAGACTCTGCAAATAGCATCATCTTTTCCTAGGGCATTTTGACTCCTTCTGCTTAACTTAAAAAAAAAAATACAGTTTTGGTGCTGGGGGTGTAGCTCAGAGGTGTAGCATTGTTCTGAGACCCCAGGAAGGAACTTCAGAATATCAGCACACAGCTGGAATGGTGGGGGGTGACCTGCCTGGCATTATGTCTGCCAGGCTTGAACTCTTTCTCTTATCACCCCCTCCCCGTTTGCAGAATTCTGGCTTTAGAATAAGGCTTTACCATTCATTAACTCCTGTCTTTGTTAAGTTCCTTAACATTTCTGAGTCTTAACTTCTCTTCTATAAAATGAATGATGACAGCCTGTGTAGGGGTTGGAGAGATGACTCATCAGTTAGAGGACCCCGGTTTGGTTCCCAGCAGCCACATGGCAGCTCACAACCGCCTCTAACTCCAGTTTCAGGAGATCTGATGCCCTCATCTGGCCTCCGCGGCACCTTCACATACATGGTATACACACACACGGGCACAAACACATAAAATCCAAAAATTAATTTTTTAAAAAAGATGGCTCGTCTGCTAGGTCCTTGGGAAAGATAACTGGAATATGCCCTTGGTGCTCAGTCCTGTGCCGGGCACGTGTGGGTGCTTCAGTAGTTAGACTCTGGCTTCTGGTTACCTCCCCTTCCACTCACAGGAGCCAATGGCCCTGCTGGTAACGGTCAGCCTGAACTACAGTCAACGCCATAAGAAGTGAGTGAGCCCAGTCTTTGTCCCTTCCTTCTGCTCGAACTTCAGTGGGGACCTAAGGCCACCCAGTGTTTGATTCTCAAGTCCCCCGGAGGGTGACGTGGCAGGAGATGCTGGGGAGGGCTCTGTTGCTGAGCTGGGGAGTACTGTTAGTAGTGAGCCTTAGCTGTGCCTCTCTCCAGCTGCCAGGCATTTGTGAGGCTGGCTGTGTGCCAGTGGCCGGAGGACTCCAGTGGTCCTCATCCTTCTGCCTTCCGGATGGAAATAATTTGTGTTTGAGAAATAACAACAGTAACAATAAGCTCCATCTCCTTTGGACTTCTGGCTCCTTCAGGACCAGTTGGGGAAATGGTGGATGTATGTCAGCTATCTCTAGAAGCAGGTGGGTGAGAAAGACCCCCCAGCCCTCACTCACCACGCCTGCTAACCCTGGCTGATCTGTGGCATCCCAGACCCCACACTGGTGCCATTTGAACTCACAGCACAGAATTTCCCATCTGCCCTGCATAAGCCCTGCCCTTGCTTAGATTATATCTCATTAGGGATGTCTAAGAGCTTTGGGTCACTTTCCCCATCTGTAACATGAGGAAGGAGACCGAATGGGAGGAACTGTCACATTCAGACTCAACAGGCCTGTAGGGCCTCATCCAGGTCAGGAAGCCCATGTTCCATGCCGACTACCAGGCCCGGGTCCTCTGACTCAGTCTCCAGGGTGTAGGGCCTAGGAGTGTGCAGTTTGGGGGCAGTTTTAAAAACTGAAAGTTAAGGTGTGGATGAGATGGCTCTGTGGGCTAAGTTCATCAGTGAAGACAGCTGAGTTCTATCCCTGCAACTCACATAAAGATGGAGAGAACTGGTTCCACAAAGTTCTTCTGACTCTGCCCATGTGTCCCCAGTCCCTCTGGGGACTTCTGTGTCCCTGCCGGGGACCCCGTGTGACAGTGAGGTGTTTGTTACCAGGCTGAGAGTAAGATGACTTGCAGAGCTGGGCGTGTGACTCAGGTGGTCCAGCACTTGCCTGGCTTGACCTGGGCTCTGTCCCCAGCACTGCAGAAATGGGGTGTCGTGTCCTGCGCCTGGAGCCCCAGCCCTTCGGAGGTGGAAGTGGAAGGATCTGAAGTTCAAGGTCATCCTTGGCTACAGGGGAAGTTTGAGACCAGTCTGGACTATGTGAGAGTCTATCTCAAAAAATAATAAATGAGCAATACACAAACAAAAAGGTAACTAGCCTTCCTACAGCTTTCCAGGGAGCAGAGGCCCCACCCTGAAGCCCCTAAGAGGTGAGTGGGGAACCCTCACCCTCAAGCCACCCTCTCCTCTGCCTCAGGCCCCCGTGTCAGTAACCCCCCTCACTGCCATGAATAGGCACAAGGGCCTAAATTTTGCCATTATAATTCCACCCATAATATATGGTCTCAAAATGCCCCTCCGAACAGCATAAGATGTCTAAAAACTTTGCCCCCTAGTAGGCGGGGCTCCATGAGAATTACAGAATCTTGGAGTGGAGAGACAAGTTACTTTATTTTATTTTATTTTTGGTTTTTCGAGACAGAGTTCTCTGTGTGGCCCTTGCTGTTCTAGAACTCACTGTATAGTCCAGGCTGGCCTCGAACTCACAGAGATCCACCTGTCTCAAGAAGAGTGCTACTACCATCTAGGGGACAAGTTATCTTAGCTTCCAGCTTGTCAGTGAAAGGGACAAGTCTTACCCCATGCACCCTCAGCATCCAGCAGATGATGTAGCAAGTCCTGTCCTGTCCTAGCATGTGCAGTGCTCTAGGCCAGGACTGTCCCTCTCAGGTCTTCTTGGCCCTCTCGGGCACTGGGACCCCACAGCCCTACTGGTGCTGCCGTCCCCTGTATGGAGCTCCCAGAGTGGAACCCGGTCTGTCCCTAGGAGGAGCTGGAGGGTCAGCCTGGCCTCACAGCTCTGGGTGGGGGGCTCAGCCTGGCCTCACAGCTCTGGGGGGGGGGAGGAAGTCAACCTGGCCTCACAGCTCTGGGGGGGAGGAAGTCAGCCTGGCCTCACAGCTCTAGGGGGGGTCAGCCTGGCCTCACAACTCTGGGGGGGAAGGGGGAGTCAGCCTGGCCTCACAGCTCTGGGGGGGGAGGAAGTCAGCCTGGCCTCACAGCTCTGGGTGGGGGGGTCAGCCTGGCCTCACAGCTCTGGGTGGGGGGGTCAGCCTGGCCTCACAGCTCTGGGGTTCCCATGTCAGACCCTGGCTTTACCCACATGCTGTTCCCTGACTTTTCTCATCTCAGCGTAGGTAAAGGCCCACACCTTGGCTGTGTAACCTTTTCCTCTGTGGGTCTCAATTGCCTGTCCTTCTGAGAGTCATTGATGCCTTTGGGGTAGAAGTTGCCCAGGGAAGATTACAGTGGCATCTGCTCCAGCCAGCAGTACCCCGACCCCCACCCCCCAGGTTCTGAGAGTCTCCTCAGCCTTCAGAGGGAGAACGGCGGTTGTCAATTTTCTTCTTAGAATTAGCAGTTCTGGATAGGGTGTTTTTCTCCTAACACCGCCCCCCCCCACGCCCACGCCAATGTCACAGGTCTGTTGTGCTGTGTTCCCTTGGAACATCAGGTGTGAGGGCCCCGGAGATTAACAGGTGGCCTCTGAGCTGGCACCAAGTCAGATTTCGCATCTGTTAAATGGGTGTGCATTCAGAAGGGCCTTTGTGACTATAAAGTGTGATGACATAGGACAAGCCTTGTGCAAGAATTCCCTTCTTGGCCGTCATTGTCTGTGAGGCCTTTGTTTTCCTTCTAATTAGCAAATGAACCAGTAGATTTTTCTTATACTGTATGTGTGTATATGTATGTTCATATGTGTGTGAACATGTATGTTTTACTGTATGTTTGTATATGTGTGGAGGCCTGAGGTTTATATCAGGGGTCTTCTTCAGTCATTCTCCACCTTATTTATTGAGGCAGGGTCTCTATTGAACCAAGAGCTCCAAATATGGGTAGTCTGAACAGTTTGCTCCAGGGATTCCCTGTCTGTCTTCTTAGTACCAGGGTTATAGGTGGGTTGCCATGCCCACTCAGCTTTTAGGTTTTATTTGTTGGTCCTGGGAACCTGAACTCTGGTCCTCAAAGCAAGTTTTTTGAATAGTGAACCATCACCTAACCCAATTTATTTTTATGAGTATGTTTGTTGTGTCCCAAGGTATATATGTGCGTATGCTGTGTGTGCGCACTAACCCAAGGTCAGGAGAGGGCGTCTGATCCCCTGGAACTGGATTTATACATGACACTCATGAACCACCATGTGGGTGCTGGGAATCCAACCTGGGTTCCCTGCCTGGACAGGAAGAGCTCTTAGCAGCTGAGTCATCTCCAGCCTACCTAGCCCTCTTTTACACACACACACACACACACACACACACACACACACACACACACACACACACACACACTCACTCACTCACACTGACAAGGTCACATGTAGCTCAGATTAGCTTCAAATTTACTATGTAGCTGGGCATGACCTTGAACTTGGCTCCTCAGGCTTACCTCCAAATGCTAGGATTTACATATATGCCACCAACACTCTGTTCCTTGGTTTGCCTCCCTCCCTCTCTCCCATCTCCTTTCTTGTAATTCGTGATTATTACAGAACATTTAGAAAGCAAGAAAGGCCTAAGGGAAAAACAAACTGCTTTCAACTCTTGTTACTCCGAAAGCAAATAATCCTGTTGTTGTTTTAATCATTTGGAATATTTTTTTTTCTGGTCATCTTGTTTCTCAGAGAATAAAGGAAGTTAAAATATGAGATGGGGAGGTGTGTTCTTCTCCATATGTTGATAAGTGTGAGAAGAAGCCTACACAATTGAGGTGTCTTTCCTTGTGGCCATATTGAGGATATTTCCTTAATTCAACCCATACTCCCTGTGGCCTTCAACGGCTGTTTAGTATTCTTTCTCATGGACCCAGCATGTTTACCCAGTCAGTCCCCCAGCTCTGGGCCTTTAGAGGGAGCAGTGGTTTCTCTCTCTCTCTGATTCTCTGTCTCTCTGTCTCTGTCTCTGTCTCTCTGTCTCTCTCTCTGTCTCTGTCTTTCTCTGTCTGTCTGTTTGTCTGTCTGTCTCTCTCTCTCTCTCTCTGACCATGAACACAACCTCTGGTCAAGCATGCTTGCACTTAAATCCAAATCACTGGCAGTTTCCTTAGGATAAATTCCTAGAAATGGGATTGCCCTGTCAAAGGCCATGCACATTTAAGGTCGGAATGCCCTCCCGAAAACTGCATCCATTTTTCTCTTGCAGCAGAGATGGGAGAAAGGACCCAAATCCTGTAATTCTCAATCCTTTGTGATTTCCAAGCCAGGAGCCCAGAAAGAGTTGAGGAAAAAAATTAAAAAATAAAAACCAGTGCTCTGGGAGCGACTTCCTGCCAGAGGAAGGGAGGCATTAGGTAAATAGTCGGCTCCCAGCTTTTGAGTGAATGCCCTGTGGCCTGCTAGGCCAGGCCCCTGGGAACATGCCACAGGGCTTGGACCTGGCCCCTGTCCTCAGGTGGCTTCCACCTGCCTGCAGGAGGAGGACCCACAGTAGACCCCCAGACCTCCACCTTGCCCCTTCCCTCCCTGGCATCTGCTAGAGCTGCATAGAGAGCATCATCAGTGGCCAGTAGCAAGCTTCTGACGGCAGAGGCTGTCTTGTTCATGGCTTCACCAAGCCAAAAGCCCAGTCACTGCCCACAGTTACTGGCTGAGTGAGCGGGCATCCATAGCTGGAGAAAGGGGTAAAGTGTAGGCCAGGAACGAACCCAGGATGGTGCCCTCACTCGGTTGGGCTGCTCGCAGGCTGCACTTCCCTGTCCTCATTCTAAGTTACTGTAGGACCTGAGTTGAGCCCAGGGTTAATTAACTAAGCCTTAATTTGTTTTGTTTGTTCCTTTGTTTTGTTTTTAAGGAGTTTTTGTTTTAAGGAGTTTTGGGATAGTGGGCTTTTTTGCTTTTTGCTATTTGGCTTTGGATAGGAAAGTCTGGATGCCTGCAGTCAGGAGGTGGCAGGGAAAGGGTTGACTTGGCAGGACTCCAGCTCCCCAGGTGACTTGGGGTGAGGGTCATTGCTGTCTAGCCCTGGTTCTTGCTGCCTCCTCTCCCCTCCTCCAGAGAGCATGGCAGTCTGCCCCTCCCCTGGCCCCTCTGTTTTGAATAAGGTTGTGTGCTGTTTATTTTCAGGAAGAGAGGCCCCAGCCAAGCATCCTGCTTTGGAATCTTAAGTTCTAAGCAGCAATCTCCCTATCCCCAGACCTTTCTTTTGCAGCCTTCAGGCTGGTATGCCTTCTGCCTCATTCCTGACTCCACCAGGGGAGTTTCCATTAAAGTAGCGCTCAGTGGCTCCCTACTCCCTTCTCCCTGAGTCTCACCCCTCCTTACCCAGGGTACTTGACACAGGACCCAGCTACAGGAGAAAGGCCTTTGGGAAGTACACTGTAGCATAGCCTCTGCCTCCAGGTTTTGTATGACCTTGGGTGAGTCCTTTCCCTTTTCTGGGCCCTGGATGCTTAAGGACAGGGAATAGTTGGTAGTCAGTGCTCTCTGGGTTCTTGCACATCTGTTTTTATTTGTAGTGATGATCACATTGTATCTGATGGGAAGGCCCCTTGAAGTCCCTCCACAGCCCTATGGCGCTCCTCTTGCATACCCCTTCCTGCAGTCAGTTTGGAACCAGAGACAAAGGGCTACTCCAGGCCTTTAGGGGTTTTGCAGGTGCCTGGGTGGCAGCTTCTGTGATCTGCTGGAAGGCATCAAAGCAGGGGCAATGGACAGGCTGGAATTGGTAAGAGAAGGGGGCATGGCAGCCACACAGCCTGTGACTCCTGTCCTATTACATGTTCGCAAGACTGGGGATTTTTCTGTCCCCAACAAACTTGAGACCTTTCAAAAGGCACGTGGGGCTGCGTGTAGAGTGTAGGATGTAGGATGCAGGATGCGACTAGGTTGACACGTGAGTTTCTGGAAATAAAGGTCTCCCTCCCTGCAAGCTGGCTCTTTGTTCCACATCCTCAAGTTCCCTGCCTGCAGCCTATTGTTTGCTGTGTTTGCTGTTCCTCTCTGGCTTAGCCCTAGGACGGGGAGGTATATGGGCTGGGGATAGAACCCTGTACAGACCTATTTACTAAGAGTCTTTTTAGTAAGTCTCTTGGGTGATAACTCAGTGGTTAAGAGCGCTGGCTGCTCTTCCAGAGGACCAGGTTGGTTTTCCAGCAGTGGCATGGTGGGTAATTCCAGGTCCAGATGGTCAGCCGCCCTCTTCTGGCCACAATAAACACTACACACACACGGTGCACAGACATAGCAGGCAAATCACCCATGCACATAAAAATAAATAAATTTTAAAAAGTCTCTTCTGGAGCTGAGGATATAGCTCAGTTTGCCTAGCATGCCCGAAGCCCAGAGCATGGAGGTATGTAGCTGTAGTCTCAAGCCTGGCCATGTGGAGGCAGGAACATCAGCTGTTCAAGGTCATGCCCAACAATATAACAAACTCAAGGCTAGCCTGGGCTACATGAGACCCTGTCTCAAAAATGAAACAGAACCAGCTGTCTGGCCCACACTTTTAGTCCCAGCACTAGGGAGGCAGAGGCAAGTGGGTTTCTGTGAGTTCAGAGCAGCTTGATCTACAGAGTTAGTTCCAGGACAGCCAGGGCTTCATAGAGAGACCTACAAAAGAGTCACTTCCTTTGGGAAGGGTGCTCTCTTGAGACATCATTTGAGTGTGGGAGGGAGATATAGTGGTTTTTCTATCTGGGATTACAGCTCCTTCCAGTTGTGGCTGACTTCAGGCTCAGGGGTCAGGCGAAGAAGAGTTTCGATTTGAAAGTATCTTGACAGAGGCTTGTGAATTTGATGGCCGGTAACTCACCTGTGAGCACAGCAAGTCTCCCAGCATGGATCCCCAAACTTCAAGGCAGATTTGAATGTGTGGACCCAGGCATGCAAAGAACATGGGCTTTCAGGGTCAACATTGTTTTGAAGTCTAAGTAAGGGACGGAGTGTTTAAGCCACCTTCCAGGATGTTGTGTGCAGGGACATTTAGCATGTCAATTATCGGGATAACAGCACTAATATGTGAAATTCCTTCTGGCTGATTTTCATTTTACACAGTAATCCAGTTAATATAACTGGTCCCATTGCTCTTCAGGGACAGCGCTCAGCCAAGACGAAGGAACAGAGATTCTTTTCTCTGTCTGGCAAGTGGGGAGAGGATGGCCTGGCCAGAGGTTGCCTGGTTTGAGGGGCCACAGGGTGTGCCCTCTGGAGCTGGGTGGCTATGTGCCTCTGGCTGGCAAGGTGTTCATAGTGGGAACCACTTGTCCAGTCTGGCTTGTGGGTTCTGGCCAATCTTTGTGACTCCCAGCCTATTTCTTCTGTAGAAATTCTTCAGGCTTAGGGGGAGGGAGCCTTGGGAGGTGGAGGCAACTCTGTTTCCCTCTTAGTTGTAGCTGTTGATTAACAACTGAAAAATGGGCCAGTGAGATGGTAAAGGTGCATCCAGTAGGGTCACTGAGCCTCGCTTCCTGAATTCCATCCCAGAAGCACACTCAGTGGGAGAGGACCAGTCCCTACCAAATGTCCTCTGGCCTTCGGGCACTTGCCAGGGCCTCCAAATAAATAAGTATAATTTTTTAAGGGGTTGGAAAGTGAGAGATTTTAATTCGACAGAGGTTCAGCAGAAAGTCCCAACTCCTAATGTAAGTATGGTGACCCATTGGGAGACGTGCTTGCCATGCATGCATGAAGACCAGCATCCACAGAGGTAAGACCAGGCCTGGACATCCCTGTAATTCCAGTATAGGCGGGTGGGGAACAAGAGGGTCCCTGGGGCTTGTCAGCTAATCTGTGAGCCCCAGGTTGAGTGGGAGACTATTATCTCAAAAAATAAGGTAGACAATAATTGAAGAAGATACTAAGTTGACCTCTGGTCTTCACACACAAGCATGTGTACACATGTGTATATACATACATATACACACATATACACACACACACATACGCACAAAACAAGATCTCTCACACACAGACAAAATGGATGGCTCCTGAGGAAGGACACAGAAGTTGATCTCAGGCTTTTCTATACACACGTACATGTGTACATGCACACACATGCGTGTGTATGTGTGTGCACCCGCTCCACATACATTCCCCACATAAAGAACACACAAGTGCAAGCAAGCTTGGTGGCACCTGCCACAAAGTGAGTCAGGTTGATTTCCAGTTTTAGGCTAGCCTGGGCAACTTCGAGAGACCATATGTCAAAACAAAGCAAAAGTGAACAAAGAAATGACTCCAAGGGCTTTAGAATGAATAGATATCGGGGCTGGAGAGATGGCTTGGCAGTTGAGAGCACACTGGCTGCTCTTCCAGAGGTCCTGAGTTCAATTCCCAGCACCCACATGATGGCTCACAACCATCTACAATGGGATCTGATGCCCTATTCTATTATGCAGACATACATGCAAATACAGTGCTCATATGTGTAAATAAATACATCTTTTTAAAACAGAATTACTAGATATCAGGGACTGTCTGTGGTGGTCGCTTCTGCCTCGGCCATCATTTCCTTGGCCACTGATTACCCCTCATCTTATTTACCCCTGCAGAGGTGGCCTACCATCTCCCCTGAGAGCCCTACTTCTCCTGGCCCTGGCACCTAGCCAGCCCCACATCCTAATCCGCCTCGCTGCAGCCAGATCCCTCCCTCTCTAGTCACAAGCCTCCCCGGGCACCATAAATCACCCTAAGAGCACATTCCTTGGGGGATTTGTAAAATAATCAAAATATTTGGGGGAAAGACCTTCAGATTACTTATGGCTATTAGTGGGATCCATATATTTTGGCACCAAGCGTGGCTTAATTGAAAAAATATGTGTGCATGATGATTTTCTTTCTTTCCACTACCCCCCCCCCTCTCCTCTATAAGGAGCGGGCTCAGAGAAGAGTGGTGGTGTGGGGGGAGCTGGGGAGGAATTGAATATCAAAGCATTTGTGCAGAGGACCTGTTTACAGAAGGGCGGAAAATATAATGCTCACTGGGAAGCAAGCCCTGCCCATATAGTCCAGGATTATTAATAGAGCCTAGTTACCCTGCACATAATGAACCTTTTAAGAGGCCTGGGACAGCTTTCCCCTTTGCAAAACAAGTTTCCCTCGAATAACACCATTCACACTGCTGAGGGCATTGGGTTACAACAATAAATAAAAATGAACAGTGCCCTGAGATATTCAAGGAATGCGCCAACGCTTCAGTGATTTAGTATGAGAAAACACGGTTTCAACATTTAATTGAAGGGTATACTTTCATCCGAAGGTTGGTGTTGGAAACTGCCCTGCTTCTCCGCATTCGCTCTCCGGGCCCTTTTCTGGGAGGGGTCACTCTGCCACCTCCCCCCAGTCTTCCCCTTCCCGCTCCTCAGATTCTTAACTTGCCTTTGCCCGGGATTATCGGGAGAAGGAGACTCCACGGGAGTTTCCTTGTAAAGCCACCAGGAGAGACTTGGTAGAGGTGTGCTTTTCCAAATGTCCCCAATGTTTTCTTTGCTGGGCATGAACTGTGTAGTCCTGGTTGGTCTCTGACCCTCTTTAAGACTTGGTTCCTTATCCCCCACCCTGCTTCCCTTGTTTCACCCTTTCCCATTTTCCTGCTCTGAACTCCAGCATCTCAGACTGGCTACCTGGTTAAGGATGAGCTTGCACTTCTGACCTCTGGCTTCCATTGTTGGGATCCCGTGTGTGCACCTGTTTCCAGCAGTACAATACCCAAAATCAGGCTCCCTGTGCCAACTCAGTTTCTAACTTTGTCAGTTTGTGTGCCTGGTACCCAGGCTGAGTCTGTGGCTCTCTATCTACTTCTGCTATCTATACCTGGTTTTTAAAAAATGAGTAGAAATATGTCCTGCAGGGCCTCTGCAGATCTAGGAAAGGAAGGGACAGCATCCCTGGGCATCCACCGGCCTGCCCAAGCTCTTGGTGTTTAGTGCCAGGTTCCTGGAACAGTGGAGCCAGTGAGGGTCTGCTGTTAGGCACACGCAGGTGCAGTGTTTGCAGCAGGGAGGCCAACTTTGGCCAGCCTTTGTCTTTCAAGGTTACCGTGTACACACCTGAGAGCACACACACAGATGAACAAACAACCCTTTGTTGATAACCTGAGGTGGCCACCGCCCCCCCCCCCCTAGCTTCCAGGGGCACACAGAGGGGCTTGTCACAACCTGACCCTGGAGGGGCTTGCAGTCAGTTTTCAATGAAAGATAGCAAGGCTGTGACCTTGGGCCTGTCACCTCTCGGAAGCAGAGGACTGCTCTAGGTGCTGCCCAGGCAGGCCCTGGGGTGGCAAACGCCCCTTTCTTGGCAGGCATTTCCCTCTTATCTCCCAGCTTGACTGGAGGTGCCCCAAGGACAAGGACAGACTTTCTTCTGTATACTCAGAAGATTGGGACATCCTGTGGCTAATGGATGTTCCCAGAGTGACTCACCGAACTTGACATGTGGCACTTCCTAGGAGTTGACTCGTGGGTAGCAGCAGGGCACTGAGTGGATGGGTAAGCATTGGTCCTTGGTCCTTCAACCCTCCTTGGCTCTTAAGGAACTGGAGCCTGGCTACCACATGATGTGCCCAATGCCAAGGGGACATTTTCTCAGTTTGGATGTTAACAAGAGCAGGGCCTGAGACAGAAAGGGAGTTGACCCAGGAAAGGCCAGAGAGTAGGGTGGAGTGGGGCTGTGGGCAGCTGATGCTGTGCCCTGTGAGGACTTCGGGGACCAGTAGAATGTGTGCTCTGTCCTCCCTGGGTTGATGGAGCTGTGTTGTTATTCCACTCTGCCTGGGTATGCATTCCTGGTACTGAGTGAGCACCTAGCAACCCAGGTATGGCCATCTGCCCTGAGTCGGTGAGGGCTCAACATTCAGTGGTAGTCTTGGTTTAATTCATGGAGCTCACACCTGTTGAGTCTCTATGTGCTAGACCCTGGTCCCTTACAGAGACTTCACCCTTATGGGGAAGCCTCTGTGTGTGTGTGTCTGTGTGTCTGTGTGTGTGTTTGCTGAGGAGGATGTTGGTGACTGAGGTCTGCAGACATTCCTCTTCTTATGGTAGAATCGGAAAAGGGGGGGCTAGTCCCAGCTCACCAGCTGATTGCTGGCTTCAGATGGTAGCCTGCATGGTACCTAGAGATACTCACTCACCAGATGGGCACCCTCTTCCCACCCAGCTCTCCTGTGGCACTCAGTGCCACTTCCACAACAGGAAACCAGCCCAGGCATCTCGCGCCTCTGCTTTACCGATGGCACAGTCATGTTTGTCCAAGGCAATATTGTAAAGCTGGTTGGTGGGGAGGTGGCCCTCCATGGGGGAGGACACTTGACCTCTTTAGCGGTAGCTATTTCTTGTCTTATTGGGTCACTATGGCAGGTGCTTGTACTCATGGGACCTTGGCTTCTGACTGTCACCCATCATTCCCAGCACTTGCATGGACCAAGGGAGAACCCAGGAGGAAAGGAAGTCACATACTAGTGATTTCTCAGACCACATGGTGACTTGGTGACACCTGGAGCTCAATGGCCAGCCTGCCTTTCCTCTGTCCCTTACGTAGGAATGTCCTATGAGAAACACTTCAGGGTAACACTTAAAAGCATATCAACTCCTTCTGCTAATTCTGCTAATGGACTATTAAGCGCTGGACACCAAGCTGTCATTCACTCCTCTGCAAAACCATTGAGGGTAGTGTTCATTTTTACACTAATGTCACTGAGGCCCAGGAAGCCGGTGTGGTCTCTGCCCCTCAGGAAAGGTTTCTGTCTATACTAGGATAGGTGTATCGGGGGCTGGGCTGGTTGGTATGAGATGCTATGGTCCTGGGGAACCCTCCCTGTCACCTGACAGGCCACAGACCTGGCCATTGGCGCCATTTCTGTAGAGGATTCCCCAGCTGGAGCCCACAATGGCAGGACTGATTCCAGCTTGCAGGTAACCCGGGGGACTTTTGAGTCCTTCTGAGACATGTTCCTCACGGAACTGCAGCTGGTTCCTCCTTCAAAATGCTCACAACTTAATGGAACAGATGCTCTCTTAGAAACCCATACAGAGGGGCAGGAGATGTGGTGGCTCGGAGGTTAAGAGCAATGGCAGCTCTTCCAGAGATCCTGAGTTCAATTCCCAGCAACCACATGGTGACTCACAACCATCTATAATGAGATCTGG
Organism: Mesocricetus auratus; assembly: GCF_017639785.1. Taxonomy (NCBI): domain Eukaryota; kingdom Metazoa; phylum Chordata; class Mammalia; order Rodentia; family Cricetidae; genus Mesocricetus; species Mesocricetus auratus. The sequence continues at coordinate 4,049,713 of NW_024429267.1, read as the reverse complement.
CAGTATACCGTATACTTAATAAATAAATAAATCTTTAAAAAAATTTAACAACAACAACAAAGGGTATATATAGTGAGTGGCATCCAAGGGGCAGAGAACTGGGATATAACGGAATTTGCAGAGATGCACTATGGTCTTACTCATTAGGTGTGGACATCATGGTGGACATTCCAGAGTTTGCCTAATCATTTCTAGTGTGCTGATGAGCCCAGGTACCAAGGAACATACATCCCTGGCTGTACTTGTCCACAACCTCACATGCAGGCTTTGAAGCCCTCTGGGACCATCACACGTTTTTTAAGAGCGGATTTGAGGGGCAGGTCATAAAGCTGAGAGCATGCCTAGGGATGGGTAGGAAGAGTCCCCAGCCTGTCCTGATGTCACTTTAGTAGTGCACTGTTTCTCTGGGCTTTGTGTGAGTCAGACCACCTCTGGGTAGTCCTATGACTCCTCCCTAGCTCCAGCATCGCTGCTCTGAGGCCCTAGAGTGACTTTGGACATAGCCAAGCAGGCAGGCAAGGTTATCTTGGGGCTCCTCTCCCAAATCCCTCAGTGTCCCTTTGTGGGACATGTCAGGTGTCACTCAGCAAAGAGTCCGTTCCAGGGGACTGGAGCAAATGGCTCAGTTGATGACGTGCTTGCACCTCAAGTGTGGGAACTTGAGCTTGGAACCCCAGAGCCCTTGTGAAAAGCCGGGCATGTTGACACATGCTTGTAATCCTGGTGCTGGGGAGGTAGAGACAGAAGGATTTCTGGATGGCCAATCCAGCCAAGTGAGTGAGATCCTAGTTCAGTGAGAGTCCCTGTCTCAGAGAACAAGGGAGAGGGCAAGTGAGAAACACATGATGGTTGGCCTCTGGCCTCTACACAAGCCTACACACAACTTCTCTGAGGCTCAGAGAAAAGTGCACCTTGACCCTAAACCCGATACCTGTGCATACATATGTATACACACACACACACACACACACACACACACACACACACACACACACACAGACCCTAAACCCGATACCTGTTCACACATGTGCACACACACACAGACATGTATACACACACACACACACACACAGGAAATAAAAACTAAAAAATATTCCATTCCACAGATAGGGAAACTAGGGCTCTGAGGAAGGGAGAGACTTATTTGTGCCCAGAGTCATGTGATATCAGAGACCAGGCCGGAATGCTTGGTGACCCTGATTTAGAGTGACCTGAGTGGCTTATCCAGTCCCCATCATGGTAAAATGGTCCCTGGGATCCACAACTTTCTCTCTACCTTGCCTGGTTCAGATCTTCCCACTTCCAAAGCCCTTGCTGAATTTGGAGAGGAAACTTCCAGACTTTCCCTTAACTTCCCACAAGGCTTCGTAACTCTGGAGCTTGGGGGAAGCATGTGTTGCTGAGGGCCAAATGGGGGCTCAGGACAACTCCCTCTGGTGCCTCTCAGGAGTGCCACAGCTAGTTCCTCACTATCCTGTCATTGTCGAGCTCTGAGCAGGCACCATCCTTAAGTGCCAGAGACAAAGTGCAGCTCCAGTCCCCTCGTCTCTCCCTTTCTAAGGTTTCTAGTTCTGTCAGCGTAGAAAGAGCCACTGTCACTAGCAGGGTCTCCTTGGACTTGATGTCCACGTCTGCAGCCAGGTGACTATACCCAGGAGGGGGCAGGCTTGTTTTCAGTCACACTTCCTCTATCTAGGCTCCAACTACTACACTTGTGTATGAGCACACACTTAATCCACAGCCCTGTGTGCTGCTCCATTAAATCTCTTGTTGAGTGTGCAGCTCAACACTCGAGACCTCCTTTTATTTTTAATTATGTACGCATAGCAGAATGGTGTGTGTGTGTGTGTGTGTGTGTGTGTGTTTGCGTGTGCACGTGCACACACATGGCTGCAGTTCCCACAGAATCCAGGAGGGTGTCAGATCCCCTGAGCTGGAGTTACAGGTGGTTGTGAGCTGCCAGGCATAGGTGCTGGGAACTGAACTCTTGGCATCTTGTGAGAACAGCTCCTAACTGCCGAGCCCTCTCCAGCTCAGGCTCTCCTCTGCTGCCCAGTGGAAGGACTCAGTCACCCTCGTTAGTGTACACTGTATGGATTTCTCAGAGGGACCCTGGGCAGACAGATGGGGCTGTCTGGAATGAGTTCCTGCTGGCTGACCAGCAGAGCCATTTTAGTGTCTCCAAGTCCTAACACCTGTCTTGAGGGTGTTAACCATAGGGTGACTAGGTGTTGAGATACAGTTAATCACAATCCTTTTTTTTTTTTTTTTTTTTTTTTTACAAATGACTCCTGGGGCTCAGAGAAAAACGTACCTTGACTCTAGACCAGTGGCTCTTCTTTTTTCAGGGTTTGTTTGTTTGTTTAGTTTTTTGAGACAGGGTTTCTCTGTGGAGCTTTGTAGACCAGGCTGGCCTCTAACTCACAGAGATCCTCCTGCTTCTGCCTCTTGAGTGCTGGGATCAAAGGTGTGTGCCGCCACCACCCGGTGACCACTGGTTCTTAACCTGTGGGTCATGACCCCTTTGGGGTTGCATATCAGATATATGCATTATGATTTGTAATAGCAGCAAAATTACAGTTAGGAAGTAGCAACAAAAGTAATTTTATGGTTGGGGGTCACCACAACATGAGGAACACATCATTAGGAAGGCTGAGAGCCACTAATCCAGACAACAGTGTCAGAGCTCAAAAGTTTATTAACGACACCACTTCGCAGGTCCGATGAGACTCTGGCTCTCGACAGAAGCAGGTTAGACCTGAGATGAGGATGAGGGTAGGGTTCAGGAAATCAGACATGCAGGGTTCTTGACTCAGTCCCTCCTGTTGCTCACTTGCTGTGTGAGCTTGGGCAAGTGTCTGTCCCTTTCTGGTTCTGTAAATTACACTGACAGTACATCTTTTTGCAGTAAATCTTGTTTGAAATTTTAACAGTGGATTGTTTGGCTGAAGAGAAGAGCTGTTTATTGGCTCCAATGCTCTCTGTACCCTTCAAGGTTTCATACAGGGGTTTAGGGTAGGTTACGGCTCAACTCAAAACAGTCATCCAAAGGGTACTCTGTTCCAGGTAGGTCTTCCTGGACTTCTAGGCCCCATCAGTGCGGAAGCAGAGTTGTATTTCCCCACTGTATGGAGATGGTCAGCTCACTTTCCACTTTTCACTTGTTGCCTGACCTCAGTTTCCCACGTGTACCAGAAGAGGAAGTTTGGATTCTCTCAGGCAGAGTGTGGAGGGGTGGGCAGCTGCCATTTATCTGTTTTAGATGGTTGACTGGGGGATGCTTCCAGAGGTTTCAATGGGGTGGGGGATGAGACAGTGTGTGTTTCACTGTTAAATGCCAAGGCCGACCTTAAGGTCCAGGAGCGCTGGGGTAGCTCCCTTAGAACTTGTGCTTAGCATAGACTGAACCCCAGTATAATCCCCCACACTCTGCTTTAGTGACTTTTACAACACTGATTACTTATTCCAGCCCCAAAGTCTGGCTGCAGTGGTCTCCCAGCCCTCCCTGGCTGCAGTGGTCTCCCCAGCCCTCCCTGGCTGCAGTGACCCCTGCCCCAGCCCTCCCTGGGCTCTGTGGACCTCCACAGCCTCTCCTGGCTGCAGTGGTCCCCCCAGCCCTCCCTGGCTGCAGTGGTCCCCCCAGCCCTCCCTGGCTGCAGTGGTCCCCCCAGCCCTCCCTGGCTGCAGTGGTCCCCCAGCCCTCCCTGGCTGCAGTGGTCCCCCCAGCCCTCCCTGGCTGCAGTGGTCCCCCCAGCCCTCCCTGGCTGCAGTGACCCCTGCCCCAGCCCTCCCTGGGCTCTGTGGACCCCCACAGCCTCTCCTGGCTGCAGTGGTCTCCCCAGCCCTCCCTGGCTACAGTGACCCCTGCCCCAGCTCTCCCTGGGCTCTGTGGGCCCCGTACATGTTACAGGGTATTTTTCTCTTTGCCTCTCACTGCCCCAGCAGTACCCCAGATTGTGGGCAGTGGTTGCTGTTCGTACCCCACTTTAAAGATGAATGATAGAGGCTCCAGGCTGAGGAGGAGCAGGGACACCCCCCACCACCATATTATACCCTGGCCCTTTGGCCCAGCCTCCACCTCATAAGGATGTCTGGCCAGGCGAAGCCACAGTGGGGCTGGACTTGAAGGCTTGGGAGGAAGGGAAAAAGTCCCAGGGTTCTGTGCTTCTAGCCATTTTGGTAAGGGGGGGGACCCATCCTAATTAGAGGTGACAGTGGTGACTCTGTCTGTGTGTTCACTTTTTCCTCCCTCTCCTCCACACCTCCCCCTCTGTCCCCCATGTGTCGTTTCCATGGGAAAACTGGGGAACTTAGGTACCACTTCGATTACAGAAAATGCTGCTGGAGGCTGGGGGAAGGGGTGGTGTGCGGGAGGCCCTCCTGGAAAAAAACTTTTATTTTTTCCCTTAGATTTTATTTTATTTTATTTTTCCTTTCGTTTGGAAAAGGAGCCCTTTTGCAGTCATACTGTCACAGTTAAAATAAGGTTTAAATTACAGGCCAGCCCGTGGCTTTTCCCCTTTCTTTCAGAATTTTTGCCAACTTGCAATTTACTTAATGAAATCCTGCGATTCTGTTTAACGGGGATATTTTTTGCAGATGTTGGTTTAACTTAGCTTTGCAAAAATATGTGAACTGTGCCATTTCTTTTCCTATTTTTAACGGTTTCAGGATTCTGGTTCACCGGCTCTGCCTGCTCTGCCATGCCAACAGAGCTGTTTACCCCAGCGCTGAAATGCTCCTTTCCATTGTCCTGCCTGCCCTCCTCCTTCACTTCCTCCCACGTACCCACAAAGGGGAGGGTCCCCTCTACATCAGCCCCCGCGGTCCCGGGGCAGCAGAGTTACTGATAGTCTAGCTCCCACAGTCTGAAGAAATGAAGGCCAGAGGAGGGCAGTGACTTGCCCCGAGTAACAGTAAGTCAGAAGTGAAGTGACTAGAGGCCCCAGGTTGAATTGGGGACAGGGCTGGTTCTTCTCCCTGAGAAGGTACCTTCCTCCTCCCCTACCACAGCCATCCCGGGCTACCAAGTGAGTTCCAGGACAGCAGGGGTTACATAGGGACCCTGTCTCAAAATAACAAATAAATTGTTGAGAAGCAATCCACTTTCATGTCTATCTGAGGCAGTTGTACTGTGATGGCTGAGAAGCCCAACTGGGGATCCTTACGTAGGTGGAGGCTGGGGGCCCCTGCTGTTGTCTCTGAAGTTTGATGATAGCCTTGTCTCTCAGCAATGTAAAGATCCAGTAGAGGCTGAAGACACCCCAGCAGATGGCTAGGGAGTGCCTTTGTAAACTCACAAACTACTGGCTCCTGAAGGTGCAAGTCTGGGTCTGGGAGTGCCCAGGAGCCATGGTACACACAGTGGGAAGTTTCCAGGAGCCGTGGTACACACAGTGGGAAGTTTCCAGGAGCCATGGTACACACAGTGGGAAGTGCCCAGGAGCCATGGTACACACAGTGGGAAGTTTCCAGGAGCCATGGTACACACAGTGGGAAGTTTCCAGGAGCCGTGGTACACATAGTGGGAAATGCTCTGTCCTTGGGCTTGGGAGCTCCTTTAGCTACCCTTGTCCTAATTAGGAGCTCCCAGAAAGGCAGAGGCCCTGGGCACTGAGAGAATGGACAGACTGGTCTGTGGAGCAGAGACAGGGTGGGACTTGCTGGAGCTGCTCTCTCCTTCCTCTTGCTCCTGGGGACACCCATCAGGACCCCTCTTCCTCAAGACTGAGTCTCCGGCCTCTGGGGCCTGGCCTGTTGTGACTTGTTTCAGCCTCTCTGGGCTCCACCCCTCAGCTATAGGGTGCCCTGCCCACGTGTGTGGAAAGCAAACAGTTCAGTAACTCAGGGCCCTAAGGGGCCCGTCCTGCCCTGAGCATGAATGCTTAGATGTCCACAGGCCAAGAAGGAAGAGCTAGCAGGTGACAGACCAGCCCAGAGTCTGCCCGGTAGACGTCAGATTCTCTGCAAATGTAAGGTGGCTACCAAGTAGAACAAGAGAGGGACAGCCACACGGGTAGGGCCGTCGGGGTGAGAACCCTCCTTGAAGCTAACACCACACTGACTCGCTTTACATTAAGTTGCTGTGTCTGAGGGATGCAGCTGTCGTCAGGGTTTCTATTGCTGTGATGAAGACCACGACCAAAAACAACTTGGGAAGGAGAAGGTTTATTTCAGCTTACAACTCTCGGGTCTCACTCCATCACTGAGGGAGGTCAGGGTGGGAACTCAGAGCAGGAACCTGGAGGCAGGGACGGAGGCTGACTTGCTCAGCCGGCTTTCTTACAGCACCCAAGGCCACCTACCCATGGGTAGCACCACCCACAGTTGACTGGGCCCTCCCACATTAGTCATTAATCAAAAAAAAAATGTGCCTCATGGGTCAACCTGGTTGGGCATTTTCTCAAATTGAGGTTCCTTCTTTCCAAATGATTCTAGTTGGTATCAGGTTGACATATAACTAGCCAGAACAGAGGCACTTGATAGAAAAGTGCATGGAGCCGGGCGTTGGTGGCGCACGCCTTTAATCCCAGCACTCGGGAGACAGAGGCAGGCGGATCTCTGTGAGTTCGAGGCCAGGCTGGTCCTACAGCCTCCAAAACAATACAGAGAAACCTGTCTCATAAAAACTAAAAAAAAAAAAAAGAAAAGAAAAGAAAAGTGCATGGAACTTTGTTGATCACAGTTTTGTTTTGTTTTTTGAGACATAAGGTTGCTATAACTCTGTCTGGCTTTGAACTTCTATGTGAACCAGACTGGCCTCCATAGAGATCTGCATGCCTGTTTCCTAAGTGCTGGAATTAAAGGAATGTGCCACCAAGCCTGGTCCTTTTCCTTTTATTTTGATAGAGGGTCTTACTATATAGCCATGGTTGGCCTTGAACTTGGGGCAATCCTTCTGCCTCTTCTTCCCGAATGATGGCCTTACAGGAGTAGGCTGCTTCATCTGGACTTGACCAAAGGACAGTATTTATGGGGAGCCTTGTGTATCAATGCCAATGCTGCCTTCTCCTCCTCTCCTCCTCTTCTTCTGTCACGTGTCTTGGCTCAGAGCTCACTATATAGCCAAGGATGAGCTTGAGCTTGGAATCCTTCTGTCCCTACATTTGGAGTGCTGAAATTATTGGTGTGTGCCACCATGGCTGGTTTATCCTGGCACTGAACCCAGGACTTGGCGTGTGATAGGCAAGCACCCTACCAAGTGAACTACATCTCCATTCTCTTGGCTCTTCAGAACTCCTGCTTTGTCATTAGACCTGTAGCAGTGTGACATTACACACATAGTGTAACTATATGATCTTTAAAAAAAATGGAGACGGAGGAAGAGTGGGCAGGGTAGAGGGACGTGGGGGGGAGGAGATGAGGGAGGGGGAACTGTGGTTGGCATGTAAAATAAATTTTTAAATGATGAAAAAAAAACAAATAGATAAGGCAGGAGTCGCTTTCATGTCACTCCCTGTTGTTCCTAAGAGGGACTGGAGGCATGCTTGGTGGTTAAAGAGCACTTTGCTCTTCCAGAGGACTCAAGTCTGGATCCTAGCAAACACGGCTGGTGGTTCACAGCCTCCTGTAACTCCAGCCCCAGGGAATCCAGAGCCCTCTTCCGGCCTCCTTGGGCACTTGCGCACACACGCACCCCCCCAACATGCACACAGAGTGAATGTGTTTTTAAAAAGGTAAAAATGAACGCCTTTGGGACTCATGACTGAGAGAAGTGGGGGCGAAGTTCCCACTGAGCGGGTAGGTCTGTTGGCCGGCGAGCCCCAGGAATCAGGCTGTCATTCTACCCCTCAACTCCCTCCCAGCTCTGAGCACTAGGGTTACAGTACCCAGCTTTTACGTTGGTTCTGAGGAGCCAAACTCAGGTCCCCCGTGTTTGCGTAGTAAGCTCTTTACCAAGTGAGCCGTCTCCCCAGCCCCTCCGGAGTCTTAGAATGAGAATAGTGTGTTACCTCTGAATTGGAGCCTGGAACCAAGAAGTTTCTTCCATGCTGGACACTGTACACTCCTCCACTCAGCATCGGCAGAGACCTCACCTTCTAGGATCTAGTGGAAGTGAGGGCCAGAGTCCCTGCCCTTTATGGTCTGCTGGATGTGTACACATGGACGGTGGGGACAGGGTGGGTCCAGGACCCTTTCCTTCCAGCATCATGCCATGACTTGCCGTGCCCATACGTGACGCCAGTACTCACCTCGTCAGAGGTGCCAGGTCTCATGTGCTGGGCTCCCAGCCAGCCTCCGCAGCCACATCCTTACAGTATGTACCTTTTGTGGGTCTGTGATCAGACCAGAGAAGCCCGTGCCTTCCGTTTGTGTGCTCTGCTTTGTCTTGTCCCAGAGTGGCGCCCCATACTCCATCCACTTGACACCCCACCTCCAAATCTCTCCTCCCTGTCCCCCCATGGCTGGACTTGCTGTCACTCATTTATAATGTTCTCTTCAGGTCATGTCCTTACAGACAGAGGCGGGCTAGGCAAGTCTTGTGCATTTCATGCAGAGGAAGGAAGGCAGTTAGTTCAGTGGGGAGCCTTCCTGCCTGGAGTACAGCCTCAGACTGGATGTGTGAATCCCCAGTCACCCACTGGTCATGACCTTGGATGGATCAGTAGGCCCTAGTTTCTTTTCGTCAGTAAAGCAGGACAGTTAATGACCTCTCCCTCTCAGGGGCCTTCTGAGAATTGGGTGTGCCTGCCACGTGGGGAGCTCACAGAATGCGTTAGCTGTTAGGTCTTTCACCCTCCAGCCGTCCTGTGACAGGTGTTCTTGACCCATTGCACAGCTGCAGAAACAGAGGCCCAGAGACGCTAAGGCCCTTCGCCCCAGGCATTCATCTGGGCCAGTGGTCAAGGCAGGATTTGAACCCTCATCCTGGATTACGAATCCCACAGGAAAAGTATACAGTCTCCCAAGGGCCTGTCCTCAAACACACCCAGACCCACTGAGTCAGCCAGTCATCATGCTGGCTCCAGAGTGTCGCCTTCCCAGCCAGTCTCCCAGGCCTGGCACCGGAGCAGCCGCTGCATCCGTCTCGTGCTAGGAGGTTGATTTGGTTTGCTCTCCTTGCCCTTGTCATCGTTGATGAGGGAGCCAGCTCTCCCACCTCTGTGCCAGGCTGCTGAATCCTCCACACTCAGGCGATTAGGACCCATGGGGCCAGCAGAGGGGCCTCCTAATCTTGTGCAAAACACAGAATCTCAGGCTCCACCCAGGACCCATGAATCAGAGTCTCCAGGGGTGGGGCCTGGGAATCTCGACTTGAAGGCCCCGAGTCGAAGGCTCCTTTAACCCTTTTCTGTGGCGGTTGTGGAAGCCAGGACTTGAAGAGGAGTCTCAGGCCATGCTGCTGGGAGGCCCAGTGAGCCTATGGCCTGTAAAGCCACTCTCTGGTCTCTTTGTTAGGCCGTGGCTACTGTCAGTCACGACACTGTCCCTGTCCTGCACACACCCCACGCACCCCCGCCTGAGATTGTCTAGAAGCCTTGCACAATGGAGGTGGCTGTGAATGGGTGTGCAGAGAGGCCTTCTGGAAACACAAGCCTTGCTTGCAGACTTCCTGTGTCTTACAATGTTATCTTCAGAATAGGAAACTTTGCCCCATTTTTGCAACGCACATCCTCTGCCTGAGAGTCCACGGTGGTGCCGGGGCGGGTCCCTTCTCAGGCACAGGCAGGGAGTTATTCCGACAGCTGGGGGTGGGGGCTGAGGGGTTCTCCCTGCTACCCATAAGGACAAACAGACCATTTTGCAAAAATAATTCATGTTGGCTGGACTCATTGGTGTCCCTTGTCTCAGTTTCTGGGCCTCGTTGGTACCCACGACAGGGTCCCACATGCCAGGTCAAGGGATTTCTGCCTCTAAGCCTCAGTTTCTTTTTCTCTAAATAGAGGAGGTTAAGCTCAATGACCTCCAGTTCTGAAGGTCATCAATTCTCCACAAATCCATTAGAACCTCTAACTTCCCCCAGGTTCTTCTTTGAGACAGCGTGATGTTGCCTTTTGACATCAAATTGCAAAGTCCCCTGGAGTTTTCAGGGCTCTCCTGTCTGCGATGGGCGAGCACCCTTACCCTGAAACCTTCATGTGACCCACTGGGGTGGTGGCCAATCTCCCCAATGCATGGGACCCATGCGGAGGCAGGAGTAGGACAGTGACTCTCAATGCCTGTGAGTGGGACTTTCTATGGGCTTGGAGGTAACTCTGGAGCAGCAGTTAGAATTATTCGTGTTGTTTTGGTTGGGAGAAAGCAATAAAATGTGCATAAGCCCCTAAATAACTCGGGGCTGACTAGAGGGGCTAAGCTAGAGTCTCCTCGGTTTCCTTTGACAGCCCCGGTGTTTTCTCACTTCTGTGTCCTGCCCCTGCATGCAGTAGGCATTTGTCTGTTACCAGAGGAGCCCAGCTCCCAAGCAGACTCTCTACTCGCACCATCTCAGGGGCAGTTCTGCTGGCTGGAACACAAACCCACAACGAGTGATTTTGAAAACACACTACCCACGCTTTCCCTTCAGGGAGTGTGCTTCCACCTTCTCTGAGCAGAGCTCCACATGTTCAAGGCCTGGGTAGGGTGGTTTTCTCTTGGCTGTGTTGTGATCCAGCAGGAGGGGCTCTTTGCAAGGTAGAAATGGCTGGGCTCCTGCAAGAATGACAAGCAAGCTGTGTGCTTACGATGAAATGAGTTTGTTTGTGAGTTGTAGTATAAATGTCAAGAGGAGGGAGAGGGGATGAACCGCTCACCTTGAGGTTAGGTTCCCATGGCGTCAGTGGGCAATGTCTGTCTTGTGGCAGGGCATACTCATATGGCAAGCTGTGCTATCATTGCCTTATTGCTACATAGATACTCCAGGGCTGGGACGGAAGCTAGGACTTTGCACTCTGCACTGGCCTTATTGGTACCAGTATGTAACGCCCACCAGCAGAGGCAGAGGAGCTGGTAATGTAAGTGGGAAGAAGGCATCCTCATTACACCAGTCTTCCTACCCTGAAGGGTGATGACTCCTCAGAGGACACAGAGCGGCCCTGGCCAGCCTTGGGATCCACTTTCAAGGATGGCTCCTTCACCCTGCATGCTTCAGGGTCTTGGTGGGCCAGAAGATTCCAAGATGTCTACAAGGGAGCCAGCTACAGAGCCCCTGGTGGGAGGTGATCTTGGTGGGCTCCGATGAGCATCTCTGACATCGGGAAGTGAGGAGAGAATGGTCCTGTGTACTAGAGTCTGACCAATGTCTCCAAGGCCACTATGCACTTGGAGGGTCCTTAGGCTACAGTGCCGTGAGAGAGCACGAGGACGGGGGTACCCTGGGTCTGCCTGGCTGGACTCCAGCCCCCATGGGCCTTGAGACCCAAGAGGTCGATCCTGTTTCTGTGCCCTTAGGGACCTGCCTGTCCAGAACCTGCCAGTAGGCCCCCCCCCCCATCCCCATCAGCACCGCCTTCCCGACTTGGCAGGGCCACCTCTCCAAGCTGGAACAGCTTCGGTATTTCCAGCTTGGCCCCCTGCCCACATCTCTGGGGCCTTGCAGTCTGTCCCTCTCAAGCCAGGACCAAGGCACCCTATCAGCTGACTACTTCAGAGGCTCACAGAGCCTCTTCCTGCCACCCCATACTCTGTGTGTGTCTGTGGGCCCCTCAGCTCCCCTGATGTTTTGTGTGTATGTTGTGGCCGGCGGTGGGGCCACGTTTGCAGATGTATGTGCAGGAGTATGTGTAGGCTTAGAGGTCAACCTTGTGAATTGCTTCTCAGGAGCTGTCTCCCTGTTGTTGTTGTTGTTGTTTGGAGGGGGAGGGGGAACAGAGTCTCACACTAGGGCTCACTCATTAGTGACTTGGCCAAGTCTCTGAGATCCTCTTGTTTCTGCCTCCCCAGTGCTGGGATTACGTATGAATACCACCACATCTGGCTTTTACAGTATAGGGAGTTGAACTCGGGTCCTCATGCTTGCACAGCAGGCTCTTGTTTTGACTGGGCTGTCTCCCCAGCCCCTCTTCTGCCTTCCTACTGACCACCTTAGTCCACTCACAGATTCCCTGGGGAGAACAGATCTAATTCGTAGATCGCCCCATAGGGAGGTCACCAACAGGGCACGTTGGTGCTGATGCCTGAGGGTTTCCTTGCCCACTCTCAGTGGGAATGCCAGAGCTGGCCAAGTCCCTTGGCCAGAGGCCCTAGGAAATGCTACTTCTTGAAGCTGGGCACAGAAAACTGGGTAGCACATGAGAGCCAAGAGTTTCCACTGTTTCCTGGGTGGCCACTGACTACCAGAGAGGGGCCAGGAAAGTTTAGCCATCCCAGTGGCTTCTTTTCCAAATATAGAACTCCAGCAACTCAGGGGCTCTTCACCAGCTCAGGATGACGGGGTGAGGGGTGACAGGAAAAGACACTAAGAACCCAGGTTTTGTGGTTTTTCGACCGTCCTAGACTGCTGCTGGCTGGGAATGTTTCCTGGGAGCGGTCCCTGGTGAACTGTGTTGTGGACAGATGAGCGCAGTGTATAACTGGGATGTACTGTTTATATAGTGCTAGTAAGATAAACAGTTGTTCTAAATCGTATTTATATTTTGCATTTGTTTACCAAAACTTTTTCTCAACTTTGACCCGGCTACTTTCAGAATTATTACAAAGCCTTGATTTATGGGTCCTAATTACTGATGCTTTATTGTACGTGCGTAATAATTTATTTTGGCAAAATGCATGCTTTATGTCCAGAAGTCTCTGTGCTTAGGAGGAAGGGAAGACAAAAGTCTCCCTGCATCCCCAGATCATCGGAGTTATAGAAAGCTTTGAACTGAGTGTGGGGACATGGGCCTGTAATCCCAGCTACTCTGGAGGTTGAGACAGGAGGATCACAGGGTCAGGTCAACTTAAGTGAGAAATAATCTCAAAATAAAGAGTAAAAGAAGGGCTGAGGATATATCTCAGCGGTAAGTGCTTGCCTAGCATTCAGGGGTTCCTAGGTTCAACTCCCAGTACTGTGAGTTGGGAGCAGACATAGGCACACAGTAGGTAAAGCAGGAAATGAAGAAGCCTCTGGACTGTCCCCCTAAGGTGCCACGCCTCTGAGTGAGATCAGGGCACCACCGCGTGGTGTGGGTCTAACGAAGAAAGGCAGCCACAATATGGAATTGCAGTTACCACCAGCAGCAAATTGTTCCTGCTAATGACCCCATGTATTTTGTTTTGGTTTCTCTATAACTAGCAGCCCCCCTGCTCTACTGCCTCAGCCTGGGACCTGGATTCTGGCCTGATTTTGACATCACCTGACTAGCAGCCACCACTCTGGTGGCACAGAGTGCCCATTTGAACTTGTAGCTTACTGGAGGGAAAGATCTCCCTTGTGTTTAGGAATTAAAGACACCGCTTGGCTCTAGGGCTGTGCACTAAGCTGGGGTGGGGTCCTCTGATATCCCAATGGGATTTTCTCCTCTGTTTGGATTTCATGCCAAGGCTGATCGTGTGGTTTCTTCTTTCTCCCCCCCCCAAACAGGGTCTCTCTGTGTATCCCTGGCTTGCATGAGACTCACTATGTAGACCAGGCTGGCCTTAAGCTCACAGACATCATGTGCTTTTGCCTCCTGAGTGCTGGGATTCAAAGTGTGTACCATCATTCCCAGCCCACATGGTTTTTTCTGAGAGTCTTCCAGAGACTTAACATGGGCAGAGGCATGGGTCTCACACACAGGTACAGTTTTTTGCCCATGTTCCATTTTTCTGTCCTCCCTCCAATGTCTGAATGTCTGTCCCTTCATCATCTAGTGAAAGTGAAGTGAGTGGATGCACTAAGAAGTGTTGCATAGTCCAGGCTGCCCTTGAATTAAATTAGCCTTGAAGTTGAGAGTGGCATTGAACTTCTGAGCCTCCTGCCTCTAACTCCTAAGGGTTGGGATTATAAGTTTGTACCACCGGGACTTGTGTATGCAGTGCTGGGGATTGTACTCATGCATGCTAGGCAAATACTCTACCAACTGAGTGCGACTTTAAGCTTTGATGTCACCATTCTGGCCAGTAAGAATGACCAGATAGATGTGAGGCCTTTGGATTAACCCCTACCTCTGCAAACACAGTTCCAGCAGGTGGCCAACACAGTCTCTCATCCCGAGGTCACCCATGGGTGTGACTTACACCCTTTCTACAAGACTGGTGCTGACAAGCCACCATCAACCCTTTCTCCTCCCTCCCCATGGGCACTAGTGGCCTGTAGGCTGCTGGTGTCTGCATTCCTAAAGCCTAGGCTCCAGTCAGCCACTGAAGAGGTTCCCAAGTAATCCAGCCCATGAATCATGGCCACTGTGTATTCCCTCTTAGCCGCAGGCAAAGGCCAACTTCTCCTTCCCCTCTGCAGTTAACTACCTCTGGGTTCACCGAATATTTCCAACTCTGCCTGGGCAGAGGCCAGATCCCAATTATTAATTAATCTGGGAGGTGCATGTTGCATTCCTGGTCACCTAACCACTTCCTCCTTGGTAAGCAATTCATGGACCTTTGAGTGACATCAAGCCTTTTGCAATATTCCAGCCAAGTCTTGTAGAAAAGGTGTTTAAAGCCAGAGTTAAATAAAGATGACAGCAAAACACCCAAACACCCTGACATCTCCCTTCAGACTACCTGGGTACTACTGCAAGATGCCTCAGTTTCTCAGCCCGTGAAATAGATTGGTGTGTTTGCAAGTAAGAAAACCAGCTCTGCCACCCAAAGCCATGTCCCTAGCCCTCCACACTTGTAGACTTGACAACCCAAGGAGATGAAAGCCTCTCCATTTGCCAGGTCAGTTACCTGTGAGCTTTAGGTGAACCTGCAGCCTCTCTCTTGTGCCTTCCGAGTGCTGGGATTGCAGGCAAGTACCACAATGCCCCCCTTCACCCTTGGATGGGACATCCCCTGGAAGAAGCCAACACTCCCTAAGGCTGAATTATGTGGGCCATCGCAGGGCACTTCCACTGCCCCCTAGAAGGCTTCCTTGCTTAATTAAATGTTTGCTTCATATTCTTAGAACTTGTAATGGCTTTTGAAGAAAGGGTCCTGCATTTTTATTTTGCATTGCCCGTCCCCTATCATATAGGTGGCCTTGGCCCTCAAAGAAACAGAGCGATTTAGACTGACGTCTCTTCACTTCTTGTTACCCATGGCCTTGGAGCCATATGGATCCAGTATGGGATGGGGTGCACCGGGTGGTAGGGTTCAAAATGCAGGAAGCTGAGCTGATAGCAGAGGTGGGGGTGTGGCTTCTGCAAGCTGCAGTAGGTGATGGAGGACAAGCCTTAGGTGCTTTGTTTTGACTGCTTTATTGCTGGTCCCAAGTAAAGTCTGAGGTTCTGTGCAAGTAAGCCTCGGGCTCCTTTTGGAAAATGAGAGAGACATGGAGAGGTCCCAGTTCTCCCTCTGTGGGAACCTGAAGGGTGGGAACTTGGAGCACAAGGCTGAACCGCTGGAGGGCAGATGTTGTTTGATGTCTCAAGTGCACTAGGGAAGTCAGGCTGACCATGGACGTTGACAACCTGAGATGATGGGTTGGGCGTGTGGCTCGGTTGGTAGAGTGCTTGCCTGGCATGCACAAGGCCCTGGATCTCCAGCATTTCATAAACTGGGCATGGGGCACACCTGTAATCCCGGCACTTGGGAGATAGAGGTAGGAAGGTCATGTCATCCTTGGCTACAGAAGGAGATCAGCCTGGGCTATATGAGACTATGTCTCAATAGGAAGGTCTGAGATGATAACCCAGACTAGCCTCTCATGGACTGGTAAACACCTGGGAATCCAGTGTCTAGCTGTTCCCTCATGGACGGCATGAAGAAGGAGGTCCCCAGCTCCCCATTCTTAGCCAGACTCTCCGGGACAATAAGAAAAGTGAGGCTTTCCTGCTCTAGATGGTCCCTAAATAAGTAAACGGGGGCTCAGTATCTGACTTTGGGATAAAACAGAAAGAGGCCTTGGAATGGGAGCAATGGTCAGAGTCGTTTGTGATGGGAACTGGCTCTTACCCTTAACCAGGTGGATTCCATAAGCTGCTTAACTGCTTGCTCGCTAACTCGTCCTCTCTCTACTATTGTACTGCACACACTTTTTTCAGTCCTTCCCTACATGCTTGCTTGGGGGGGGTCCTGCCCAGCGGCTGAGGACTACTTCCCTGCTCCTTGGGGCTCGGTGGTCTTTTCTCACACTGAAGTTGTTGGTTTTCGTTGTGTGTCTCTGGCCCCATCTGCCTACCCCACTTGCTGTCACGGAAGAGCTGGCTCTGACACCCGTCTTTCTTCCTGTAACTCTTTGGAGTGACTGGCGGCGGTGTGCCTTCAAGCTTAACCCTGCAGCCTGGGGAGAGACTCCTTGGGTGGGAGACTAGGATGCTATCGGTGGAAGGCTGATAGACATGATAGACGTGAGCCCTCTGGCTGGTTCCTCTGCCCACTGGGGTTGAGCCTGGGGCTCCTGGGAAGACTGCCCCGCAGGAGCAGTCACAGAACAGACCTGAGTGAAGCTTACTCGGTCAGGACTGCTAGAGGAGTTCATCTTTACAGAATCCGTTGAATCGTGCAGGAGATACAAGAGTAGGAACCGTACCCAGCACAGCCCAGGCTGCCACTTGGTTCCACCAGAGACCAGAGGTTGGACTTGAGGCCAAGGTCAGGACACCGAGACTTCCTACAGGGCCTGCTGGGTCTCTTAGAAGCTGGTCACCAGATTCCTGAGGGGTCCAGTGCCTTCCTGGGTGGCGCCTCTGAGGATAACCCAGACCAACAGATAGATGAGCAGCAGGAAGGTCCCAGCTCAGAGGGTCACTCAGGGGCAGGATCCCCTCTCTGCAGTTGCTAGGGAGACTCTGACTTGGGGCCTGCCCTAGGAACGGGGTGCTAAAGCGCTCATAACTTGCTCATTGCTGCAGGATGTAGGCTGCATGCAGTCCTCCTTGGACAGCACCCACTGCTGTGGTTTGGAGGAGTGGAACATTTGGACTTGAGGGAGAAACCAAAAGGACATACAGTTTCAGAGCAGCACTAGACTCTCTGGATAGTGGACGGAGAGAGAGAGGCTGCATTTGAGAAACCTTTCTGCCCTCCCAGGAAGGTGGTCAGCATGCAAATACTCTCTACCACTTAGCGACATCCCAGGCTAGAGGACCCCTTTTTAACATCCCATCTTTGTGTGGCCCAGCATAACATCTTAGAGTCCGCAGAGCATGAGGTTTGGGCATGGTGCCTGTGATGTTATCCTTGCTACCACTGGGATTGGCAGCATGCATGGGAATAATATCAAGAGCCCCCATCTCTAAGCCTAGATAGTCTGGCCTCTGCACACATGTTTGCACACACGGGCAGACATCACACAAGCACCGCAGAGCACAAGAGGAGCTGAGCAGATTAGCAGTTTGTTCACTGAGTGTCTTTAACCTCTTTCACTCTGCCTGGCATTCATAAGGCTTCCTTCAGTGTTGACTGATTTATTATCATTAATTATTTCTCCTTGTCTCAATTCCATTAGCATATTTTATCTCTGCCATGGTCATCACCCAACATGAATATCCTTGTGAACTGTGCATTATATAATTGATGTAAATAATTTGAATAGCTTAGATTTTTGAGATCTAGTAAACGTGAGTTAGTGATGCCTGTTAATTTCCAGGTTGCCCATTTTCAGCCAGGCATCATCTGATGCAGTTGCAATTGATCCCAATGCCCTATGAAGTAACCACTGATTGCACCCCCCCATTTTACAGTTTAGGAGACTGAGGCCCAGAGGAGCAAAAAGACACTTGCCTGAGATAGCATAGTGTTACTGGCATTTTGGGGTACAAGCTGGGCTCTGCTATGCATCCTCTATAGGCCAATCAAAGAGACGAGGAGTAATGAAAAGCAGAGAAGGTGATATATTCGGTGTGGCCCCCGTGGGAAGAGGAACAAATAAGTAGTGACTACCCACCCAAGGCCATCTTTAGGGCACTGACACGGGAGCTTCAGGTTTAAATAGATAGTAAGAGCTATGTCTGGCTAGGCAGTCTGGTCCAAGGGATGGTCCTGCCCATCATTGATCCATCTTCTGAGATCCAGTCCCTCCTGCAAGGTGGTCAGAACTGTGTAAAATCACCTGTCCCCCTTCTTGCTGACACCAAACTTCAGCCTTTTCCTGCTCCCAGTGTGAGATTCCTGGGGAAATTCCAATTCCTTGGGGACAGTTGTCTGATAGCCAAAGGGAGGGGCACAGTGCCTCTCTTTAGAATATTTTCTGTTGGGATGGTTACAATTGCTGGCGAATGACAGAACTGGGATTTGCATGCTGCCCTGCTCCTGACCAGTGCTCAAATCCCAGCCCCATAGAGCAGATACCAAACTGGTCCCAGCTCTATTGCTAATTTCTGCTGTGACCTTGGCAAGTCACTTCACCTCTTTGGGCCTCGAGTTATAGCCCTCTGGGTCATCAGTCAAGAGGATCACATGTTCCTGGGCCTCCCTCTTAATGCTGGATTCTCCTTTTTGGCACCCATCACTCTCCTGCTGCATAACAACCAAGTAGCCGTCTGGGGAGGGAGGACAGCACTGTCCCCACACTGGAGACCCACAGTCGAAAAAGCCCCTGCGGTGGGCCCTGTGCAGGCAGGCAGCAGCAGTGGCCAGATCGCCCGTGATGTAATGACCGATTAGGAACTTCCTCTTGGAAGCCTTGCTTCCTCTGGGAGCCAGAGGTGCCGGCTCTGAGGTGGGGGCTGGGGAGGTGGGTGGGAGCTGGGAGGAGGGAACCCCAGTCAGCTGGGCCGGCTTCTGGACCGCGTTCAGCAGAGCTTGGCTGGCTCTCAGCTGCTGACCATTAGTGTGGCCCTGAGCACATTCTTTCCCTGCTTTGCTGTTGCAGCCAGGGGGAAGGACAGGCCCTCCCTCCCTCCCTCCCCTGCGAGGAAAGCGGGCCATTAATGAATGCTGCTTGCCCGACTGGCTGCAAAGCCTGAAGCCATTTCTGCGGGGCCCCAAAGGACAAAGGAGAATTCGGTGGAAACTCTTTTCTTCTCCTAAGTTTGATAACAAAAACTACTTATCTAATGGGCAAACAAGGCTTTAAAAGGGGTGTTAGGTTAACCAGATGCAGGGCCTGTGTAATTGCTCCCAGGCCCCAGAGCCACAGATGAAAAGCTGTCGGTTGGATGAAGGGAACTTGAAGCCACAGGCATGACATAGGACAGAAGAAAGTAGTTTTCCAGGAGGGTAGAAGGCCCCCATGCGTAGGGCTTAGAGGAAGCCCTAGGCTTATTTCCAGTTCTGCAACCAACTTGCTGTGGGACCCCAAGCTAGTTGCTTCACCTTTCTGGTTTTTGAAGACCTGGTCTGTCTTCTCAGCACTCTGCCAGAATTGAATTTGTTGGACCTTGCCAGGAGCGTACTACTGAGTAGTCTTTTTTTTTTTTTTTTTTTTAAATTGGTGGCAGGGCAGGGGCTGTAACCCAGATGGATGTGAAGCCCAGCATAGTTAGGAAAATGGTGGGCACGGACCACCCCACGGGCCTCCTGAGAGTGTTGTGTCTTCCCATCTAACTGGGGCATGTTTTTGGTTCCTTCTTGGGATGGCCCACCCTGGGCATTTTGGCCAACAGGCAAGGGGAGGGCAGGGAAAAGTTTCACTGGGCTTTAGTTGGGTCCTGTGGGGGAGTGCACAGGAACGCGCTCCTGCTCTTTGTTTTGACAGAAAATTGCTGATTCGAAGAAGCTAAAGGCATTTCTTGGGATTTCAACCCTCCCTGCCTCTTCCAGACTCCAGCCAGCCTTTTTGAGGTCCAGCACCCCCGCACCCCCCCACACACTCAAAATTACATGTTGGTCTCTAGGCACCCTGGCTGGGCAGAGAAGTCTAGAGAAAGGCCTGCCAGCCTGTGGCTGGGCCCTACAGTGGGGCTTAGTTGGGGCTGTCACCTGGTGCTCTCAGCAGGCAGCCACCACCCTCTGGTGGCAGGAATGTGGGTGCCTCTGGGAGACTACATGGGGCCGTCACTTGGGGACCTGCCTGCTGAGACCACAATAGGTATCATAACTACAGCAAAAGCTTAGCATAGTGTTTTGGTTATGACTCCTCACAGTGTGCATGTACACCCCAGTTCCCACCATTCCTACCCCGGAAGTCTCAACCCCTTCCTGCTCACCCCACTCCCCAGGTTGGCAACTCTCCTCTTTTTTTTTCCTTTTCCTTTATTTTTATTTATTTATTGCGGGGGGGGGGATTGAACCTGGGGGCTTGAACATGTAGACAAGCCCGACTTTGCTGCTATGTGTCCCATCAGCTGTTCTGCCTGCCAAGAACTTCCCGTCTCTGGCCTTCAGTGGGTTCTCTGTGCCTTCCTTGGCCAAGCAGGTGCCGTGAGGGTGGGCCGTACTATTGCTGTTGTGTGTAGATTTGGTCCCTTCCATTGCTGAACGGTGTTCCTGAAAGGTCGGCACTGTCTCCCTGTTGGTGCATGGCTGAGCAGTACTCCAGGCAAGGGAATGACTAGAGCTTGCTGGGAATGGGAAGTCAGAGCTGAGCGCTGAAGTTACCTGCTTGCTACTCAGGTAGAAGACTGAGGCTGAGAAGGGAGGCAGTTAGTGATTCCTGGCTGGAAAGCAGGGCTCCCGGCGTTTCTCCTCCTCCCACTCCCAGCCAGCGGGACCCAGAGCTGGCTGGGAACTAGGCCAGGCCCTAAGCAGGCCAGGGATTCAGAGGAGGGAAATGGGAGTGAGCGGGAGTTTCGGTCAGACCTGGGTCATCTTTGATGTTGCTCTGGTCTGACTCCCCCGGTATTTATTTGCAATTAAAGAGATGGTTCCTAATTAGGTTGGTGGCTGCCGGAGATGACAGGACCAGAGCTCTGGAACCCCAAAGAGAAGAGGCTATCCCTGATGAGTAGAGTAGGGCCGCGTGGGCTCATGGGTATAGCCTGCCCGCTCACTGTCACTGAGGCACATCAGTTTACAGTAGACATGTCTGCACAAAACTAGGTTCTTGGAAGTTGTGGGTCTGAGCGTGGAGCCACAGCCAGGCTCATTCTAGAACTTCAGTTTTCTTCCCGTGCCTTCTCTTACAAACAGGCCCATCACCACAGGTGCCACCGGGAACTAACTGAGATGCTTTATGGAGTGTGGAAAGGGCTCCCCCACCCACTGTCCTCTCTGAGCACCTCTAAGCTGCAATGCCCTTGCCTGGTTGTTCCGACAGGCCTGGAGCCAGTGAGCACAATGACTGTCTCTTTCTACACCTGCTTGTTCACTGTTTGAGTTTCTATGGAGTCCACAGTGGCCTCCTGTGATTGATGTCTCAGGGGGCTCACGTAGCAGCTTGCTGGTGGCTCCACAGCCAGTCAAGTGGCTGCAGCCTTTGCCCTGTGTCATTCAAAGTGTTGGACTCATTCAGGGATCCTAAGTCCTGGCCCCAGCTCCGCCACTCTGTACTTCGTGTCTCCAGGCAAATCACTCTACACACACCCCCAACCTGGGGAGCCACCTTTCTGGTATAAGGCCACCAAACTGCACTTGTGGAACCCACAGGCCCTCTCTAGACCATGTTTTCCTTGGTTTCAAAGTTAGAAAATAAGTGCCCATAGGTCAAAGTAGAGACAGCACTGAGCCATGGCTCCCTGTTCCCATTTTAAAGTGTAGCTCTTGCCTAGCATGCCTAAGGTCTGGACACATGAACACACACACACACACACACACACACACACACACCCCTCTCTAGGAACACTTTGGTATCTCTGCCAGATGAAATAAGGCTAGGAGGTCACTCTCAGGGTCCTCCAGGCCTTGCCCACCACCCTTTGGCTGAACTCACCTTCAGGACAGGCTTCCTGTGAACTAGGTACATGGACACAAGATGTGTTTCATTTATTCCCTTCCTCTGCTTTAGTGAGCTCACAGCAGTGTAAGGATTTGCAGCTTGCCGGGCGGTGGTGGCGCACGCCTTTAATCCCAGCACTCGGGAGGCAGAGGCAGGCGGATCTCTGTAAGTTCGAGGCCGGGCTGGACCGATAGCCTCCAAAATAATACAGAAAAACCCTGTCTCATAAAAATAAACAAACAAACAAACAAACAAACAAAAAAAGATTTGCAGCTTTGGGGGAGGACACAGAGAGGACGGAGATTCCTCTGTTTGTATGTAGCGAGTGTGGGGAGTAGGCCATCCCCAGAGTCAGTGACCCAAGTAGGCACCTTGTCCATGACCAGAGGATGCTGGAGTAGGATGGTCCAGGAGGGTGGTCCAAGAGGTCATACAGGGCAGTATGGGCATCCAGAGCCAGACGGCTGCAGCTGTTCACCCCAGCTCATAGGTAACCAACCATCCCTGTGAGGGACCCTGTGGCCAGGCTAGGGACCAGGGCAGGGAGCTGAGAGAAACAGCGAGTCCGGCTGGACTTGGGTTGCAAAGCCTTCTAGAAGCTGGCAAGGAGAAAGTACCCCCCCCACACACACACAGACACATACACACACTCCCCCGCCTCTGGCCCCAGGCACACACCCTTATGTGAAGCTGCTACTTTGACATGTACATGATGCTGCCTTATGCCCAGGAATCCCTTTCTTAGGTGAGAGAGTAAAGTAAGCACCTACAGGACTCACAGTCCCTTGAGCAGTTGCCATTGCAGACAGGGAAGCTGAGGCTTAGAGAAGGGAAGTGACTGGCCCCAGTGTGCAGTTTTAAGGTAGAGCCTGCCTGACATTCTGCCCAGAGCAGCAGTTCTCAAGCTGTCAGCCGAGACTCCTTTGGCAAATCTCTATCCCCAGAAATACTTACATGACTATTTTATAACAGTAGCAAAACTGCACTCATGAAGTAGCGATGAGAATTTATGCTGGGTGTGGGGGGGAGGTCACGGGTCACCACAAAGTGAAGAACTGTATTGAAGGGTCACAGCATTAGGAAAGTTGAGAACCACAGATCTAGAGGATGGGGAAGAGCGCCCTCTAGCGTGATTGACTTGGGCGTCTGGGTGTAGCTCAGAGGGAGAGTTTGTGCTTGGCATTTGCAGGTTACCCTGCATTTATTTCATCGCTGGCGCCACACGCACTCGGTGAGGCTAGGTCCAGAATTCTGAGGTGTGCAACCTGGGATTCAGTTTCCTCGCCTATGAAGGCAGTGCCTAGCTCAGAGGAGGTGCCCAGTGATGCCTGGTACCCACCCTGTCTCTGCTCCCAACATAACTCCTCAGCTTCTTGGCCTCACTTGGTCTGGCTCACTAGAGAAGTCTTGTTGGCTGTGAGTAGTACCGGAAGCTCATGGCCAGTAGGCATGGCCCTGTTTTTCTGGCCCTTGAGTTCCCCAAGCTTGTGCCAAGATTGATGGCTACAGAGAGAAACGGTGGCTTGGCAGAATGGAGTTCAGGATCTCTCTGATCCCGGTCACTTGCCATGGGCTTGAGCTTGAGCTATCTAAGTCCACTAGCTGAGTACATTTAGTTGAGGATAGCCAGGATCTCCTTGCCGCCCCCCCCCCGGTCGCGCGCCGCCCCCCCCCTCCACCACCCCCCCACCCCCCCACCCCCGCTTTTAGCTGGTGTGAAGATTGGCTGTCCTCCGCTGACTGAGGACACTGTGACTGGCACCTGAATGACAAATGGCAAAGAGCATGCTCATAGGGTCCTTGTGCAGCCTAAGGTGGCAGCCTGCAGAAAACCCCCTGGGCAGTTTCTTGCTAGGAGCCAGGCAGTCTTGTATGTGTGAAAAGGTGTTCCAGGGCTGAGAATTAGAACTTAGGCAGCACAGCTTGTCTCGTGGTCCCAGTAATGACTGCCCACCTGGGCTTAGGTTGATTGTTGGTCAGTTTCCCTGGGAGGGGCTGGGGTGTTTAGAAGGCCCCAGCCAGAAGCAGGCATGACAGATCAGGTCACCTCAATGGGCAGCCATGGTCCCCACCTGCCTCTCAGAGCTGTGAGCCCAAAGCAAAGACAGGATACCAGGATACCAGAGGCTTTGGCATCTGAGACTCCTCTGAGGCTCTAGGGCTGCCTTCCAAGGCAGACCTGCCTGTATCAGGTCCTCACCCATGCAGAACTCCCTCACTGTGAGTCAGGGCTGTGTTCAAGGCCGACTGGACAAAGCACAGGTCACTGCTTTGCCACATAGTGGAAAAACTGCGGCCCAGAGAAGAGCAACACACACACTGACAACATCCACATATTTTGGGAGAGCAAAGCCCACTTTTTAAAAATAGCACTTAGCAACCACCAAGTGATGCTGCTCTGAAGTCAACTTGGTAAGGAGACTGAGGCAGGGAGTGTCAGCATTATTCTTTGGGGTGGGGGTGGGGCCTCACTCCATTGCCCAGGCTGCTTTGAGCCGTCCCTCGTCTTCCACCTCCTGAGTACCTACGACAGAAAATGCTTGCCACTGTGCTGGATAGCCTTATCTATGGAAGGCCAACAGAGTGTGCAACCGAGCAACTCTAAGAGATCCCCACCTTAACCCTGTCCTATGCTGGAAGCCCCTTCAGGAGCTCTATTGGGGTGGAGTCTGAGACTAAGGGGTTTGCATCATATCCTGCTGGGCCTCTCTGCACCCTGGGCAGGCCCTGATGACCTTGGAGACAGGGTCTGATGAGATTGTTGCACTTGCTTCATAAATTATAGCTTCTATCTGTTTGTTGGTGTTTATCTCCCCATTTGACGGTCTGACACACAGTGGGTAGGTTAGCATACATTTGCTGGTTGACCTTGGAAAACCTTGCCTAGCCTCCCCTCCCTTGCGCACCGGCAATAACCTTGCCATTTCCTGTGCTTGCCCTGCAGATGCCAGCATGTCTCCAGACGCCACCAAGCCGAGCCACTGGTGCAGCGTGGCGTACTGGGAGCACCGGACGCGCGTGGGCCGCCTCTATGCGGTGTATGACCAGGCCGTCAGCATCTTCTACGACCTACCTCAGGGCAGCGGCTTCTGCCTGGGCCAGCTCAACCTGGAGCAGCGCAGCGAGTCGGTGCGGCGCACGCGCAGCAAGATCGGCTTCGGCATCCTGCTCAGCAAGGAGCCGGATGGTGTGTGGGCCTACAACCGGGGCGAGCACCCCATCTTTGTCAACTCCCCAACGCTGGATGCGCCTGGAGGTCGCGCCCTGGTCGTGCGCAAGGTGCCACCGGGCTACTCCATCAAAGTGTTCGACTTTGAGCGCTCAGGGCTGCTGCAGCACGCAGACGCCGCCCATGGCCCCTATGATCCACACAGCGTACGCATCAGCTTTGCCAAGGGCTGGGGACCCTGCTACTCACGACAGTTCATCACCTCCTGCCCCTGTTGGCTGGAGATACTCCTCAACAACCACAGATAGCATCGAGGCTGCCACTGCGCTGCAGCGTCCCCCCACCTCCGGGGGTCAGCGCCCAGAGACACCACCCCAGGGACAACCTCGCCCTCCCCCCCAGATATCATCTACCTAGATTTAATATAAAGTTTTATATATTATATGGAAATATATATTATACTTGTAATTATGGAGTCATTTTTACAACGTAATTATTTATATATGGTGCAATGTGTGTATATGGAGAAACAAGAAAGATGCACTTTGGCTTGTAATTCTTTCAATACAGATATATTTTTTCTTTCTTTCCTTCTTTACTTTTTTAAAGAAAATTATACAGCAGAACCAGGTGGAAAAGCCTGGGTTTGATGTATAGTTTTTTAAAAATATTAATGCCCAGACAAAACTAATACCAGTCACTCTTGATAATAAAGTGTTTGCATTATAGCTTTTTTTTTAAAGCTCTCTTTCTTACAATAAGGAACCTTCAGGACTTCAGTAGGCTTTGGAGCCATCAGGGACATGGTTTCAGTACTTACTGAATTTGAGGCAGAGGGATTCAATTGAAAAGGGAGTTATCTGAACGAGGTGACACACACCTTTAATTCCAGCACTCAGGAGGCAGAAGCAAGCAGATCTTTGTGAGTTCCGGGCCATTCTGGTCTACAAAGAGAGTTCCAGGACAGACTCCAAAGCTACAAAGAAACCCTGTCTTGAAAAATCAGAGACAGAAAAAAGGAAAGAGGCAAGAGCGTGTCCCTTCTTCTCCAGGCTGGGGCGTGTCTGCTGGGTGTGGGAGGGGTGAGAGAGATTACAGGCCTGTCTGATAAGAGAGGCTCCTTCGATGTCCTGGTCTGATGGGAGAGGCTCAGGTCCCTGCCTCCCATCTCAGGGCTCTGAACAAACTAGAAAATACCATCTCTCATGACAGTCTGAGGAAGGAAGATGGAGACCTAACTCCTGTCTTGAGTTCTGGAGTGAGGCTTCTCTTAGGACCTTGATAGGACACACACACACACACCACGAGCTGTGTTAAAGGCAAAGAGTATACTTCTGATTCATTAATGGGGCATCTTACAGTTCTGGAGATGGTAGTTGGATGCTCCATCACCCTGTAGGACCAGATATGAGAGCAGCTTTCTGGAGGATAGCCTCACAGAAGGGCTCTTGTGTTTCCCTTGGAGACTTACGTGAACATAAAGAGCTCTGAGAACTCTGTAAACTAACCCACTGCGGGCAGCTTTAAGCTGCCACTATTCCCTACTGCCCACTATTGCTGTGGCAGGAGCCCCATGCTTCTGTCGCCTTGTGCAGAGCTTTTACAATCAAGCTAGGCATCTGGCGATGGCTGCCTCAGGCTAACTGGGCTGAAGGGCCGATTCCTCGCCCAAAGGTCCACCCCTCAGAGTTCTCATGACAAGGCTTTCCAAGAGCAGGTCCATTCACGGGACTGACCAAGCTGGAAGCTACTGAATTCCCCAATCCCAGCACCTCTGCCGCCTTCTACTGATCACATGAGCCCTTCCTACAAGAGGATGCAGGTGGCTCAGGGCAGGTGACAGGAGTCATAGATCATTTAACTTCATCTCCCAACGTCATTTATCCTTGGACTGTCCCCACCTCTGGTAATCCTGTCCCCACACCAAAGATCACTGGTGTCCCTAGGCTGGCTAACCACAGTTGATCCGTCTAGGACCTCCCTACTGAGACCCTGTCCTAAAGACACCAGGTGCCCCTCCCTCATGTGCCGCCAGAACCTGATTCTTAGTGTAGGACCCTTGGTTGCCACAGGCCAGTAGTGAGTCCAGGAATAAGTTCTGTGGGGAGCTGAGGTAAAATTGGGCACTCTCCTGGGATATCTCTGTCTACTTCATGTGGCGAACCCTCGTCATTGAGATAAAGCACCAAGCTGATGTTCCACAGTCAGTAGGAACAGGGGCTGGGTTCTAAATGCACCCATGAGGTGATCAGCACTGGGCTTTCTTCTTTAAACTTATGAATTGATTCTTTTGTGTGCATGTGGCTATGTGTGTATCGTGCCATCTATGTAGAGATCAGAGTTCAATCTGCAGGAGTAGGTTTACTGCTCCCGTCATGTGGGTCCCAGTGGTCATCATGGCTGGCTGGCAGCAAATGCCTTTACTCTCTGAGCCATCTTGCTGGCCCTGAATGAGACTTTGTTTAAAGTAGAGACCCAGCTGCAGGAGGAGCTTGGACCCAGCTGAGCCCAGAGATACCTTTTCCTTTTAAATTACATCCATTTGTTTGTTCGTTTTGTGTATGTGCACATGTGTAGAGGCCTAAAGAGTCTCCTTTTACTTCGTGGGTCCCAGATCCTCAGGTTGGCCATCTGTGTCATTACCAGCTGAGCTAACTCACCTGCTCTGTGAATGCTCCTGAGGGCTGAGTTCTGCTCCAGCCCCCAGGTTACAGGTGAGGGTGCTGGGTCCCTCCAGCTGGTTGAGTTGCTAAGTTGGCCATCTTGGGCAGCAGCTGCCTCCAGCCTAAAACCCAGCAGTGACAGCCTGGACACCCCCCAGACCACCCAAGATCTGGTGACTCATTCTCCAAGGAGACACTTCTAAACAAAGCCTGGGTCCTTGAAGAATGCTGAGAGCCTGGTTCCTCCTGGTGCTAGAAAAGGAGGTAGGTGGGATTTACTGTGCCCAAAAAGAAGCCTGGGCAGCCTATGCCCCAAGGGCACACCTGACATGGACTAAGTTTTTGAAGAATCGTTAACACCTCCATTGGGTTCTTTCCATTGAGCACACCACCCCCATCTCTCCCTCTGCCTCTGGCTTTTTTTTTTTTTTTTGAGGTTTAGGGTTCAACTAAGAATGAGAAAAGCAGGCTAATGGGCGGTGGTGCCAGTCCTGAAAACTGTGTACCTGTCTCCAGTGAGGTTCAGAGAGAGATTATGAGTACCCAAGGTCACACACATTTTATTCATCTCTATGGAGTGGCTGGTGCTGCAAACCTCTTACCCAGCCCTCCTCCATTCTACACTCCCATCCCACGCATGGCAGAGGCCTAGAAGTTCCAGCTACCTCTAGCTGTAACTGCCTTATTCTGCGTGACCTTGCCCAAGTGAGTCACCATCTCTGTTTTGGTCCCCTCGTCTG
Organism: Mesocricetus auratus; assembly: GCF_017639785.1. Taxonomy (NCBI): domain Eukaryota; kingdom Metazoa; phylum Chordata; class Mammalia; order Rodentia; family Cricetidae; genus Mesocricetus; species Mesocricetus auratus. The sequence continues at coordinate 4,021,366 of NW_024429267.1, read as the reverse complement.
TAAAAGTGGACTTGGCTAGTACTGGGAACTGGGAGGGGGTGTGAACTCATGCTGATGCCACTCAGAGCCAGCACACATTGAGGATCCAGTGGCATTACCAAGGGAGTTGAATGGCAGCCCAAGGGGGTAAGAAAAACCTGGGTTTGAATACTCAGCAAATGGGAGGACTTGAAGAAGTGACTAGATCTGTCACTCTTTGATGATCTTGGCCAGTCGCCTGTAACCCGATGTGCCTAGTCATGGGCTCCCAAGATCCTCTGCTTCTTCTCCAATCCATTCTCTACCCAGAATGCTAAGGTTCTACTAACAAGTGGGAGTGTGCTTCCTCCTTGGCACAGGGCTACCTCCCTGTCCCTAAGGATGGAGGCCAGCCTTTAGAGTGGCTTAGGATGATGGTGGAGGAAACCTGGCACTGCCTGACTCAACCCAGGTCCCTCAGGGTCCCTCATCCACCAGCTGCCTCCTCTTCAGGCCATGGTCTTTCTGTCCTCATTGATCCAGCTAGTATGTTCCATCCATGTTGTAGCCATCATGACTCCAAGCATCTCCCTTCCCCCGTGGTTCTAGGCTAGCCCAGTCAAGGCCACAGGGGACAGATCTGGGATGTTTGTAGAACGAAAGGGTCATGGAGAGCATGGGTGTGGGAGTATTCTATAAACTCTAAGGGACCACGAAGGCCTCCAGAAGGGTGTGTTTATTAGGATGGTGTGACAACACCCAGCTGGATTTTCCCATGGTTGCTAAGACTATTCCCCCTGCTCCAGGCTCGGGGACTGAGGACCTGCAGCCTTGTTGTATCTTCTTAGACGTTCATGGAGATGGGAGGTCCATTGGGTGATACAGAAGGCAGGTTGGGGCATGTCAGTGCTGGGAAAGCCCCAGAATGCCTCTAGTTCTATTCCCATGACAGAAGTGAGGACCAGAGAGGGGGCGGAGTGCTCACTGGGGCCATATAGTAGGACAGTGGCAGAAGGAGGCCAAACCTGGAGCACCTTCAGTTGAGGCCAGCACCAACGTAAGCAGAACCTTGGAGAGGCAAGGATGGCAGGAAGGCAGGTCAGAGGTTGAGTTGTACTTTGGTAAAATATATGTAACAAAACTTACTGTGGGTGTGGGTGTGCATGTGCATGCGTGTGTGTGCACATATATGTGTGCATTTATGCATGTATGTACGTACGCCTGCATGTGTGCGAGTGTATGTGCACTTGTGCAGGCAGGTATGCATACATATTGTATTTGTGGAGAAAGAGGTCAATCTCAGGAGCCACCCACTTGGGGTTCTTTGTTTGTTTGTTTTGTTTTGTTTTCTAAAGACAGGGTTTCTCTGTAGCTTTGGAGCCTGTCGTAGAACTTGCTCTATAAACCAGGTTAGCCTCAAACTCATAGAGATCTGCCTGCCTCTGGCTCCCAAGTGCTGGGATTAAAGGTGTGTACCACCACCACCTGGCCCCACCTGGTTTTTTAAACTAAATTATCACTGTGTGTATGCATGCGTGATATACTTCAGGGAGGGTTTGTGGAGGTCAGAGGACAACACGGTGGAGTTGGGTTTTGGTTCTGAAATTAAAATTCAGATTATCAGGCTTGCACAGCAAGAACTTTTACTAGTTGAACAATCCTACCTGCACTGATGATTGGTTTTGTTTGTTTGGCCAACTTGGCACAAGCTGGAGTCACATGGGAAGTCGGAACTTCAGTTAGAACACCTCCATCAGATTGGCAAGCCTGTGGAACATTCTCTTGATTAACCAGGGAGGACCGCACCCAGAGAGGATAATGCATCCATGGGCATGTGGTCCTGAGTGGTTTAAGAAAGGTAGCTGAGCCAGACATGGTAGTGCACATCTCTAACCCCTGCACTCTGAAGGCAGAGGCAGCCACTTGTCTTTGAGTTTAAGATCAGCCTGGTCAAAGAGTAAATTCTAAGACAGCCAGGGCTACACAGAGAAACTGTGTGTATGTGTGTATGTGGGGGGGGGGGGGAAATAGCTGAACTCCCAGCACTCAGGAGGAAGAGATGGCCAGATCACTGAGTTCAATGCCAGCCTGGTTTATAAAACAAGTTTCAGGACAGCCAGGACTATACAGAGAAATAAAAGAGAGAGAGAGAGAGAGAGAGAGAGAGAGAGAGAGAGAGAGGAAGGAAGGAAGGAAGGAAGGAAGGAAGGAAGGAAGGAAGGAAGGAAGGAAGCTGAGCAAGTCAGTAAGCAGGATTCCTCTGTGGCCTCTGCTTCAGCTCCTGCCTCCAGATTTCTGCCTTGAGTTTCTGCTCTGACTTTGCTCAGTGATGGACTATGGTGTGGATGTATAAACCAAATAAACCCATTCTGTAGCCAAGCATGGCCTTGAGCTTCTGGGCCTCCTACTTTTACCTCTCAAGTACTGAGTCAGGTGTGCCCTACCACATCCAATTTCATGCTAGGCAGGTGCTCTACCTGTTGGGTGACATCTCAACTTCCCTTTTTACTTTAAAAGATATTTTTATTAGTTTTAATTGTGTGCATCTATGTGTGTGTGTGTGCACATGAGTGCAGATGCTCCCAGAGGCCAGAAGAGGGCATCAGATCTGCTGGTGTTGGAGTAATAGGTTTGTGAGCTACTGGATGTGGATGCTGAGAACCAAGCCCCGGTTCTCTGCAAGAGTAGACAAGCTTTAGTGATGAGCCGCCTCTCCAGTCTGTTTCACTTTCAAGTGCATGGTTCAGCGGCAAGTGCATCAGTGGCATATGCACACTTACGTCATCATGCCACCACCCCTACCATCCTGTTCTCTTCCCTGCGCTTTTAAAGTCCCTGTGGTAACACACACCCAGTGGAAAGGATGGTGTTTCCAGCAGTACAGGGTTCTGAGCAGTGAGCTCATCTTTACTGTTCAGCTCTCAAAACTGTATTTAATGAATGGCAAATGAAAATAGTTCCTGAATTTTTTGCCTTTGGGAACTCCACATAGCCCCCAAGAGCCAGAGGAAGCCTGTTGTCACTTTAGTCTAGCCAGGAATGAGGAAGCTAATGGGGAGGGTAGGGAGATGTCAGGAAAGGCTGTCCAGGCTAGATGGGCCATTGCTAGGGCGGAGGAGAAAGAATCCAGAAGCCTCTGTGACAGTTATCAAAGCAGAAAACAGCAAACCCAAATAAAGTGCCTAGAATTCCCTAGCCTGTGGACTGAGAGGGAGGGCTGTCCTTCAACCTGGTCATCTTGGAATAGATGGTTGTACAATCAGAGATGCAGCTGAGTGTGCTGAGAGACTTCTGTCTGCCTTAGTTTCCCTTTCCAATGCAAGGCTGAGCTTGATGGTTTCATGGTAGCTTCTTTGGAGCTCCCCCAGAGGGGAGGGTTCTAAAAACTCCCTCTCCTTATCCTAAAACCTATGTCCCAAGAGAGGATGGGAGGGAGGAATTCATGTTGAGCTTCTGGAATGAGGGAGAACAACCCCTAGAAATAGGATTCTTGCCTTTCTTAGTGACATTAATACTGAAGCTTGTTAGCTACTAGGCATTTTCTATCAGTTCATTGAATTTTATGTTCATCTGATAGACAGTCTCAAAGAGGTGAGGCAAGTTGTCCAAAGAGTAGTGGAGGCAGGAATCACACCCACATCACCCTGGTCCCAGGGCTGTGTGTTCCCTGCATCCCTTTGCTGGGACAGTTTCCACTGTAGCTAAGCACTCAGGCCTCCAAGTCAGCCCTTGGGGCTCCAAACCCAGCTCAGCCTCCAGCCAAGAGACCTTTAGCAACTCATTCAAGATCCCCAGCCTCGGTTTCCTCGTCTACTGAAGTAGGAGACGAGTAGGGCCCCGTGCCCAGGACAGCTAGGAAGACACGTGGTTACAAGAGTGGGTGTTTGGGAACAGTTGAGACAGGCCTGGCCACAGTGAGCAGTGTTTAGTATTTGTTTTTAAAATCTTGTTTATTGTCAGGGTTTTGTTGTTGTTAGTTCTGTTTAAATAGCATATTCATTGTAAATGTTTATTTTTAACAGTTTTGCTTTCAATTTCTCATCAGTGAGCAACAAACAAAAGGCAGCTTTTGGAATGTCAAGAAATGGACACAGGAGTGCACACACTCACATATATACCCATACACACACACATACACATACAACACACACACACATATGCACATACCATAACACACACACACACACTATACTCCATCCCTACCTTGTGTGCATTTGTCAACAGCTCAGGATGCACTTTTGTTAACACTTTAATGGAGACACATTTGCTCCTAAATTTGTATAGGGGAAACACAAAACCTTCCAAGAGACCCCATTGATCCTGGGCTACATAGTATTCGCCCGTGCCTTCCTCTTCTCTAAGGGGAGCAAAGAGTTCAACAATTCCTGGCCATGACAATTGTTTTGTCTTGAGGGATCAATTGTTTGGCGTTTAGCCTTGACCTTGGATCTGAACTGTACACGTGGTGTCTTAGAAGGCTGAGGGTACACGCATAGGTCTCAGCTGCCTCATCTGAGAAGTGGGTCTGAGCCCAGGTTCCCTGTCAGCTTCCGTCTTGGGCTAGAAGGGAAGTGCCATTAGTGAAGTAGACTGTCAGGAGCCCTGAGGCCCTTCTCTAAGGGAATACTGATGCCAGAATCCCATTCTACAGTGTGGAGAAAGGAGGCTCAGTTGGGCTCACCAACTTGCTTACGAAGGTGAGAAGCACCAGGCGGTGGCAGTGCACACCTTTAGTTCCAGCACTTGGGAGGCAGAGGCAGGTGGATCTCTGTGAGTTTGAGACTAACCTCGACTACAGGGTGAGTTCCAGGACGGCCAGGGCTACACAGAGAAACCCTGTGTTGAAAAACAAACAAACAAAAAGGAAGGCGAGGGCCAGAGGCAGTGTTTAGCTAGAACCTCTCTTTGAGCTCCTGGGTTTTTTTATACAGTTGACTCTTGTCCCCAGAGAAACCAGGACACTGAGGCTGGACCTGAGCAGAGGTGGCCCAGAGCCCTCTGCTAAGCATGGGATACCCAACTGATAGACACTTAGGTGCCTATAGGTTTATCTCCTCTTAGCTGGCACAGCTCAGGTCTCCATTGCTCCAGATGTGTACAATGTTGTTGCTGTTGTCCCTCATAGGTAACCCAACTGACTCCACCAGCTATTTCTGTCTATAGACAACTAAGTGAAGCTGCCTAAAGTGCAGCCCAGCCCAGCCCAGGCATCCTCCTGGGCAGTCATCATGCCCTGGCTGCCTTGCAAGTCCCAGGTCCTCATGGGAGCACAAGTAGAACTCATTACAGTCTGCAGCCCCTTCCTCTCCCTTGAACCAGTAATGCTCCCTAGATTGGCCTAGCTGGTTTATGGCTCCAGTCCTCTGCTTAACATATCCTCTCTAGCTGTGGTGGTGTACAACTTTAATCCAGCACTTGGGAGGCAGAGGCAGGTGGATCTCTGTGAGTTCAAGGCCAGCCTGGCTACAGAGTGATTTCCAGGACAGCCAGGGCTATGCAGAGAAACCTTGTCTTGAAAAATCAGAATCAATAATCTTTAAAAATTATTATTATTGTGTACATGACAGGGGATGGCATGATGTGCATGTAGAAGTCAGAGGACAACTTTGTGGAGTTGGTTCTCTCCTTCCATCTTTACACATTGTGGTGTTTGAAAGGAAATGGCCCCCACTGGGAGTGTCATTCTTAGGAGGTGTGGTTTTGTGGGAGTAGGTGTGGCTTTGTTGAAGGAAGTGTGTCACTGTGGAGGTGGACTTTGAGGCCTCATATACGCTCAAGCCACATCCAGTATCTCAGTTCACCTCCTGTTGCCTTCAGATCGGGATGTAAGGCCTCTCAGCCCCTGCTCCTGCACCATGTTTGAAGGCATGCAGCCATGTCACACCTTGATGATAATGGACTGACCCTCTGAAAATGTAAGCCAGCCCAATTAAATGACCATGGTGTCTCTTCACAGCGATAGAAACCCTAGCTAAGACACATGTGTTCTGGGGATTGAACTCCCTTGGACTGTGAGAGAAGTAGCTGTTTGTGTGCTTGTCCTCTGAGAAAAGCAGCCACAGTCTTGGAGAGCTCAGCTTTGCAAGAGAACTATTCCAGGTGGGCTTTGCTGACTGTTTACGTCACCTCATGGAGGTCTATGAGGGTTAGAAGACCTTCACCTGGTTATCTAGCCACTCCCTACCACCTGTTTAATGCAGCGCTTCCATATTACAGGTAGCTTGGGGAGGGGCTAGAGGATACAGGCCTGGACAGCTGGAGGGGGAGCATCCATCTATGCAGGCTATGGGAAGCCCTGTCCCTCCTGGGTAGCGACTTTCCAGGTGTGGCTCTTTGGGGAGGAGCACTCTCATTCCTGTAAGTAACCCTTTGACTCTGTTCTTTTTTTTTTTATTCACATTGTTGTTTTGTGTGCATGTGTGTCTATGTGAGGGTGTTACAGACAGTTGTGAGCTGTCATGTGGCTGCTGGGAATTGAACCAGGGTTCCCTGGAAGAGCAACCAGTGCAATTAACCACTGAACCATCTCTCCAGCCTGACTGTGTTCTGTCTTACAGAGTCCAACAAACTCATTGGTTCCTCAGAGTGAACTTCGGTAGAATCATGTCCTGATCTGTTGTTGGGACATTAGAAGGAGGGCTAGACATTAGCAACAACGCCTTTATCTGCTGAGCCATCTCACTTACCTCAAATTACAACCTTTATAGACAGCGAACATCAGTCCAAGAGATGCACACACACGGACAAAATGGCATCGAGTAAGCATTGTCTCCTCACACCCAGATGCCCTAATCCTCTTGGGTGACCTGTGTTTCTCTCCAAATATAGTAGTTCTGCTCACCTGTCCCTTCCTCTCTCCTCAACTGGCACCCACAGTGCCCACACACCGGCGCTTGCTCACAACCTCATAGGGCTTAGTTTAGTTTGATAATCTGTTTGTGATCTATTTTTTCCTGAACCAAAGAGCTGCTTGAGGATGTTAATGATGCTGCCTTGGTTCCTGTGGCCCCAGAAGGAGGTTGAGGCTCTTGACAGTGCTGAACACTCAGTGGCTGTCCAAGGAAAGTTCTGCTGGAGGCTGGCAGGGTCTCCAGGTGGTAATGGTGTCTGAAGCTTCTGGGCTTCACAGAAGCCCCTGGAAAGGAGATTTGCTTCTCTCCAGTGGTGCTGGGGAAACTGAGGCAGCGAGGGCAGGGAACAATAATTACGTCTTCACCTCACTCTACAAAGCAGAACACAGTCCAGATGGATGAGACCGTGAAATCCAAAAACAACAAAACCAGAAAAATAACTTGCACAAATGTTCATGATTTTGAATGGCCATAAATGGAAGGAATTATGCAGGAAAAGATGTATGTATTTGTATGCTTAGCATTGGAAACCTCTGTACCACCAAAACACACCATAAATAGGAAAAAAATAAAAACAAAATATGTAAATAGCACTTGCAAATCAAAAAGAAAAGAAGATCTGAAAACCTCAGTGGGGAAACATGAACAGCAACTTTCATAAAAAGAAAAACTAGATGCACATGGAGGTACATGTCTCAGGAGGCAGAGGCAGGTGGGTCTCTGTGAGTTTGAGACCAGCCTGGTCTACAGAGTGAGTTTCAGGCCAGCAAGGGATACATAGAGACCTGTTTCAAAAAATAAATAAAAACCAAACAAATAAATAAAAGGAAAAATCAACACATGGGAAAAAATGTAAATGGCTAAATGGAAAAAACTGTTAGAAAATAAGCATCCATTGAAATGGAAATATTGCAGATTTTTTTAAAGATTCATTTTAAGTGTGTGTGTGGTGTGTGTGGTGCCTCTGGAAGCCAAAGCACAGAATCCTCCTGGAACTAGATTTACAAATGGTTGTAAGTCACCATGTGGTTGCTGGGAACTGAACCCATGTCCTCTGCAAGAGCAGTAGGTGTTCTAACCACTGAGATATCCTTCCAGCCTTGACACAGTATATTGTCACTTCTGCAAACTATTTTTAAAATGTTTTCATTACATTAAGGTATGAGTTTCAGAATGTAACATGTAACTTGTAAGCTTGTCTTTGGTCTGCAGTAAGGGGACATGTCTGTATCCTTTTATACTTTCTTTATCAATTCTTTCAAATTTCCCACACAAATCATATATTATCTTTATAAACTTCATCATTCATCATAATTATAAGCATAGGCTCCCTGTGATAAATGCCAACCAGGAAGCTCTAGTGTTGAATCTCAATTAAACACTTCTAACCACTGCTCTTCTGCTTAATTGAAGTTTATTGTATTAAGTGATGACAAACAACCCTCCCATGGGTAACACTGAGTAACGTAGGGACAGTGTTGTTCCCTGAAGCACGTCAGCAAGGCTCTGAGACACCAGGTATCAGCCAAACAGAATGGCACCTGCTGTGGCTTTAGGTGGGTCACAGTCCTCTCAGGCTGCAAGTGGCAGCTTCAAAAGCACAGGCCACACTGTGGCTTTACAGCTGGCCCGCTCTGTGGGTTGGTGGACACCTGGCCAGACAGGAGCAGGGAGAGAAGCCCCCACAGTCCTTGTAGGGTGGTGGGGAGCACTGCATGTCTCCAAGCTTCACAGGAAGCCTCCTGGCTCCTCTGCCTGGAACCCAGTGTGCTGACACATGAGGTATTGTTTTCCTCGGTGCCCCTCAGCCTGCCCTTCCCAGGCAGCAGCGGGGATGCCCAGGACTGGACGGACTCCTTCTTGGAAGAAGTAAGGGGAGCCCTGTGTGTAATTGCTACCCATCCTTCTGGTCACTGGATCCGCACGTGGTCTGCTGCAGAGCCAGGATGCAGAGGGTTCTCAGCCTCAGGGCAGAGACCCCAGTGCAGTTTTAGAAGTTTTGGGGAGAGCCAGGAGGCTTCTCTGGGAAGGAGTTTCCCTGAGGTCAGAGGCTCTCAAAGCTGGTTCTGGAGCCAGCACCATCAATAGCACCTGAGAGTCAACCAGAAACACAGCTTCCCCGCTGACCCACTCAGTGGAAGAGCACAGGCTGGGCACATATACTTCTAATGCCAGCACTCAGGAGGCAGAAGCAGGCCCATCTCTGTGAGTGCAAGGTCAGCCTGGTCTACACAACAAGTTCCGGGACAGCCAGGGCTACATAGCAGGACCCCATCTCAGAACAAAGTTGCTGGGGAAGGGGGGTGATGCAAAGAAGTGCACAAGGAAAGTCACACGTTAAGAATCTCACATAGTAGCTGGGTGGAGACAGGCAGGCGGAGCTCTGTGAGTTCGAGGACAGCCTGGTCTGCAGAGTGAGTTCCAGGACAGCCTCCAAAACAATACAGAGAAACCCTGTCCCAAAAGAACAAACATAAAAAAAAGCATCTCACATAATGTCGTAATACCCAAGGGCAAGACCTAAAAAGATGTTTCGGAAGAGCAGTGATGGTAATAGTGGTGATGAAAGTGATAAAACAATGACTGCTTATTAAGCACCTGTTGTGTGCTATCTGTCATTTCACTGTTTCAGCATCCCTGTTATATACCCATTTTACAGATGGTAAAACCAAGATTCAGCTGTGTAAGATGAGAATCCATCCCATCCAGATACCTGGTGAGTTGGCAGCAGGCTTGGTGTTCAAATTTGAGCTGCTCTGCCTCCAAACGAATGTTTAGAAGCTACCTTAAACCTGTATTCTCAATGAGGGCTCCTTTGTATGCACATGTGGTGCTGGGAATTGAACTTTGGGCCTCACACATACTAGGTAAGTGCTGTACCATGGAGCTATATCTCAGCTCTCAATGTGGACATTTTGAAATGAGCAAATTTAAAGGGTGTCTACTGAATGCTAAGCCCTGGCATATGCACTTTTGGTGTGCAGTTTCATTTAATCTTCAGAATGATCTCTGAGTGTGTGTGGGGGGTAATTATCCCATTTTGAAAACATGAACACTGAGGCTCAAGACTCGTCCAAGGTGACACTGAGCCAGAGCACGGCCCTTTTCTGAAAACCCCTTCAGGGGAAGAATGTGGTGGGAGCACGCTGGGCCACACCCCATAATCAAGGACACAGTAGAATTGGGGTGGGGCTGCTAGACGTATCCTGCCTCCACACGTGTGAGCGTGAGGCAGCCAAGGTAAGAGGACATCTGTGCGGTTTTTTTTTTTTTTCTTTTTCGAGACAGGGTTTCTCTGTATTGCTTTGGAGCCTGTCCTGGCACTCGCTCTGTAGACCAGGCTGGCCTCGAACTCAGAGATCAGTCTGCCTCTGCCTCCCGAATTCTTGGATTAAAGGTGTGCACCACCAACGCCTGGCAACATTTTGAACAGGCCAACACTGGCTCCAATTTCCACATCTGAGAGTGGGGTCACTGACACCTACTGCACAGGTTGTCACAAGGATTACCTATTCCACAGGATGTGCTTGAAGCAGGACCGCTCTCCTTCCCCAAGGAGATGTGACTGTAAATCTAGCCTGGAGACTACCCCCAACCCCCTGCCAGGGCAGTGACATGATATGACAGTTTCTGGAGGGACAGCAGTGCATATGGCTCAGCCAGTAGAATACTTGCCTAGAATGCAGGAAGCTCTGGATTTGATCACCAGAACTGTGGAGACAGCAAGATCAGGAGTTTAATGTCATCTTGGGCTACACTGCCTACTTGAGATAGTTTATTAGTTTCTAGAATGAACCCCAGTTGAGACTTTTTTTACTGGTTTTTCGAGGCAGGGTTTCTCTGTGTAGCCTTGGCTGTCCTGTAATTCACTTTGTAGACCTTGTAGACCAGGCTGGCCTCGAATTTATGGAGCTCCTCCTGCCTCTGCCTCCTAAGGGCTGGACCACACGTCCAGCGGAGACTCTGCTCCCTCAGTGCCTTTATCTTAGGGCCAGGGCAGGCAAAGGGGAGGGGGTGCAGGCTGAATCATCACCAGAGGCCTCCCCAGACCAGACTGCATCCCCACCCCAGCTCCACTCCTGCTTGTAGCCTGTACGACCTTCACTCTGAGACAGCGCACAGTCATAGGCCACTACCCCTACCATGTTCCCCATGCCCTCTCCAGTGCCTCCAGGAGGACTCCTCACTACAGGAAGGGATGTCCAGCTTCTTTCTCCCGCAGCCTTGGAAACCCCCTACCCCAGCAGACTGGAAGGTGACTCAGTCCCCACAGACTCCTCCTGACACCCAGCACAGACTTGCTTTAGGAAAAGGGGTGATTTTCATTTCTCCCCCAAGCCCCCACCAGCTTCAAATGCTCTCGTGGATGTCCCAGACCATCTCTGCCATGAGGCTCTGTGGTCCCAGCCAGAAGTCTTAGTGGACCTTGACCCAGGACAGGTTGGTCTATCAGGGAAGGCTGCATGAACCTACTGTGTACAGAGGGAAGAGGTGAACCCCCAGAGGTGTCTGCTGGCCCCCTGTTATATTGACTTCTTTTAAATCGAAACACATAGCACATTGATTACACAATAAACCACAGCTATTTCATGGATCAAATTAAGTTTTATTTGGGCAAATTACAACCTTTCCTACAGTTGTGCCTTTGTGAAACCATTCCTTTTTAATAAAAGCAAGCATTTCTGGGACTGGCCTTCCTGAACCAAAGCTCTATGGTGGGTTGGGGACTCAGGCTGGGGCTGATATGAGGATGGGATGGAAGGATGGGAGAGACAGACAGACAGACAGACACACACACACACACACACACAATACATTCTTGGGACAGGAATCCTTGGGGCCCCTCCGGGGACTAGATTTGGCACCCCTTCCTTTATCCTCCCCATCCTTAGGTTGCCATGGAAATTTTCAGATAATTTTTCACTAAATAAGAAGAAAGTGGCAGTGGTGGCAGGAAGGCATTTCCCGGAATCTAAGGGGAAGCATGAGTCACTGGCCTGCTAAGGGAGTCCTGGGTGGCCACCTCCGCCTGGCCCAGGAGGCCTGGAGTGTGGAGACAGCCATCAAGGCTGCACCAGGCCAGGCCCACATAGACGCGCCTGCTGTCCAGGCTGACACAGGCTCCAGGAATGCAAACAACGCTGGGTGGAGGGGCCTTCAGAGGGCTGGGGTGCTGGGCCAGGCAGGAGGCAGCAGGCCTATGGAGAGGCCTGCAGAGGGGCCTTGGCTCTTGGCCAAGCCCCCACCCCACCCCTTTGGTGTCATTGGCACCCAGGCTGCTGATAAGATTGCTCCCTCCTGATGTGATGAGTCCCAGCACTGCCAGCTCTGGCCTTCAGGTTTCTCTGGGAAGGAGGTTCACCGAGATCAGAGATTTCCAAAGCTGATTCCAGAGCCGGCACCATCAATAGCACCTGAAGGTGGACCAGAAACACAGCTTCCCGGAGTTCACTCCAGACCCACTCCGTGGAAAAGCACAGGCTGGGAAAAGCATCGGCAGCAACGCTTGCCTGAACCCTGATGGGCTTAGCAACCTGTCTTTTAACCAGCCCTCCCAGCGGTGATGCTGAAGGCTCACTTTGGGGACAGGGGTGCCTAATGATCTGTAGTCACCTTCAAGTCCACATCAGCTGGTGACGTATTCAGCAGGATAAGTCCTGCTGCTGTGTGACAGGCCCACAGGCCCCCAGCTCCCTGCTTCACATGCTCAAACGCAGTCCACTGGTCTGCCCTTCTGGGTCAACTTCTGTGATTATTCCTTTGTTGTACGGGTGACATAAATGCCACTCAGTCCCCAGAAGTGCTAGAAATCCTGGGCCTGATTTGTCAACTAAAGCTAGATTACTTTTTACTTTTTACTTTTATCATTTGGTTGGTTTTGTTTTGTTTTGGGGTTTTCAAGATGGTTTCTCTGTGTAGCCTTGGCCATCCTGGAACTTGCTCTATAGACCAGGCTGACCTCAAAGTCACAGAGATCCGCCTGCCTCTGCCTCCTGAGTGCTGAGATTAAAGGCATGCGCCACTACTACCTTGTTCTTTTTCTTTTAAAAAGTGTGTGTGTGTGTTCATGCATGTATCTATCACTCACACACACACACACACACACACACACACACACACACACACAGAGAGAGAGAAAGAGAGAGAGAGAGAGAGAACTTGTAAGAACTTGTAGGAATCTATTTTCTCCATTCCCTCCTACCATATGCGGTACAGGGATTGAACTCAGGTCATCTGGCTTGGTGACAAGTACCTTTAACCACTAAGCCATCTCACTGACCCTTAGATAGCCTTTCTTAAAATACCTTCCAGCTCTCCTGCCACTTCGCAGGTCACTGGTCGGCAGAGCTCTCTTAGAACTGGGGATAAGAGGGAATTGGGCATTAGTGTAAGAGGAGAGATGGAGCACCGCAAAGCTTAAGATGCGCAGGCCAGGCTTGTTCAGCCTGTCCATATTGCAACACAGCATCATCATCTATGACGTTCACGCCGAAGGCTGCACAACTGAGTTGCTTTAAAAAAAATTCTCAAAAAAAGCAAAACCAAAAAGCCTTATGATGCTTTAAGTTTACTATTCTGTGTTGGGCTGTACTTATAGATATCCTGAGCCGTGGTCGGACCCAACTACAAGAGTCATCAGTAATAGCATTAATAAAGCTGGGAGCCTGTTGGGAATGCACAGTCTTGGGTCCTCCCCCAAGCTCAGTGAGTTGGAATCTGCATGTTAACAAGAGCCCTGGGGGATTCATGTGCACATTCAAATTCAAGAAGGATGGAGGAAGCCTGGCATCGTCCCATGCCTGGGCCAAGGCACATGAGAGACAGGAGCAGAAGGCTCAGAAGACGGGCAAGACTAGCCTGGCCTTTATATTGAGACCTTATTTGAAATAGGGTGGAGGGAGAGGGGCTGGGGAGACAGCACAGCTAGTAAAGTGTTTGCCAGGCAAGCCCGAAGACCTGAGTTCAGTCCCCCAGAACTAACTGACATTAAATTTATAAAAAAGCCAGTGCTGGTGAGATGGCAGCAGGTGAAGGGCTTGCAGGAACCCTGACAACTTAACGTTTAGTTCCTGGAGCTCCCAGTGGAAGGAGAGTACCAAATGCAGCAGGCTGGCCTTTGACCTCCACAGATATATTCAGCATGATGTGCTACACTCACGCACACACACACACGCACACACACGCACACACACACACGCACACACACGCACACACACGCTAATCATAACGAATAAAGGTGAAATAATTTTTTAGAACTTGAGTGTTGTTGTAAACTCTTCTAACCCAGGGGTGTGGAGAGGCAGAAACAAGACCACCAGAGCTCCACAGCCAGCAAGCCTAGCTAGACCTGCCAGTTCCGGCCAGTGGCTTGTAAAAATAGAACATAGATGGAAGGGAATCCTGACACATGTGACTGACCCCTGACCTTCACAGGCACCACACATGTACACATACACTCCCATCCAGATATTTAAAAAGAACAGAGTCAGACATAACAACATGCACACAGCAGCTGTGTATCTACATAAGGAATAGGAGAACAGGAGAACTGAGAGAAGACAGTGTGGGCCTAGTAGTATCAGCCTGTATACGTCTACAGGAGGAGCCGAGTTCAAGGCCTGCCTGTGCTACAGATGAGTTCAAGGCCAGCTGGAGCACTTACCTAAGTCCTTGCCATGAAAGAAAAAGAAAAAGAACAGCCTGGGTTATAATTTGGTGATAGAGGTTTGCCTAGCATGTGGAAGGCCTTGGGTTCCTACTTGAGTGCCAGCATTGAGACCCTGGGGCCCACAGCCTGGTGTGAGCAGATCCCCGCTTCATCTCCCCCTTCCTCCAGGAAGACGTTTGTACCCAGCGACAGCCGCTATCCAGGCACCAGTGCAGGGCCTGGAGCTGAGCCTGAACTGGGAACCGGTGACTGTCAGCAACTCTCATCAGCAGACTCCAGAGCCACGGAGACTCTAGGGAGGCAAAGTTAGGGAGCAGAGGAGGAGGTGTCCATGGGAGGCACATCGTGTCACCTTGCTGAGACACTGCCATTGCAGAGTATCTGCCTTCTCACTCCATCCCAGAGGACGGTGCAGGACTGGTGGGCTACATGAACGCCAAACTCTTGCCAGCTATGCAGCCCTCCCTGTAACGTGTTGCCTCTGTGCCGGCCTCTAAGGCCTGAGAGCATACATACAACAGTGACAGTGGCTTGTTTGGTCACTGCAAGACCACTTGCCTTTCTTGTGAGCTACTGGCACTCATATCCCCCAACTCCTGATCTAGGGTTCCACGGCGATGTGGCCCCAAACCCCTGGGAAGAAGAAATCAAAATGCTGGATTAAAAGGATCGCGTAGTCAGGTACCCGATTGAGGTAGCAGTGAAGAAAGGGGCCTGCAGCTTCCTCCTCCTGCCGTGGACACCAGGATGGCAAAGTGCACACTGTGAGATCCTCCTAGACTACCAGGGTTACACAGCAGTGTCCCTCTGGTGATGATCTTGGAGTTACCTCCTGTTGTCCTTCATCCCAGAGCTCTTCCCCAACGTGCTGTCATCGCAGACTGAGCCAGCTGGAGAGGCTGTAAACAGAACCAGGGAGCTGATTATGTTTGCACAGCACTCTGCGAGAAGATAGCCTGTGAGAGCAAGGCAGCCAAGAGTGGTGCTGTTCAAGACTTTCTCTTATTTTTCTAGAAGGTTCAAGAAGGGCAGGGACAGCAGTGAGGAAAGTCTGCATTTTTCCAAGGTGTTGGAGGATGGGCTGGCCCTGGACGATGTCACCAGCACAGCTGAGGGCCAGAGCGATGGCATTGTGTAAGCCACCCAGCCCCAGTCATGGAAACCAACACCTCCCGGAGCCTCCAGCTGTTCGTGAAGCTGAGGACCATCAGTAGCAAGTGACTGATGAGGAAAGGGGGACAACCTGAGCGTCAAAGAATTCTAGTCAGTCACCAATAGTAGTGGGGTATGCTTGTGTCACAGAAGACTGTCTAAGGGGACAGTCGAATCACTGGCTAACCTTTCACCCATACCAGGAGGTTACCCCCCACCCCCGGCCTTACACTTCCTAACCTTCCTGCCTGCCAGCTAGCTCACATTCATATTCAGACCCTCCCAGGGGGCTGGTGAAGAAAGCCCAGGTGCACATGGGCCAAGTCGAGGGTAAACAGGTGACTAGCAGCTTGAGGCTAGACTGCAGGAGGCCACCCAGAGAATCTTCAGAGAGGGCACTGCAAGCTCCCTCCCAATGGGAGACGCTGCCCCTGGGAGCCAGTCACCCACCTTCAGCTAGAAGTGCCTGCTGCCATCTCTTAGAGTGTCTAAAGGAGCCCACCCTCTGTGGTCCTGAGGGAGGAAGAAATGACTGAGGAAGGTGACATCTTCAGTGGTGCAGAAGCAGCAGGAGTCCCTTACCGAGGAGGAAGGGGAGGAGCTGCTGCTAAAGAGGATATGCAGGGCACAGGGAGGCCTTGCAAGAGACCAAGAGGGCGCTTGAGAAGAAGACTGTACATGCAGGAATCTGGCGCCATCTGGGAGCTCCCAGAGACAGTGTCGTAGATGGTTGGGCAGGTAGACAGCTTATCTCACCACTGGCGACATCCCAGAGACCAGCAGAAGGTTCACCTGCAGGGGACAGTGTCGGCCATATCACAGAGCTCATCAGTGCCATGAAACAAACAAAGCACATTCCGGAAAAGCAGCTAGCTGATCTTTCGACCCCCACGCCATCAGAGATGGTGAGATCTTGGAGCCCTAGGCACTGATGGAGATTGTGGTAATGCCAGAAAAGGAAGGAAAGGTGTAGGCGAGGGAGAAGGCCAACAAAGGGCTGAGGGGGCCGCAGGAATGAAAGCTCAGGCTGGCCCGGCGTGTTGGTGAGCCTGTGAGTGTGCGCTCCCATCTGCTACTCAGCTGCTGTGCTAATCACAGGGACAGTGATGACTCCGAGGTATTCTAACTGTAAATGTAACGTCTTATCTGGAGTAAATATCAAACTTTGGTTAAGACAAGCACACATGAGCTCAAACGTGAGCGTGCGTGTACACACACACACACACACACACACTAGCTGGTTCCTGGTTTTTCCAAGTTCACAGATAGGAACCTTGTTATGACTATTGTTTTGAAACAGGGTCTCACGTCTTTTAGGCTGGCCTCAAACTCCCTGCATAGCTGAGGATGACCTTGAATTTAAGATCCTCCTGCCTCCACCTCCTGAGTGCTACAATTAGAGGTGTGTACCACCATTCACATGGATCTGATCCAAGGTTTTATGTGTGCCTGACAAACCCACCACGGCTGAGCCTGCATCTCTAGGACGTCATTTCTTTTGGATTTATTCTGAATGTTTAACCCAACCCCAATTAAACTCAGTGAATTACTTTGTGGGTATGGGCAGAAAAGCCAATAAAATCATAAAAGCAAAGAACAAAGAGAGCTGATATCATCAACCTTGGAGTATACAACGAAGAGGCAGCCGCCAACATTGTATGATGCTGGTGAAAAAATAGACCAACAGATGGGGAGAAAAAAGAGGCCTGGACATAGACCCATGTGACCATCTCTGAAATTCTCAGAAAATGTGGCAAGATAACACTGTCCACAAATGGTACCAGGAAAATTGGACATCTAGGTTTAAAAAAATGAGTGTAGACAAATAGATGTTACCTCTTTTTTTTGTTGTTGTTGTTGTTGTTTGTTTGTTTTTCAAGACAGGCTTCCCTGTGTAGCGCTGGCTGTCCTGGAACTCAGAGATCCGCCTGCCTCTACCTCCTGAGTGCTGGGATTAGACACATGTGCCTCTACCACCTGGCAATGTCACATCTTTTATTTAAAAAAAATATTTAAAGCAAAATCAAACTATAAATTTCTAGGTGAGCTTACTAGAAAATCTAGTAACTTTGACTTAGCAAGTGAGTTTTCAGAAACAGCAGAAGTATGGCCCATGAAGGACAAATTAGTTATCATTTAAAACTTCTGCTCTGAAAATGAAGAAAGGCCTGGGAGATGGCTCAGTCAGTAGTAAAACATTTGCCTTGCAAGCAGAAACCCACGATTTCAATGCCTAGAACTTGGATTTTAAAAGCCAGGCATGGGCCAGCGCGATGGCTCAGCTGGTAAAGGCACTGCTACGCAAGCCTGAGGACTTGAGCTCCGTCCTCAGAGGCCTCAGTAGAAGGAGTGACCTGACCCTGACCTTCACACACAAGCCATTGCAGGGGTGTGATCACACGCACACATATATATGCGTGTGCACACTTGCACACAGACCAGATGTGGTGACACATGTGTGTGGCCGATGCAGGTGCCTGGGGTCACCTAAGTCATGTGAATTCCTGGCTCCTCGAACCTCTCCTGGGGCCTGAGCCCTGTTCTTCGTGGTCCCCAGTAGGCTAGCAAGGACCTGCTCTCCATTTTCTTCTAGAGGAAAGATGCTGTGTGGTCTTCAGCATCCAGCTTAGACCAGACTGGGTGCGTTCAGGGTGGCTCCCTAACTTAGGAGGCACTTCCGCCACAGGAGAGACACTGAGTGTGACTTGAGGGTCCAATTCAAATCCCAGTTCTGCTGAGCTCCTGGAATTCCTGAGCCTCTCTGTGCTTCAATTTCCTCATTTGTTATTTAGAAAAAGAGCAGAACGGTCAAGCTTATTCTAGTTGGGAGCAGGGGAAGCTGAGAATTATCATCCACAGATGCCGACAACTGAGCGACATTTTTGTAGCCTGACAAGAAGCTTCCTGATTTTATCTGCTGCTTTAGGTTCAGCTCTGCGGAAAGTAACAGTCATTAAGTCAAAAATATCAAATACAAAAGTCGCAATAGTTTAACTATAAGGAAGTTATTTGTGGCCAGGCAGTGGTGGCACACCGCCTTTAATCCCAGCACTCGGGAGGCAGAGGCAGGCGGATCTCTGTGAGTTCGAGGCCAGCCTGGTCTACCGAGTGAGTTCCAGGACAGCCTCCAAAACAATACAGAGAAACCCTGTCTTGAAAAAACCAAAAAAAAAAAAAAAAAAAAAAAAAAAAGGAAGTTATTTGTGACTAGCATAGAAACCTGGTCTCCAAGAGGGCTAAGAGAAGACGCCACAATGACAGACATCCAGGCCTCTCCACTTGTTTCTTCATTGTGCACAGGCCCCCACCCCATGCTCTCCTCATGGTACAGGGTGGCTGCTGGAGCTCCAGCAACTGTCTGCCCTTGGTGACCAAGGGCATATACACTCTACTTGCAAGCCATTGGCAAGGTCTCGTTCTATAGAGATACATTTTTCATTATGAACATCCATGAGCTCTGCAAGCTAAAACTTCAGCGTTTCTACATTAAGGCAGATGTGAAAGCAGAGTCTGGAAAACTGGCCACACTTAAGACAGCAGAGCAGTGGTCCCAGGGGAAGAGACACTGTGTGCACAGGGAGGACCTGACATTCTCGTCAGAGCTTTTGGAGGCCTCCACTCCTCCTGGGACCTCAGCTGGCTCAACCCAGCCACTCTGTAGACACACTGTTACGTGGCCTCTCACCAGTCAGACACGTTCCGTTCTCAACTCTCTTGTGCCTCTGGAGTCTCCCTGTCACCCACTGTCACCTATGGGAGAATTAGGTACTTCTAAGCAGTGCCGGTTACTATTCTTGCCATCATGACACAAGCTAGAGTCATCGGGGAGAAGGAACCTTAGTTGAGAAAATTCCCCCATCATATTGGCATGTAGGCAAGTCTGAGGTGCATTTCCTTGATGAGTGATCGATATGGAGGACCAGCCTGTGGTGAACAATGGCACCCTTGGGCAGATGGTCCCGGGCTGTATGAGAAAGCAGGCTGAGCAAGCCATGGGGAGCGAGCAAGCGTGCAAGCGTCCCTCTGTATCAGTCCCTGCCTCCAGGTTCCTGCCATGACTTCTCTTCATCATAGTTACAAGTGATACACTGAAATAAACCCTTCCTTCCCCAAGTTGCTTTCCGTTGTGGTGTTTATCACAGCAATAGGAAGCAAACTTGAACAAAGGGCTTCCTTCTGGAGAGGCTGGGCTCCATTCTGAGCTCAGCACAGACCAGCTGGGACTCTGGTAGCCAGTTCGTAGAATGAGGGTGGAAATTCCAGAGCCATGGAGCACAGGGCAGTTCTTCTAAAACTGCCCAGGCCCTAGAATGAAGCCCAGTGAAAAAGCTCAGAGAAGTTTGGTCAGGGAAAGTGACCCTGTCACAGGCTTTGGGATCTGAGAAAGTTTCCTTTTCTACCAGTGACTTGAGATCTTCTAGGATACCCTTCACCCCAGGAGGACCAATCCTGAGGTTCTGGCAACAATAGATTGGTGAAATATCTCTGGAATTCATTTATAACCTTATCACTGACTCATGACTGTATGTCCCTGGTTGCCCACCCATGATCCTATTTATGTAGTTCAAAGCCTGAATGGAGGTGGGAGAGGGTAGGGTGGGGGTTGGTGTCCCTGGGAACTCTGGGGAGGTGGGTGGTCCAGGCCTGGGACAGGCAAAGCACTAATTAGCTGAATGCCTCTGGAATGTTAAGTGCCAGCCCTGGAATGCAGCCCCTGCTGGCTGCAAACTCCCTGGCCATCCAACAGACACAGTCATGATAAAGATAAAGATAGGGCAGACAGGCTTTGGACTTTGGCTTGGGAGCCCTCCCTGGTCCACTGTTCACCAACAGCACGATGTGTGTCCTCTCCCGATGGCCTTCCTCCACATAGGAGGTCTGCTGGAGTGACGGGGCAAGGAACATCTAGAATGCGTCCCAATAACCCTACTTCTGGTCCTAGCGCCTGATGTCTGGTACCTGCCTGCCGCTGACAATCAGACACAGCACAGGTTTGATGGAGTGCTTCTCCTCATGCTAGGCCATTGGGAAGGCACGGTGGCTTTTGCATTGGGTACTCTCTTGCTCTCTCTGAGTAAAACCAGTGTTGTGAGTTGCCCAGTAGAGAAGACCAGGCGGTAAGGATCTGCAGAGGAAGAGGGCTCCAACCGAGATCCCTTAGGCCAGCAAGGCCAGAAAGGAGACTTAGGCTCCCAGGCCAGTGACCTATGAGGACAAGCTGAAGACCCCATTCCTAAAACAGCTGTCTCCGACGGCAGGATTGACCACAGCTTGATGGCAGCCTGACTTTGGGCCAGAGGATCCTGCCAGACAATGCCCAGACCCCTGATAATGCAAAAACTGTAGCATGATAAATATTTGCTGCTGTGTGTTGTTGCTCTTTGGGGGCAATCAGATAAGTCATAACTGACTATTAATACAGCACCTGTCAGTCAAACACCTTTCCCGTGCCTTGGGCCCCTTCCTGTGTCATCCTTTCTAATCTGTAGTGGGAGGTCACACCCATGCAGAGACCAGATGAAGTAGAAATAGAAGGAATTCCAGGTCTGCGCTCTTTAACCAAGTGACGCTTGCCTGTGACCTGCCTGTTTTGCTTGCAGCTCCAAAGTCAGGCAGATAGCATGATTCCATTTTCTAAGGAGGAAACTAATGCCCAGAGACAGGATTGACAGACAGCTGCAAAGCCATGGTTGGAGTTCAAGGTTTGGAGTTACAACAAATCTTCCCAGCCATGCTCTCCTCCCCCCACCTAGTCCTGTTGTGACAACATTCCGTGGGGATCCATGGAAGGCAGACACACATGATCCTAAAGGCTATTTGAAAAAGGTCTGGCCTTTTTCAAGACTTGGGAAAGCACTGTTAGGAGATGATGGCAGCTCCAGCATGTTCTTTGGGGACACAAGGGTTTGAGCCTGAACTCTGAAATCTAAAAGATCTTGGAAGCGGGCAGGAATGTTAGCTCCAGTTATTTCATTGCCTTACCCCAGGGTCCCTTGTCCTCAGGCCCATACTGAGACTCCCATTGGAAGGACATGAGTCCCTGACAAGACAAGCTATGCATCACATCTGTGAGTTGTGGGCAGAAACCAGGAGAGATTGGATCTTGTCTTATTCACTGTTTCATTTCTGTGAAGAGACACCAGGACCAGGCAACTCTTATCAAGGAAAGCATTTAATTGGGAGCTTGCGTTCCAGAGGTTTAGTCCACTGTCATCGAAGCAGGGAGCATGGCTACACCCAGGACACTGGAGCAGTAGCTGAAAGCTACAGCCTGAGAGAGGCAGAGAGAGGGGGAAGGTGTTGTCCTGACATAAGCTTTTAAAACCTCGAAGTTCTCCAGTGACACACATTTCCTTCAACAAGGCCACACTCCTAATCCTTGTAATTTTTCTCAAGTAGCTCCACTCCCTGATGGCTGAAGATTCAAACATATGAGCCCATGGAGACCCCCGCCCTCCTGCAGGGTCTCTCTGTGTAGCCTTGGCTATCCTGGACACCAGCCTGACCTTGAACTCACAGAGATCTACCTGTCTCTTTCCACTGGGATTAAAGGTGAGTACCTTTAATTCTTATTCAAACTGGGAGTTGGTGGCACATGCCTTTAATCCCAGCACTCGAGTGGCAGAGACAGATGGATCTCTGTGAGTTCCAGACCAGCCTGGTCTACAAAAGCTAGTTCCAGGACAGCCTCCAAAGCAACAGAGAAACCCTGTCTTGAAGAACCAAAAATAAATAAATAAATAAAATAAAATAAAAACAGAAAAAGGGGGTTGGTTTTTTTGTTATTGCTGTTGTTTCTGTTTTTTTGTTTGTTTGTTGTTTGTTTGTTTGTTTTGGAGACAGGGTCTTGCTATGTAGTACTTTCTTGCCTGGAACTTGCTACAGAGAGCAGGCCAGCCTTAAACTGGCAATGATCAATCCATCTGCCCCTGCCTCCTGAGAGCTGAGATTACAGGAATCCTATTATCTACATTTTTAAATGGTTGGAAAACATGAAAGAAATGTGTTTGGGGGATCATGGAAATTAGATCGTATGCACATTTCAGTGGGCGTGACTGAATGATTTTGGAGGTGCTGACACGATTTCTTGTTGCTGTGTCATCTGTGAACAGGCAGGCAGGCCACAGAGAACAGTATGGCCCACGAAACTCTCTGGCCTTTTACAGGAAAAGCTTGTCAGTTCCTGTTCCTTAGTGTTAAATGTCATTGTTCCTCCTTTCCTCCCAGTGTGGAAACCCAGGGCTTCAGCTATGGTAAGCCAGCACTCTGTTTTGTTTTTGTTGGACATGTGAACTACACAGTTAGAAACTACATTGCCCAGAGTCCATTGCTTACATCGCACCAGTTAGCTGTGAGTGGAGGTGATACAGCCCTAAGAAGAGAGAGCTTGCCCTCTCCTTCCCCATTCCTCTGCCCAGAACATAAACATGGAGGGGAGTCCATTGGGTACCCCAAGGAGGCAAAAGCTGCCTAGGTGCCCTGATGGCATGCTCAAGTAAGTGCAGGATCCCAGATCCCAGCCTGGGACAATCTACATCTGGGTGCTGTGTCCAGGTAAGAACAGCAAACAATAGCGCTGGCATGGAGACTGAGTCATCTTTTTTTTTTTTTTTTTTTTTTTTTTTGGTTTTTCGAGACAGGGTTTCTCTGTATTGCTTTGGAGGCTGCCCTGGAACTCGCTCTGTAGACCAGGCTGGCCTGGAACCCACAGAGATCTGCCTGTCTCTGCCTCCCGAGTGCTGGGATTAAAGGTGTGCGTCACCAACACCCGAAGGGGACTGAGTCATCTTAAGCATGTCTTCCCCAACAGATAAGGCAGTCCCCCGGAGCCCCCAGATGATATCACATATCTGGTTTATTCGGTGGCCAGTGAGCTCTCCCTCCACCCCCAGCCTGCTTCCCCTCCCTATGCCCACCTGGCAGTACTCTTAATAGGTCTCCATCATCTCCACCAGTGCTGGGTGTAAAAACTGGCCGGCACCAGTTCTCAGCTAAAGAAATGGCAGCTATTATCCAGTGATGATCCCATCCCTAAGCCCTGTTTTAGAGCTCTGCTCCTGCTTCCCTTCAGCAGGAGTCTCAACTCAAGTAAGACCCTTTGTGTCCTGCCCACCAGCTCAGCTGGTCCACAATGCACCTGACCGTCACTCGTCTAAGGGTGCCCTTAGGATTTCCCACTAGCCCACATCCCTCTCTGTAGTTGAGCATCAGGTAAAGCAGTTGGCTTGTATCGAAGGAACTCACAGCACCAAAAATCTACCTTTAGTCAGTGGAGCTACACGAATGTTCCTGCTGTATGTATGTCTCTGGTGGACGTCCATGCCTGCAGGAATACACACCTGTATTTTCACCTTCAGTTCTGTGTTCTTTTCATCCGAACACCTCACCTGCTTCCCACTAGCCTCTCCTTGGCCTTCCCAAACTCGTTCCTCTTCCATGTTTTCTCTAATGCCTCTGGACCACATTCACGCTCCCAGGAAAGGCCTTGGCTTATCTAATAACTAAGGATGGCTACTGCATTTCCGTCTCTTGGTCTCTGTCCCAACCCCCAATGCCCCCCCCACCTTTTTCTTTCATCCCAGGGTCAGAGGTTGATGCAGGAGATACCAGGTCAATGCCATGGGAACCGTGCACCCAGAGTGCAGAATGGGGACAGCAGGGCCCCCTTCTGCATCCTGCAGTGCTGGAGGGGGTGAGGAAGCACCCTGGGGCTTCCCAGACCCTTTCCCTGCCCAACAGGGCGCCACTGGCCTGTCCCACACCCTCTCTGCCGCCTGCCCAGTGACCTAATTATTGTTTTTTCTTCCAACCCCGCGGAGGGGAAAACAGAAATTCCTGGTGGATGACACAGGCCAAGCGGCCGCCCGCGAGAGGAGCACGGGACCGGCTGGGCCGGCTGTGCCCGCCCTGAACCCGTGCCCGCCCGGCCATTAGGGCCGCGGAACCCTTCATCAGGATAAGTACAGAGCGGCCCGGGAAATTGCCGGTTACCCTGGCCCGCGGGGCCTGCGGCGCCCGGAGTCTGGGGGCCGCGGCAGGGGTCAGGGTAGCCCGCGGGTCCCCGCTGGGCTGAGAGAGCAGTGCTCCTCTCTGGGAGCTGATGCTCTGCTTTTTGACCTGTGAAGGTCAAAGGCTCTTGCTCATTCATGCCTTCTGCCAAAGTGACCATGGGACCCAGCAGGAACACAGGCCAAACTCTGAGTCCAGCTTCGAGGTTAGAATGGTGACAAGCCGGAAGAAGGGGTTGGGTGTGTAGCTGAGTTGGTAGAGTGCTTGCCTGCCGTGCACAAAACTCAGGATCCCATCCCCGACACTGCATAAAGGAGCCTGTGGTGGCTGGCAGGTTTATGATCCCAGCCCTTGGGAGGTAGAGAGCAGGATTAAGCTCACCCTCATCTTCAGAGGGTCCTAGTTTGCTTACTATTTTTTTTTTTTAGTTTAGTTTGGTAGATTGAATACAATGCTTGGCTACATCACTAGCACCAGACCTGGCTTCAGATTCTGGCTCTGTGAATCATTAGCCTTGTGACCTTGCACAAATCACTCGCCTTTGTAAAACAAGTCTTGTGCACCTGACCGGTGGGAAGGACGGAGGTGCATGGTAAAAATTGACTGAGGAAGAGCTGACTGTTGTAAGCCAGGACTCAGGCATGCTTACATGTTCATGGGAATGTACTGTGACTCCCCTTTCCTGTCCTGCCCCCGACCCCCATTCTACAAGATGGAATTAGAAAGGTGACTGAATGAGCTAACCATCCCAAAAGATGCTAGAAGCAAAGACAGCCTGCTTGCACTCAGGTGCTGTGTGAGCTGAAGGGCTACTTCTACCCTCTAACCCTCCTCTCCATCCCTTGAAATGGAGCTAAGTGCACCCCATGTGATCATGGCCGCCAGTGCCAAGGGTGCAGGCATCCACCCACAAAACCAGGGTGCACACGGCCAACAGGCTCAGGCAAGGTGTTGAGGGTGTTCGTAATAGCCCTGGGTGGGATCCTCCCTGGTGCCTATCAACAAAAGAAAGAATGTTCTGGTAGTTGTCTGTAATCCCAGCTTCCAGGAAGCTGAGACAGGCAGGAGTATTGTTGTGAGTTTGAGGCTTGCCTGTGCCACATAGGGAGTGCCAGGACAGCCAGAGATACATAGGTGACACTCTGTCTAAACACACACATACACTCACATATAAACACATATATTCTCCCTAATAGACACAAGCACACACATTCACACACACACATATACTCTCCACATACATACTCATAAACACGCTTACACACCCCAACAATTATATATACACTCACAGTTACACACACATTAACACAAACATGCACACACACATATACATATACACAGCTTAGTGTATATGGTGTGCTCATGCCTATAATCCTAGCACCAAGACAACTGAGGCAGAATTGTTGCAAGTTTGAGGCTCTATTTAATGAGTTGTTCCAGGCCATTCAGGGATACAAAATGAGACCCTGGAAACACAAAATCAAATTGCTGAGGAAGTGGGGGTGGAGAAACGGCTCAGCAGTTAAGAGCACTGGCTGCTTTTCCAGAGGTCCTGAGTTCAATTCCCACCAACCACATGGTAGTTCACAACCATCTGTAATGAGATCCAGCGCCCTCTTCTGGCCTGCAGGCATACATGCAGACAGAACTCTGTATACATGATTAATAGCTGAGTCAGCAGAGCACTTGCCTACTGTGCACAAAGTTCCAGGTTCAGGCCCCAGCACCATCTAAACTAGGCATGGTGACACATGCCTGCAGTCCTAGCATTCAGGAAGTGGAGGCAGGAGGATCAGAAGTTCGAGGTCATCTGTGGCTAAGTTTGATCTTAGCCTTAGCTAGAAGAGACCATTTCTCAAAACACAAACACGAGGGAGTGAAGAAACCAGATGCAAAGGAATAGGTACCGTGGGGTCCATTGGTGTGTTCAAAGGCAGGCAATGCAGTCTATGGGAAGTGGTCGGGGCTGGTTATCCTTGAGGGAGCTGCTTGGAAGGAGTCTCTAGAGAAGTTTCTGGCACATTGGAAGTTTTTTTTTTTTTTATCTTAACCTGAAACCATGTATGGCTTTACGTATACACACATACCTGTTTGCATGCTTGCTGTGTACACAATGAAGTTGCATACAAAGCTAAACAAATGGAAAACTCAGAACGCTTGTGTGGGCAGCTAACAGCAAGGGAGGCTGCATCATGCCTTCCTCAGGATGGGTGCTGGTGAACAGTCCTGCCTCCTGGCACCACACCAGAGGGTCAATGCCATCCTCCAGAGGGCTGTCCCTTGCCTTGCCTACCCCACCACCAGATGCTGTGCCACTGCCACGGCCACCGGCAGCTGAGTGTCTACTAGGTTGCATGGAGCAGTGCTGTTGGGCCTTGGGGTGTTGGGTTTTGCTTTACTTTTCGTGTTGCTTTGTGCTGAGAAAGTTAGAGCTCTTATGATCACACGATGTCACTACTCACTGGCATTCGGGTTCCCAGGCCTGGTGTGCAGCAAAGATCTTGGAGCTAGGGGTGACTCTGCCCTTTTGACAGAGTCTCCCAAAGAAGGGCTGGTGGGTGTCAGGCTTGCCAAGCAAGGCGTTCCTCTACTCCATCCGGGTGTCTCCAAGATCACCCGGTTGGGAAGCTGCACCTTCCGTACCCATCCACCCTGTTAATGTTCCAAATCTAGGGCAGGAGTGACTTGTCCAAGGTCGAAGGAGAGGTCTGCAGCAGATCTAGGCCACCTCGGGGTGGTTGGAGGGTTGGAGGCCAGGTCAGGCCCATCCTGAGCACAGGCCGGGGTCTGCCTACATCCCCTGCTCTGAGGGGACACCCGCTGGAGTGATAAGGGAGCGCTATTAATTCAGCCTGCAGTGACCTCTCTACCAGGTGCTGTACACACCCTAGCCCTTCTCGCGGGCTCAAGGTCTAGGTCCATTTCTTCTTTTAGCCCCCGCTTTGTCTCCACACCTTCCCAATGTCCTAGCATCATCTTGGCATGAGTAGTCTGGTTCTCTGCTAGGAGTGAGGAGGTGGCCTGAGGGAAGGACCAGGGTGACAGTGACCCAGCCCAAGACCTGACCTCCTCCCTTGTTCCTATGGCTCTATGGCTCTCTCTGTCCTTCCAGGAGGCTGGGCGTGTCCGGGGCAGAAGCTGGCCCTGCCTCCTCCATCCTGGCTTGTGGTACTTAGGTGTATGGTGGTGGCTGACGGCTGCCCAGTAAAAACTGTTCTAATAGGGAGGAGATGCTGGGGAAAAGAATGGTGTTGGATTATGGAGGAGGAGGCATGTGTGTGTGCTGAGGCGGGACCCTGGTCTGGGCCTTGCTTGGGGAGGTCTCTGAGAGCTGGCTGGGTGAGTTTGAAGGATAGAGCAGAAGTCCCCATGAGCTTTCCTGGGGAAGCAGAACTCCAGAACTCCAGGCCTTCTTTCTGAGCTGGAGAAGTGGCGGTGGGGCCTAGCTGTGGGACTGTTGCATCCCTTGGAGGAACTGCTGATGTAGGGACTTGGGTGTTCCTGCCCCATTCTCCCTAGGGCTTCTGGCAGGGAGAAACACAGGCCACTCTCTTCAGGCTGCAGAGGCTCTCTCCTGAGGGTTTAATCCCTAAGAGGCCCCAGAGAGTCTCTAAACCAGAGAGCCATCAGAGGCCACAGTCGAGGGTGAGGGAGAGCTGGAACTCCCTGCGCCAAGCCTACTTCCTATCACCTACCTTATGGGAAAGCCTTGATCAGGCTGGCTGCTACGTGGCAGCCTGCCAGCTCTGACCTCCAGTTACTGTGGGTAAATCTGGAGCCCCAGGTGTCTTTGGGGTGGTGAGAGTCCTGACTTCAGAAGGCCTGTTTTCTTAGTCTTCTTAAGGTGCCTTACGTTGGTTAATACTGATTGCCAACTTGATGCGATTTAGAGTCACCTAAGAGGCTTTCTGGGTGTGCCTGTGAGGGAGCTTTTAGATTGGGTGAAGACACACTCTGAATGTGGGCAGTAGCATGCTCATATTGGGCTGGGGATCCAAGCTGAATAAAAGGAGAAGGGAGCTGATCCCAGCGTTCTTGCGTCTCTCTCTGCTTCCTGACTGCAGATGTGCTATGCCTGGTTACTTCAAGTATCCGCAGCTATGCCTTTCCCGCCACCATAGACTGCTTCCTCAAACTGCTTTCTCAAGTTGCTTTTGTCAGGTAGAGGCAGTGAGTAAACTAACACACTTCCAGAGAAACTCGTCTTCCTCAGGCCTGGGTAGGGCAGGGCCAGGCCAGGCCTCCTCCATCTGACTAGAGACCCGTTACTCCTGGGCACCTCAGTACTGTAGTCTTTGTTTGTTTTTGTTTTTTCAAGACAGGGTTTCTTTGTGTAGCAGATCTGACTGTTCTGGAACTAGCTCTGTGGACCAGGCTGGCCTCAAACTCACAGAGTTCTGCCTTCCTTTGCCTTCCTTTGCTGGGACTAAAGGCGTGTGCTGCCACCACCCAGCACAACACAGTAGTCTTTTAGTACTGAATTTCACCCCCAGGCTCCCCAACTCCCCAGACTGCCTGGATGCCCCTCCACACTGTGAGCCTAGGGTTGGAGCCCCCTCCACTGTGTGAGCCTGGGGGTGGGTGCCCCTCCATTTTGTGAGCCTGGGGTTGGAGGCCCCTCCACTCTATGAGTCTGGGCCTGGAGGCCTGGTCAGGGTCAGCTGGTGAGTGGTGCTTGATCTTCCAACCTCCAACTGCTTCCTCCTGGAAGGCCCATGTAGTTCTGAGCCGTGTCTTATCTCTTCCCAACCCTTGTACCTACCACAGAGCCTGATATAGAGGGGGCTGTGTGTATCCAAGGCAACTCTGATGTTATTCGAGGGAATCTAGGAAAATCCAGAGACCCTCACCCAGCCCCAGGAGTCCCATTGTATATTATGGAACGCCCAGGGGAAATGCCGTCCCTGACATTCTCTTCAGTGGGAGAGTACTGAGGCAGCTGAGGCTGCTCTGGGCATGGCGCCTCTGGCTGCTCTGGTAAGTTCTCCACAGCAGACCCCCTCTGGCCTCTGTTTTGGCCTATGTGGGGAGGGTGAGACCCCAGAAGGACTGCCCTCAGGGGACAGTCATGCGCCAAGTCCTCCTGAACCTGTGGGAGCAGTGGGGCCTGTCTGGGAGGGAACCACTGGCAGACACCTTATCAGGCCCTGCTGCCCATTGTCTGTGTCTCCTCAGTGAAGGAGCCACCATGCTCAGACCACTCCAGGCCCAGAACAAAAGCTTCCGAGTCAGCTGGCGCCCCCGTGGCTCCACATCAGCCTGCAGCCTACAGTGGATATTAGGGGGTGGGAGGGGGTGGCTGCTGGCTGGCGACAGCCAGTCTGCCTAGACTCCCCACGCAAAGAATCCACGTGGCCAGGACCAGCCCCCTCACCCTAGAATGGGCATGGGGCTTGGGGTTACCTTGGTGCTGCCTGACCCTAGTGAAATGTCAGCCAAAAAGGATGGGACACAGAGGGGCCTGTCCGGGAACAAGGGCCAAGTGTTGTCGTGGGATGAAGGCTGGTCAACTCTTTACTCGTAATAATTGCAGTGGACACCAGCGGGCTATGGGGGCAGCTGGCGCCTGGCATAGTGTCCCTCTCTACTACTATGGGACACACTGTCAATAGGGCCCAAGTCCAAAAGTGCCCGGAGCACCCAGACCAGGCTGCCAGCTGAAGCCTGGATGTGGCCACACCCTGCCAGTCCTTCCCATCTCGGCACACAGCTGGGGGGAAGCAAGAGCTGGAAGGCTGGTTCCCCTTGGGGAAGTACCTGCTTGTCTGGCCTCCTGCAGAACTACCATGGCTAGTTGGGCAGGTTGCATACCACAGAACGACGTCTGGCCTCTGAAGCAAGCAGGCTTGAAATCCTTGTCAGCAGGTGAGGGGTGACTCAGCTCAGAGGCTGCTTTTCTGCTAGGAAGGGACACCACCTTATACTGAGCCCTGGAGACATTAAGATGGCATGTCTCTTTTGGTAAGAGCGCATGGTTTCTCAGAGGTCATCTTCCCAAACATAATAGATTGTTTAGTTGAATCTGGGTTCCAGATAAACTGGGGCATGGCCGTGGCAACTAAACAGGCAGGCCAGATGAAGTTAGTTTATAGATAGGCCTGTCTGTGTGGAACTGATACAGAGTTAAGGTTGGGCCAGGCTGGAGGGCCTGATACTGTCCAGGGCTCCCTCTGGTGGCCATGCACAGAGCAGGCTGGTCCTGTGTGGGCCAGTCCTGGAGCATGGGGCTGTGTATGGATGTACGAGCCCAGGCTTGCCTCCAAGTTTCTGTGTAGTTGGGGCTAGCTTTGAACTTCTTGTGTGTGTGTGTGTGTGTGTGTGTGTGTGTGTGTGTGTGTGTGTGTGTGGTGTGTGTGTGTGTTTCGAGACAGGGTTTCTCTGTATTGTTTTAGAGGCTGTCCTGGAACTCACTCTGTAGACCAGGCTGGCCTTGAACTCACAGAGATCCGCTTGCCTCTGCCTCCTGAGTGCTGGGATTAAAGGCATGCACCACCAATGCCCGGCAGCTTTGAACTTCTGATCCACCCACATCTACAGCTTTTTTATTGTTGGTTTTTCAAGACAGAGTTTCTCTGTGTGGCCCTGACTGTCCTGGAATCAATTCTGTAGATCAGGCTGGCCTCAAACTCAGAGATCCTCCTCTCCTGCCTCTGCCTCCCGAGTGCTGGGAGTAAAGGCGTGGGCCACCATGAGTGGTTCTACTCCACAGTTACAGGCAGGCACTGCCGTGTTGTTTCGGTTTTGTCTTAAGATTTATTTTCGCCAGGCGTTGGTGGCGCATGCCTTTAATCCCAGCACTTGGGAGGCAGAGGTAGGCGGATCTCTGTGAGTTCGAGACCAAGCCTGGTCTACTGAGTGAGTTCCAGGACAGGCTCCAAAACAATACAGAGAAACCCTGTCTCGAAAAACCAAAAAAAAAAAAAAAAGATTTATTTTCATTTTGTGTGTATGCATATTTGGCGTGCGCACCATCTGTGCCCACAAAGGTCAGAAGAAGGCACCAGATCCCCTGGACCTGGAGTTACAGACAGTTGTGAGCTGCCATGTGGGTTCTGGGAACTGAACCCAGGTCCTCTGAAAGATCAGCCATGCTCTTAACCACTGAGCCATTTATCCAGCCCCCTTTCTTGTCTTTTTAAAAATGAATTAACATGTGTGTATGCATGAGTGCGTGTGCATGCATGTTCGTATCACACACATGTACCTCTGCACAAGAAACTCCAAGAGTCAGACACGGCACTTTCCCTTCAAAGAGAGAGAAACTGAAGCGCAGACAAGGAAAGAAACTCGACTAGGCTCCCCCAGCAAGTAGCTGGCACAGTCAGGTTCCAGTACAGGCCAAACCGTCAGCTTAGGTGTCCGAATGCTTCCCTGGTGTTCAAGGCCATTCCCTGGGCACACCCTTATACCAGGCCTCATTCTGCCATCATAATCAGCCACCCATTGAGAGGCCAGCTCACTGACCTCTTCTGTTCCTTCACTAGAGAGTCTCCCACCGGCAGAACTCAGTGGGCATCCGTGACATCAACACCTTTCTGTCATTTCAGAGTGGGAAAGCACTGCCCTGCTTTCCAGATGTGGAAACAGATGTCCAGAGAGGTGCAGGGAACTGACCACAGTCACACAGCTCCATAGTGGTGGGAAGCAGGTTAGATCCGGAATCTCGGAACTGTAGTTGCTTCTTCTGCCTGGAGAGCAGCAGCCCATCCAACGACTCACTGCCCTTTGCTGCTCTGGCTGCAGCGGGCGAGTTAGCAAATCTGTGCTTTTCGGTGATTCCCCTGCATCGTCTCTTGCTCTTTCTAATCCAGGAAGGGTAGGACTAATACCACTCAGCTCTTGCAGGTGAAGTGGCACATGAGCTCCCCTGAGGAGTATCGACGTTTCCTCCATCTCCTGTGAGCTTGGCTCACTCCCCTGAGCAGCCCAGCAATACTCCTGTAGCCCCGTGATGAGGTTAAACTACCCTGTTGTATGTTCATTATTTCCTTCCTCTTTTTGACTCAGAACCTCCTCGCATGCTGAAGCTGGGCTTTCCCCTCGATTTGGACCCACTCCATCCCTCTTTGGTGAATTCTTAGCTGTGACTAAAACACAACTGCCCCAAGCACTCTGTCTTCAGGGAAGTAGGGAAACTTAAAGTTCCAGCAACTGGGGTGATTGGGGGCCCTGGGAGCCACAATGGTGCACTAGATCTGCCCAGCCCAGGGACACTTTGGGATGCGAGGTCTGTGCTCTCCCATTGCCCTGATCACCTTCTGAGCCTTCCATCTCCCACATGGGGATGAAGCTCTTCAGAGAAGTGGGTGGGAAGGGGTGCTGCCCTGTTCCTTACTCCCATGGGTGATGCTCTGCTCCTCACACAGGGTGAGAGTCCTGCTTCCTGATGCTTGGACGAGGTACAGAAACACCAGGAAGGTTCCTGTGGGCCTCTCTGCACACACAGGCCCCACTCAGCTCCCAGGGAACTGAAGATGGTTTTTTTCAGGAGGCAGGGAAGTGTGCATGAGGGGTGGGGACAGCAGATTTCAGAAGGGTAGGCTAGCTGGGAGTCAAAACCCCCAGGACTCTGCCCCGAGTGTCCTGCTGCCCACTGATTACTCCCACCCTAAAGTCCTGTATGTCGTAGAGGTTCCTGCCTAAGCCATTCTCCTTAAGTGAGTCCTCCTTCTCTCATGTGTCAGTCATTCAACATGCAGGCGATCGGTTTTCAAGTGCTGTGTTCTAGTATTCCCATGTTGGAAGAGTTATCCCTTGAAATTGAACAGTTATATGAGACCTGACAAATGTTTGGCAAATATGTAAACACCATGACAATCAAGATATAGAACACTTTCATCAAGCCTTGTTGTAGGCGGCCCCTCCTCCCACCTCCAAGCTGTTTTCTGTCCCCGTGGTGTGACATGGAATCTGTCTTCTCTCAGTTGGCTGCAGGGCTTAGAAAGCCATCCACACTCGTTCCTTCCTGTTACTGTTCAATGGCTTTGCATGGGCACAATGCCATCTGTTTATCTGCTTGCTAGATGAGGGACATTTGGCTTGTTTCTAGTTTAGGGTAGTTATGAAGAATGTCACTGAGTATGTTGCATGTATGGATTTTGTGCAAATCTAGATGTTCACTTCTCTGGGGTTGATCCCTACCAGAGGGACACAGGGACATGTGTGTTTAGTTTCACAGCTGTGTGACAAACTACAGTTCAGAACAGCTATTCCAAAGTATAACTTTTAATATTTAAATTTTAACTTGAGTATCAAAAACAAACAAACAAAAAAACCCAAACCAAAATAGTAATATCCCTCTCCTCCTCTCCCCTCCCCTCCCCCTTTCAAAAAAAAAGGTTTATTCTATCACATAATTCGAGGCCCATCCTGGTGGGGAAGAAGTGGATAGCAGGAGCTTGAAGCACCTGCCGCACCAGTACTCAGAAGGTAGACAGTGAGTGAAGTAGCATTAGCTTCCATCAATGGGAGGCTGAGTGCGGAGCTGCTGGGTCAGGTGTTTGGTGTTACCTAAGAAACCGGCAGGGCTGGGCTGTAAACCAGTTGGTAGAGAGGTTGCCTAGCATGCATGAAGCCCTGGGTTCCATTCCCTGCACCTCACAAGCTCGAAGGTGGAGGCAGGGGAGACCCTACCAAGAAGAGGAAGAGGGGGAGGAGCAGGAGGAGGAGGAGGAGAAAGAGAAGCTACTTTCCAGACTGAACCCTTATCAAGTACCAAATTTAAAAATGTTTTTGTCATGAAATGTTTATTTGAGGTTCTGGGGAGTAGAAGTTAGGGTCTCATGCTTGTTAGGCAAGCATTGTAACACTGCAACACTGCAACATTGTAACATTGCAACACTACAACACTGAAACACTGAGCTAGCGTTCCTAGCCCTGTTAGGAAATTTTCTTTTTCTTTTCTTTCCCTTCCCTTCCATTCTCCTTCCTTCATTTTCTTTTTTTGTTTGTTTGTTTGTTTGTTTTTCCAGATAGGGTTTCTCTGTGAGGCCCTGGCTGTCCTGAGATTTGCTCTGTAGATCAGGCTGCCCTCAAACTCATAGAGACCCTCTGAGCAGTCACCTCTGTATGGTTTTTCTTATGTTCTTTTTTTTTTTCTCCCAAGACAGGGTTTCTCTGTGGCTTTGGAGGCTGTCCTGGAACTAGCTCTTTTAGACCAGGCTGGCCTCGAACTCACAGAGATCTGCCTGTCTCTGCCTCCCGAGTGCTAGGAATAAAGGAGTGTGCCACCAGCGATACCCCCACTCCCGCCAGTAGTTTAAATTATTAGTGTTATTTTGAAATCTGTTTATTATTTATGTATGTGTCTCTCTGTGTATGCATATCTCTATGTGTCTCTGTGTATGTGTCTGTGTGTATATGAGTGTGGGCTTGTGTATGCCATTGCACACGTGTGTGAAGGTAAGAAGATACTGTGTGGAGTCACTTTTCTCCTGCCACCGTGGGATCCAGTGATCAAACTTGAGTCTTCAGCTTTCCGTGCGCCGTCTCACAGGTCCCCAGTAGCTAAGCCACCTTTGAAGCAGATTCCAGAAGTCATTGTCGTTTCACTCACATTCCACACCGTTTCTAAAATAGAAGAATCTTGTGTTTTTGGCTTTTTGAGACAGGGTTTCTCTGTATAGACCAGGCTGGCCTTGAACTCACAGAAATCCACTTGCCTCTACCTGCTGACTGCTGGGATTAAAGGCGTGCGCCGCCACCGCTGCCGCCACCACCACCGCCATCCAGTTTATTTAGAGATTTTACTTTTTATTTATGACTCCAAAGTCAATTGTTATGAATTGACTGTCCCTCAAAAAGGCTTTTTTGTTGAAAATGGCCTCTGCTGATGGTGCTACAGGGACACATTGAAGGGATAGCGGGAGCCTGGTTCCTCCTTTCCCATTGTTCCTCAGTTGCTGCTAAGTGGGCAGCTTTCTCCACAGGCTCAGGGCAGCCAGGCCAACAAGCAGTGACTGATGCCTCTGAACCTGTAAGCCCAGACAAACCGTTTTCCTTTTTAAGTTGGCTTCCTCAGGTATTTTGTCACAGTGATGGGGCGATAGCTAAACACATTCACCAGGCAAAATAAACGGTCTTCAGAAAGGCCCACTTTCTGTGTCTCTTTACCCAGCCCTCCTCGTAAGTTAATTAAAAGTTTCTGCCTCGACGGGCGTTGGTGGCGCACGCCTTTAATCCCAGCACTGGGGAGGCAGAGGTAGGTGGATCTCTGTGAGTTCGAGACCAGCCTGGACTACCAAGCGAGTTCTAGGACAGGCTCCAAAGCCACAGAGAAACCCTGTCTCGAAAAACCAAAAAAAAAAAAAAAAGTTTCTGCCTCATCCTTACATCAATTTATATTAAGTTAATATCTATAAAGCATATTTGCTGGGACTGGAGGGATGGCTCAGCAGTTAAAAGATCTTGTTGCTCTTCCGAGGACCCAAATTCTATTCCCGGTGCCCATGTTGGGTGACTCACAACTGTCTATAAGTCCAGTTCCAGGTCCTCTGATACCCTCTTGTGGCCCCTACGGCACATACACTCACATGCTCACCCTCACACGAGTATCCACACAGTTAAAACAAAACAAAGCACGCTTGCTGCCTGTATTCATCCTGATCCTATTTCCTTAGGCCACACCTTCCCACACCCTGTTTTCTCCAGCATCTCCCTACCTACCCTCTCACCCAAGGTCAAAGGAGCTCTCTCTGGGTCCCATTGGCAGTCACCAAGTCCCCTCTTGTATTGTCATCTCCAGCCCCCTGCAGATGGAGGTCCCTCCTCTCACTCCAGGCATTTTTCTGTCACAAATAAGAAGGCAATTAGAGCCGGGCGGTGGTGGCGCACGCCTTTAATCCCAGCACTCGGGAGGCAGAGGCAGGCGGATCTACAAGAGTGAGTTCCAGGACAGCCTCCAAAGTCACAGAGAAACCCTGTCTTGAAACAAACAAACAAACAAACCACTACAACAACAAAAAAAAAAGAAAAGAAAAAAAGAAAGGAAGAAAGAAAAGAAAAAAGAAAGTTGGTGGTTACGAGTTTTCTGTTGACACAGGGGCATTTATTTGGGTTTTATCTGGGGTCTGTTCACAGCAGTGGGATTCCCCAGGCAGAGGCTACATTCAGCTGGGGAGGGGCTCTATGGGAGAGGGCTTGGGTAGCATGCCTGAGGTCATGGGTTCAGTCTCCAGGACAGCAGGGAAAAGAGCAGCTCTGGCCCCTGAGGAGCAGAACCATTTCCCCATTCCCATCAGCCCCCTGTGAGAGTAGCTGCTTCTGCAACCTTCCCAGCAAGGAAGGTGCCAAACTTTTGAGTTGATGCCAATCTGATAGGTGAGAAATGGTATCTTGGAGCAGTTTGAATTTGCATTTCTTTTATTTGTGCCATGTTAGGAATCCTGTCAAAGGGCTGAGGGCTGTTTGCATGTCTTTTTCTGTGAAATGTCTGTTAACGTATTTCCATGCTCCCTGCCTCCTTTCTCTGTCCTTTTTGGCAATCTTGCTATGCCCCTCACACTAACCTAACCTTTCCATGCTCCCAGCTTAGCCTCCGAAGTGCTGAGATTACAGCTCTGCGCGACCATGCCTAGTGCTGCACAGCATGTGTGTGTGTGTGTGTGCACCTGTGCTAGTGTACACATCCATGTGCATTTGTGGAGTCCAGAGGGGAATGTCAGCTGTCCTTCTCTGTCACTCTGTGCCTTGTCACCATGAGACATCACCTCTTGCTGAGCCTGGAGTGAAACTGGCAGCCAGCAAACCCTGAGGATCTCCCCACCTCTGCCCCTACAGCGCTGGGGTTGTTGGTGCTCAGGAGACCAAGCCTAGATTTTTATGTGCTGGAGCTTTGAACTCAGGTCCTTATGTGTATGCAGCAAGCATTATTTCCCCCGAGCCATCCCTTGAAGGCCTCCACGCTTTGGGTATCATGATGTTAGTATCTGTGAAATGAATGTGCCGTGTTCTCACTCTCCCACTCAACTTCTCCGTGCCCGTTTCCTCCCCTATAAAACGGGCCATAGTAACATGTCCTTCACAAGTTCCATGCAAGGGCAACTATGGAGTGGGGTTTGGACATATTCTTCGTAAGAGGGAATGTGGCAGCAATTCTTGTCCCTGGGACCAAGACCTGGGAAAGGCACTTGACACATGGTGACCAGGTCAGAGGTTCTGGACTCCTACCCAGGGCTCCCCTGCCAGCCGTGTGCCCTTCCGAAGGTCTATGTGCTTGACCGGAGGTGAAAGGCTAAAGAAGAGGGTCCTGAATAGGGATTCTCAACCTGTAGGTCACAACCCCTGGGGAGGTCGATGGATCCCTTTGCTGGGGTCACCTAAGGTCATCAGAAAACACAGATACTTACATTACAATGTATAACAGTGAAATTACCGTTATCAAATATCATTGAACATTAGTTTATGGTTGGGGTCCCCACAACATGAGGAGCTGTATAAAGGGTCACAGCTTTAGGAAGGCTGAGAGCTGCTGGTCTAGAAGAGGTAGGGACACTCCTTCGTGCATGTGGGTCTGCCCCCGCCCAGCTGATGCCTGGCTGACCAAGATGACCTCCCGAACCTTTGAGTGGTCCAGCCTCAGTTCTGTTCACCTTCAAATTTCCCAAATTCAGACACTGGGCGGCACCCACTGTAGCACCTCCTTTGTGGCCTTGCAGAGGGACTGGAAAGTCAGGGGCCACATTTAAGGTGTTTTCTAGAACACTGCCCTTATTCAGTGAAATGCATGGTTTGTGCCTCTGCAGAAAGAGAAGGCTACCCGACTAGCCTGAGTCAAGGGAACTTCAGATGCTTTCTGTACCTGCTACTAACTGAGATTCCCTAAGCCAGGTATGGTGGCACACTCCTGAAAATGAATTCGAGGCTAGCCAGGGCTGCAAAGTGGCACTCTGTTTTAAAATAAAATAAAATTAATCTATGCCAAGTATATGGAATCTGAAAGGCTTTCTTTTAAATTAAAAAAAATTTTTACAAAATTCTTTTCCCTACCTTTTTGGTTCTCAATGTGTAGCCCCAGCTGGCTTGGAACTTGCTATGTAGACCAGGCTGACCTCAAACTCACAGAGATCTACTGGCTCCCGTCTTCTGAGTGCTGGGATTAAAATAACGAGCCACCACACCTGACCCTAGAATTTTTCTTTAAGAAACTTGGTCACATTTTATTTATTTATTTTGTGTATGTGCCGCTGTGCACATGCTATATGAGGTATGTTGAGGTCAGCTATCTTCCCAGAGCCATCTGAAAGGCTTTCTAAGCTCTGAAGAAAATGTGGACTATCCCTCTGGGAACAAGCCCATTCTGGTTTGTTTGACCTCAGCCTACCAGGCAGCACACAGTAGCTTCATGTCTTCATTTTAGGCACCGGAAGCATCCTACAAAGACAGTAGGGAGGGCTATTCCTGAAGGGCCATTAAGAACAGCACTGAAGACTCAAGATGCGTGCATGGCCAGGCCATCAGTCTCATGGGGCAGAGCAGGGAGCAGAGCGACCCCTGCCCCAACCCCATGAGGGCTGGTGGCTGAGCAGGGCTTAGACTCCAGGTCTCCTGGTTCTGGCCCCAGCCCTGACTCTGATGTGGCTGCGTTAAAAGACACTGGGATAGGAACTTGTCTGAGTCACAAAAAGTGGAAGGCTGGTGGGGGGTTCTAAAGAACGGTGGAGAGCGAATGAGAGCTTGAAAGGGGGTTCAGAAGCTGAGTGGGGGTGGCTGGGCCTCCCCAGGAACACAGTGAGAGGGGTCCTAGGGAGGAAGAAGCGGGAGAACCATGCCCAAGTTTGCAGTGGATTCCTGGGGGTGCTGTGGTCAGAGCCCCTAGAGCCCAGGGCTGACCAGGGACTTGTGGTGATGTTTTGTTTAGGCTATAACAAATAAAGTTTGCCTGAAGATCAGAGTGCAGAATTAGCCACCCTAGCTAGCCACAAAGGCCAGGCTGTGGTGCCACACACCTTTAACCCCAGCAATCGGGAGATAGAGGCAGACAGATCTCTGTTAGTTCAATTGATCCAGTCTAAAAGAGAAACAGAGCTCACACAAAGGTGGTCCTAGCACTTGGGATCACACACCTTCAATCCCAACACCAGGGAGATGTAGACAGGAGAGATGGCTGGGCAGAGAGGAATGAATATAAGGCGGAAGGAGACAGGAGCACCGGGCAGTCTGAGGGTTTGTAGAGATGGATGCAGTCTGAGGAGCAGTCAGTCTGAGGACAGGTTCGACCCTTTGGTCTGAGCATTGATAGAGATAAGGACCCTAATGGCTGTCCGCTATGCTTCTCTGATCCTTTCATCCCATTAGCTGACTCCAAGTTTTTATTATTTACACCAAAGAGAATTCATGCTACAAGGACTGGTTATAACCCATCTGGCATGTCTATTGACAGACAGGCTGCTGGAACACTGTGTGAACTAAGCACATCCCCCTAGTGGAAATAAAGGCACATGACAGGTGGCAAAAATGTCCTTGCCTAGGCAGGGGCGTTGTGGTTAACTCTGGTCACTATCGAGAAGAAGGAGCCTCAGTTCAAGAATGGCCTCCACCACATTGGCTTGTGGGCACGTCTGCAGGGCATTTTCTTGCTTGATAGCTGATGTAGGAGGGCCAGGCCCACTATGGGTGGTACCATCTCTAGGCAGGTGGGCCTCAGCTGTATAAGGCTAGTCTCTGCTTTGGCTCTTGCTTCCACATTCCTGCCTTGAGGTCTTGTCCTGGCTTCCTTCAATAATGAACTGTAGCCTGTAAACCAAATAAACCCCTTTCTACCCCATATTTTATTGTGGCAACAGCCAACAAGAATAGGTAGTATCAACACTCAAGTACGTGCCTACATGGGGACAGGTGCCTTACTCCTGGGTTTAATGTATCTGTTTTCAAAGCTGCACTGCTGGAATCTGTCTGTCGAAGTGACCACTCCCTCCTTTCTAACTTTGTTCAGGTCCCTACTTCTGAGTCTCAATTCCCACACGCATGAAATGAGGCAGGTAGATGGGGTTGGTTTTCTAAGTTGCTGGGCAGGTTCTTTAAGAGCTCATGTCTGAATGTGGGGGCGCCCTCTGGTGGTCAACATTGGGCATGCACCCAGGGCGCTGCACCTTGCTCCACCTGAGCATGTGGGTGTGCCTGTGTATTGGGGGTGACTATGGCCGGGTGGGGATGGAATGTGGCAGGCTCAAGACACAAAGCGAACACGGTTTCCACAACTCCCAGTAAACATGGACAGAGAGGCGGGAGCTATTTAAAACAAAAGAAAACCTGGTAAAGCCCATGGGGCAGGTCTGGGCCACCCAGGTTTCCAAAATGCTCCCTGCATCCCATACCCCCTTTGCCCAGCCGTTAGTGATGCCTACCTCGCTACCCGCGTAGCTTCTTGCTGCTTACATATCACTGCTTTGCTCAAACTCTAGACCTGGTGCCTCTCTGCTGAAGTCCTGCCCTCTGACCCTGCCTGCTTACACTTCCGACCTCCTTCTCTCTCTTCCGCTCTTAGCCACTTCAGTTGCCCACCCTTCTTCCAGCCTCTGCCGCTGTTCATTTTGTCTTCCAGAGTCTCCAGCCCCTGCCTTCAGCCCACGAAGCACCTCCTCCTGTACGGCGTCTCTGGGTTTCCCGCTTTGGTCTGGGCCGATTATTTTTCCGATTCCCCCCACCCCCAGTAACTGCCCACATCTGTCTCTCTGATGTGGTAAGTTGAGGGTTAAACTGGGCAACCTGGGCTGAAGATGCCCTTCTTTGAGAAGCTGCTCCGTGTTAGCTCCATACCGAGGTCCTTCAAGAACACAGTCTCCGGGCTGCCCTCTACAGGCGGACTCCCGCACTTCTTCTGAACTGCTGGCGTGGAAGGAACCTAGACCTGCATTGGAGTCTCCCCTTCAGCAGGCTGGTGGCCGGGGCCCCACAAACCTCATCCACTGAACAACCTGTGGGAAGCTGGCATCTGGCTGCCCAGAATGAAAGGGAGGACCCAATTAACTGCTTCAAGGACAGACTAGCTGTAGCCAAAGCAGGACCCCTGGGAGACATCTGTTAGTATCAGCTAATACATTTTTTTTTAAACCACAGGGGAAACATGGGCTCAGAGAGGCTTAGTAATTTGTTCAATATCACACAGCCCCGGAAGCGAATGCCCAAACACTGACTCTACTTTCCAGCGGTCTCTGAAGCCTGTGTCATTAATGGACTACTCTGCTGTCACCATGCCTCTCACACAGAAGGTGCTAGATGAATTCTTTGACGACAGAATACAGAATTTGGTGAACATATGACTATATCTTTCTATCTGACTACTGGCCACCCCAGCCCAGCCTCAGCCTGCCTCTGCCTGGGGAAGAATGGCTGACCCATGGTTTCTGGATGGGAGGGAGCAAGAGCTCCATGGGTTGGAGGAAATAGGACCTACACCCAGTCCCTGGCAGCTAGCAGGTCCTGGATTTGATGAAGTTGGCACCTGCTGTTCAATATATTGGTTCAGTGAAGTTGTGGCCTCGGCTGTCCCATAACCTCAGAAACCCCAGACGTCTCGTGAGATGACAGCCTTCCGTGTAAGGACTTGTGTTGAGTCCTAGTTCTCTGAGAAGCAGATACTGAGTCAGATGAGCATGGACAGATGTCTCCAGGACACATCCCTGAGGGACTGAGGAGGACCCGGGGGAGGCTGGGAGGACCATCGGACCACATAACAGGGCTGTCACTGACAGACGGGAGCTAGCTAGGGGAGGCACTGCCATTGCAGGTTCACGGCACAGTGAGGATTCATAGTCGGTTATGGTCCTCATAGCCTGAGATCGAAGCCGGGCATCGTTTCCTCCTCTTTCCTCCCCCCCCCCCCCCATCCGGCTTCTCCCCTGCTCTTCTCTCTGTGTTCAAATGTGTGGACACCGAGGACAACTTGTTCTATCTGGTTCTCTCCTTCCTCCATATGAATAGGCATTG
Source organism: Mesocricetus auratus (assembly GCF_017639785.1). Classification (NCBI taxonomy): domain Eukaryota; kingdom Metazoa; phylum Chordata; class Mammalia; order Rodentia; family Cricetidae; genus Mesocricetus; species Mesocricetus auratus. The sequence continues at coordinate 3,978,802 of NW_024429267.1, read as the reverse complement.
GGCACCTTCACCCTGTGAGCCATCTTGTCAGCATATTCGCCTTCTAAAAAAGCAATTAATTTATTTTTGTTTAAGTGTTTGGGTGTTTTGCCTGCATGCATGTCTGTGTGACACATGTGTGCAGCACCTACAGTGGCCAGAAGGCATCCGACTTTCTGGAACTGGAGTTATGTACGGTTGTGAGCTGCCACGTGGGTGCTGGGAACTGACCCAGGTCCTCTGCAGGAGCAGCAAGTAAGCTTCCTCTCCAGTCCCTTCACCTTGAGCCTGGAGCTCACCGGCTGTGCTAGACCGGCAGGCCCAAGTTCCAGAGATCCTCATCTCGCCTCGCCAGCCCTGGGATTGCAGATGTGCCTCGCCACATCTGGCTTCGATGTGGGTGCTGAGGATCTGAACTCGGGCCCTCACAATTCTGCAGCAAGCACTTTATCCTACCTCCCCAGCCCTGAGCTGGGGATTTTCATGCCTCCATGGCCTTGCCTGCTCTCACTAGTCTGGCCTGGAAGGTGTCAGCTCCAGTCAGCATCTGCAGTTGAAGGGAAGGTGGTTGGCGCTTCTGCTTGTCCAGCTCCTGTGTCTAGTGAATAAAGCCAAAGGGTAGATTCACTTGCTCAACTGCCCACCCTGCAGGAGCTAGGGGTGTACCCTCTGAAGCCAAGTACCCACAGAGATGCAGTTTGAGGGATTCTCCCCAGGGTGGGAATGGACACTGCTCAGGGGACAAGGCAATGTGAGGTGCGGGTTCTAGAATCTCACTGTGACAAACACTGGTTTCCTGCCGGGGACTTTTGTTTCTTTCAGTACTAGGGCGGGCACACTATCTGCTGTAGGGTGTCAGAATGGGCTCCCTTTAATGCACTGAAAAGGGCCCACCCCATTTCTCACCAATGGTTGCCACCTTTGGACAGCAAGCAATATAGGCTTTCACTAGCCTTGAAGCCCCTGGGAGGAAAAGACCACTGAGGCTAAACAGCACAGGTCACAGTCTTGGGCTGGGACCAGTTGTCCTGCTAGCTTGGGAAAGATTCATATGTGCTCAGACCTCAGTTTCCCAGTCTGTCTCTCAAGGCTTATCAACTAAAGAGAGGGAAGAGAAGTGTGGTGCAAGGATTGCAGGTCTGTTTCAGAGCAGTCTAAATCCCGATTCTTCAGTTCCCTGCAGGGGCGCTCAGTTTCCCTACCAATGACAGGGTGGGGGGTCTTCCTTCCCTCAGAAGATAAATGAGGGGGTTTGATGGGCAGATGTCATGATGTGTGCCACATGTTGGGGGAGGGGTACACTCCCTCTTCCCTACCCTCTCACCTTTACCCCGGCCCACACCACATAGCTCCCTGACTAAAAAGCCAAGCAGTGACCCGCTATCAGCTCATATTCAGGATCCAGCCATGCAGGAGAGCAGGAAGGCGCTGCAGACTTGGCTGCATGGTCCCAACCTCTTTCCCTCAGCATCTGCAGAGCACTTCCTGCATAGCAGGTGCTGGGCTGTGTGCCTCGGGACGGGGATCTTTTAGAATAACAGCCGCAGCAGTGCCCTGCTCTGGGCGTGTTGTAGAATGTCATTCCTTCAAAAGGAGTCAGGCTTGGACACCCAGACATCCGGATTGCAGTCCAGGATTTATTTCTCACCACCACTTACAATTAAATAAATCCTCTAAAGAGTGAGCAAGGAGGAATGAACAAGACGGCCATAAACCTGTAGCAAGGCCCAGGTGGGAGGAGCCTGGGGCTCTTGCTATGGTCCAGGTAGGAGGAGCCTGGGGCTTCCTGGATTATGGCAGATTTCAGAGTGGAAGCCCGAGGCAGAAGAGGAAGTCTTCCTGCGAGGATGTTGCAATGCCCCTGCCAGGTGAGCTCTCTGAACTGAGAACAGCAGAACATGTATTCGTGCCAGAATTTCTCACAACCTAGAGACATTGCGTTTCTTCTGTGCTCAAGTGTGACACGGACAAGATATAAGAAGGTAGGAGGAGCCGGGCGTTGGTGGCGCACGCCTTTAATCCCAGCACTCGGGAGGCAGAGGCGGGAGGATCTCTGTGAGTTCGAGGCCAGCCTGGTCTACAGTGAGTTCCAGGACAGCCTCCAAAGCCACAGAGAAACCCTATCTCGAAAAACCAAAAAAAAAAGAAGGTAGGAGGAGAGACTTGAAGTAGGGCTGAGGGAGGCCATGACTAGGACAGGCTACCAACAGCCCACATCCAGATAGCAGATGATCCTAAAGAGCAGGGCACATTCCTCTACCCACCTCGCCTACGACCCCCAAGAACTACCCTGGCCAGGGTCAGGAACTTCCAGTCCAGGTGAGACAAGCCTCCAAGGGCGATGCAGTGCAGTGTGCTGCTCATGGGCTTCGGTTTCCGATCTGAGATCTGAACTGTGGGGCAATGGGCCATCCTGTAGGTGTGACTGGCCACGCGGGTTGCACATCTGGAACCAATTAAATAGCAGAGCAAAAGGCTTTAAAAACTGAACCAGGGTTTGCAGAAAACTGGTTGGAGCCTGTAGCCTGAACCTAGCCCAGGTCAACTGTCTGCTAAAAATCACTCTCACCCGGTGTATCAGCATTTTCTTTGGATTGAGACAAAGTCCATGGTGTCCTAAAGTGATGCTTAGTTTTAGTCAACATTAACTAGCCACCTAAGTAGAAGGAACCTCAATTGAGGAGTTGTCTCCATCAGACTAGGCTGTGGGGCGTTTTCTTGACTAGTGCTTGATGAGGCAGGGCTCAGCCCACTGTGGGTGGTGCCGCCCCGGGCAGGTGGTTCTAGTTCCGCCAACCGAGGACTAAGCACTCAAGTATGTGAGTCTGTGGGGCCATCCTCACTCAAACCACCATAATCACTATCATCATTTAAGAAAATATTTGTGTTTATTTTGTGTGTATGGGTGTTTTTGCCTGTATGTATGTGAACTGTGTGCATGCTGTACCCATGGGAACCAGAAGAGGGTGTCAGATCATTTAGAATTGGAGTTAACAGAGGGTTGTGAGCCACCACATAGGTGCTGGGAACCAAACCCAGGTCCTGTGGAAGAGTAGCAAGTTCTCTTAGCTACTGTCTCGTGTCTTCAGCCCTAATTACTATTATTATTGATTATTAATAATCTCTTACTACTTGGTTTATAAATTATACACCATCACAGGTATGTATGAAGGAAAAATGATGTATCATGTATTTGTGCATGGATTGTGTGTGGAAAAATGGTGCGTGTGTACAAACCTGCACATACTGTGGCTCATATGTGGAGGTCAATTCTCCCGTGCTGCTTTGGATTCTAGGGACTGGACTCAGGTTTCTAGGCTTATGAGGTAAGTGCCTTTACCTGCTCAGCCTTCTCCTCACCTCAAAACATGATGTTAATAGTGAGCTATACTTATTTTCCCTTGTGGGGTCTCCAGTGCTAGGCAAACACTCTGCCATCAGACTATACCACCAGCCCCAGTATTTGGTGGGGTTTGTTCCTATCTGAAGTTTTAGGCAATCATGAGATGTATGATCCTTAGATAAGGGGGTGACTCCTGCATTTGCTGTGTGACCTTTGGTAAATCACTCAACTTCCCTGGAGCCTAACCTCCTTGCCTGTAAGATGGGATGGATGATACCAAGTGCAAACTCCTCGGATACAATGAAACACAGTGTAGCATGCCTGGCTCCCTTTTGCTTTTGTCTTAGACAAGATGAAGACAGCTTATGGTACCTTCTTTTCACTTCCCACCTGGTGTAAACCCTCTCCTATGCCTCTCCTCTGTGGTGGGAATCAAATGTAACTCCCTCACACAGACAGGGTTTCTCTGTGTAGATGAGGCTAGCCTCCAACTCACAGAGATCCACCTGCCTCTGCCTCCTGAGTGCTGGGATTAAAGGCATGTGCCACCACTGCCTGGCTCAAATGTAACTTTTAAAACAGTTTATTTGATTTTATGGTGTGAGTGTTGGCTTATGAGTATATATGTGCACCAAGTGTGTGCAGTGCTCACCGAGGCCAGAAGAGGGCGTCAGGTCACAGGTGGTTGTGAGCTGCCCTATGTAAGAGCAGCTACCTTTCCAGTCCTTGAATGTCACTTGAGTTTTAGTGCGGCAAAGCCACACTCAGGCTGTGAAATGCATGTGGAAATGTGAGGCTCCAGGAGCCGTGTAGGAAAGGGATCCTAGCCCAGTCCTGCAGGGTTGGGGGTGTGAGTCTTCTGTCCTCATGGCCCTAGATCCCCATTCTGTGCTGCCTCTCACTGTGAGTTGGGTAGCACTGTGGAGGGAGCTGCGTAGGCACTCCCAAGGGGCCACCTGTTTCTGTCAGTTGACCCTGCACTGGCTTTGGTGGGTAAGGAGATGTGGATGCTGAATTAGTTAGGGATACTATTCTAGAGAAGCCCTCCAAAGCAGCTAAAATGATGGGCTAAGGCCTTCTTTGGGTAAAAGAAATGAGGATGTGAAGGGCTGGTCTAGAGGGGCTTCAATGCCATCGGGATCCCAGGATCCTTTGTGTCAGTCATTCCTAGGCTCAGGTGAGTTGTCTTGCCTTTCACATGTTCCCCAAGGTGGGGACAAAGTGGCTGTTCTGTCTGTGCACTGTTCTGTCTGTCTGTCTGTCTGTCTGTCTGTCTGTCTGTCTGTCTCTCTCTCTCTCTCTCAACTGGTTAGTTTTTACTGTCAACTCGAGTCACCCGGGAAGGAGAACCCTCAATTGAAAATTGCCTCAATCAGCCCGCCCTATGGCCGTGTTTGTAAGAAATCATCCTGGTGCGTGACTGATGTGAGAGAGTCCAGCCTACTGTGGGCAGCACCATCCTTAGGCAGAAGGGCTGGGTAAGCAGCATTCCTCCATGGTGTCTGATTCAGTTCCTGCCCTGACTTCCTTTTGTGATGTGCTAGGACCCGGAACTGGAAGCTAAAATAAACCCTTTGCTCCTCTGGTTGCTTTCAGTCACTGTGTTTATTTCCGCAACAGAAAGCCAACGACAGGGCAGGACAGATGGCTCAGCAGTGTGTAGTAGGCTTATCAAGGATCCAGCTTCGATTCTCAGCACCTTTGTTAGGTGGCTCACAACTGTAACTCCACTTTCATGAGATCTGGTTTCCTCCTCTGACTTTCCTGGGCATTACAGACATATGCACCCCCCCACCCCAGCAGACACATACACACTGTTCTAGCTTGCTTTCTTTTAAAAAATTTAATGCTAAGTCCAAGGACAACCTTGTGTGTAATTTTCATGAGTGATGGCTAGACTGGCTGGTCACCAAGTCCCATGGGTTTGCCTGTTTCTGCCTCCCCTGTACTGGGATTACAAACATGAGCCACCACTACTCCTGACTTTTCGGTGGGTACGGGGAATTGAACTCAGGCCCCCACTTTCCCATCTGGACCCTCTACTCCCATCAGCCTGCTCGCTTTTAAGGGGCTTAGCCAGAAGCTCATCCATCAGCCTCTTCACGTCACATTGCCTGTCACATTGCCGACACCAGGAGGATTTCCAGGAAATATTTGCAAGGCTCTACAAATGTTAGCTGTTATGGTACAGAGGAGGGTGGGGATTATGGTACTGTTTAAGATCAGCGCAGCAGAGGGTGGGGGTTTCTCCCGTGTAATCTTGGGAATGCTGACTCAGGGTGGGGAGTGGCTGGTCACTGTGGAAGACACGGTTTATCTTCTGGAATGTTTGTCTATGAGTATGTGGCAAGCAAGTTCCAGTAGCAGATCAGAGGGTGTCTGTGTCAGATGGCAGTAGAAACAGCTGTCTGAGGGAGGAGTGACTGAGGACTGGTATATGCCAGTGTTACCAGCAATGTCCACTGAGGCCATCACCACAGCCTTTCCTAAGAAAAAGGCCTATGTGCTTCCGGTGGCCATGTTTGATCACAAGTGAACCGATCTAGTCCTTAGCCTCTCAGTTTCAGCTGGTTAGAGAAAAGATGGGCACCCAACCCACACGCATCCAGTCTACAGGTGGGGCAGCCCCTAGCAAGCACCTGTGAGCCATTGGGACTGGCAGGATCAATAATCTGAGCTATAAGTACAGAAAGAGCTTGCAGGTTGGGCTAGGGAGACGGTTTAGACAGCTTAGTTGGTAAAGTGCTTGCTGCCCATACACCAGGACCTAGATGCAGTCTCTAGCATCCATAGAAAACAAACAAACAAAAACCAACCCCCCCAAAAAAAACAAAACACAAAACAGGCATTGTGGTGTATGCCTGTAATCAGCAAGTTTCTTGTTTGACCAGAGACATTGACTCATAATAGTATCAGGTGAAGAGTGATTAAGGAAGCATTGCTTTGTTGTAGAATGTTAGTTTAAGATGTGTTACATTTCTTTATGCTGTGGAACATTTGTTTTAATGATGCAAAGATGTGTTGCCTTCTTTTATGTTGCAGTTGTTTAACTCTGTAAAGCTGTGTTACTTTGCCTGTCTTAAAACACCTGATTGGCCTAATAAGAGCTGAGTGGCCAATAGCTGGGCAAGAGAGAGAAATAGGTGGGTCTGGCAGGCAGATTAAATAGGAGGAGAAACCTGGACTCAAAAAGATATGAGCTAGGAGCTAGAAAAGGAGAGGGAGTGGAGGACATCAGGGGCCAGTCACCCAGCTACACAACTAGCCAGGGAGTAAGAAGGGAAGGAAGACACACAGGATAAAGAAAGGTAAAAAGCCCAGAGGCAAAATGTAGAAGAGGAGAAATGGGTTAATTCAAGTTAGAAAAGCTGTCTGGAAGCAAGCCAAGCTAAGGCTTCCCATTCATAAGTAAGAATAAGTCTCCATGTGTTTATTTATTTTATTTTTATGGTTTTTTGAGACAGGGTTTCTCTGTGGCTTTGGAGGCTGTCCTGGAACTAGCTCTTGTAGATCAGGCTGGTCTATAACTAACAGAGATCTGCCTGTATTTATTTTGGAGCTAGGTACACATGCCGGCCCTGAGAATTGTTAAGTAGAGCCAACAGACCCTTCACCTACATCAGAAGTAAGGCTGAGGTCATGGGAGTTCATTCTGCTAAGGGTGAACCATATGATAGTATGTGAATGTTTCTGCAAATTCAGTTAAAAAGTTGTACAGCAGAGATATGTTTATGTCTTCAGATACAGATATGCATTTTAGCAGAACACAGCAGCATCAAAGCAGTGTTCATATCCAAGTAAGGAGTCTATGGAGCAGAAATGAATTTGGGATTGATGGTAGTGCTACATATAATTGAAAATTGGGACAAAATGAATTTACTGGCATATCAATTGAAATAGAAGCTGTTGGGGCTGGGATGTAGACCAGTTGGTAGAGAGCTTGCTTAGCAGACATGGATCCCTGGGTTGGATCCCCAGAATCATAGAAACTGGGTGTGCCCATTTATAATCTTGGCACTCCAGAAGTGGAGACAAGAATATCAGGAATTCCAGGTTATCCTGGATTTCATAGACTTTGGAGCCAGCCTTGGCTCCATGACACCCTGTCTCAAAAAGAAAAAGAAAAGAAGCCATGCAGTGGTGGCACATACTACTAATCCTAGCACTTGGGAGGCAGAGGCAGGAGGATCTCTATGAGTTTGAGGCCAGCCTGGTCTACAGAGCAAGTTCCAGGACAGCCAGGGTTACATAGTAAGACACGTCTGGGGGCAGAGGAGGGGTGGAGAAAAGAAAAGAAAAAGCTATAGTTAATATGTGCTTGCAGATGAGCATATGAAGAATAACTATACAGTGTTTTGTGGAAGACATGATAACAGCTGTAGGCAGACAACTGGTCCTGGAAAGATGGTTCAGCAGCTAAGACCACTTGCTGTTCTTGCAAAGGACTCAAGGTTGTTTTCCAGCATCCCTGTTGGGCAGCTAACAACTGCTTGTTCCTCCAGATTCAGTGGGTCCAATGCCCTCTCTGGCTTCCATGGATCCTCCTACTCACAAATAAAAATAAAAACAACAAAAAACTGTGCAGCAGGGCTGGGCTACCCACTTGCCTAAGGGGTAAATTTTAAGGGGGGACAGACAGATGGACAGACAGACACACACACACACTTTAGTAGTCAAGACATATACATTTTAAAGTAGCATTTTAAAAGCAAAAAATTAACATAAAAGTCCTTGATGACTAATGTTCTGGCTAGTTTTATGTCAATTTGACACAAACTAGAGTTATCAAAGAGGAGGGAACCTCAATTGAAAAAATGCTTCCACAAGATCTAGGAAAGCCTGTAGGATGTTTTCTTAATTAGTGATTGATGGGAGAGGGCCCAGCCCATTATGGGTGGAGCCACCCCTGGGCTAGTGGTTCTGGGTTATAATAAAACAGACTGAGCAAGCCTTGGAGAGCAAGCCAGTAAGTAGCACCTCTCCATGGCCTCTGCATTAGCTCCCACCTCTGGGTTCCTGCCTTGTTTGAGTTCCTGAATTCCTTCAATGATGAACAGGGATCTGAAAGTGTAAGTCAAACCCTGTCCTCCCCAAGCTGTTTTGGTCATGGTGTTTCATCCCAGCAGTAGCAACCCTGACTAGGACAAACAATATCAGCTTCATTATTACTTTTATAGAGGCCTAAACTCTGTAATAATTACTATAAAGTAATTAATTTTTCAATATGGTGATTTAGGTAATAGGGCCACTAGGGCTGGTGACCTCAAGAAATCTGAGTGAAGTAACAAGTACCAAGACAGATAATGAGGGGCTGGAGTGATGGCTCAGTGGTTAAGAACATGGACTGCTCTTGTAGAGGACCCAAGTTCAGGTCCCAGCACCTGCTCAGGGAGGCTCACAACCTCCTCTAACTCCAGCTCTAGGGGACCCAATACCTCCAGCCTCTGCTGCCACCTGTGTTCATATGCTCATCCCCAATACACACACACACACACACACACACACACACACACACACATTTCTTTTAAATCTTTAAAAAAGGAACTACTTTTTCTAGTGTTTAGGAGAATTCTCTGTGGCTCTGTCAAGGCCTAGTAATTCCCCCGGCCCCAGGAATTCTATGATATTCTTCTTTTTGTAAAAATAATTATTTTATTTGTTGGTGCCTGTGTGCCACTGATTACATGGGGACAACCTGGGAAGTCAGCTCTCTCCTTCCACCATGTGGGTCCTCAGGCTTGACCCCGGGTTCCCCAGCCCACTGAACTACCTCAATGGCCTCACTGTGGTTTTTTTTAATCATGGTAAAATATAACAAAGTTTACCATTTTTCATTTGAAAGCGTACAAACTGTGGCATTAGGTACATTCTCAGTGTTGTACAAGTATGGCACTGTCGAGTTCTAGGATCTGTCACTCTAACCGGAAGCTCTACCTTCGAGGCTACTCACGTCTCCTGTCCTGCACTCCCACCTGGCAACCACAGACACACTGGCTCTCTGACTTTACCCATTTGGGTGTTTCATGTAAGTGGAAGCATGTAACACTGTGCCCAGTTCCTGTCATTCAACATCAGATTATGGAGATTCCGGCTGGAGAGACAGTGTAGCCATTAAGAACACTGACGAGCCGGGCAGTCATGGCACACTCAGGAGGCAGAGGCAGAGATCCACACAGGTGGATCTCTGTGAGTTCAAGGCCATCGTGGTCTATAGAGTAAGTTCCAAGACAGACTCCAAAGCTACACAGAGAAACCTGTCCACAAAAAACAAAAAACAAAACAAAACCCAAAACCAAAACAAAACAAGACAAGACAAAAAACAAAAACAAAAACACTGGCTGCTCAGGGGGTTGGAGAGATGGCTCTGCAGGTAAGAACACTGGCTGTTCTTCCAGAGGACTGGGTTCAATTCCATGAGCTCACAACATGCTATAACTCCAATTCCAGGGGTTTTAACATCCTCACACAGACAATACTTACAGGCAAGACACCAATGCACATAAAATACAAATAAAGAAATAATTTTTAAAAAAACGCCAGCTGCTCTTGCAGAGGCTCCAGGTTCAATCCCCAGCTCCCGCAGGCTGACTCACAACCACCTGTAAACTCCAGTTCCAGGGGGTCTGACCCCCTCTCCTGACTTCCACGGGCACCAGGCATGCACGTGGTACACATACACACGCAGGCAAAGACTCATATACATAAACATTACTTTTTAATTCTCATTTTTTTCAAGATTCAGCAACTTAGCAGCCTCAGCTAGAGAGGCAGATAATGTCATAGGCTAACCTGTGACATACTTGGGTATGGGGAAGGGTAGAGCAGACCATGTTTGGGTGAAAACAGCAACTTATGGGGGGGACGCATGTTCAATTATAAACAGTTTGTCAGAATGCTTAACAAGTCACCAAATTAAATTTTAGCATTGGAAAATTTATCAGATCTTAGGTATTGACAGCAGTTTTTAGCAAGCTTCCCTTATTCCATCTGGAAATCAACTGCCTTTACGTCTCAGAATGGGGAGAGGATGAACGGACTACTGAGAGCTGAGTAGAGGGAAACATCGTTTAGAGCTACGTAGAGCTTTTCTCTTTAGAACCCACCAAGTAGACTAGACTGGCTGGCCAGGGAGCTCCAGGCTCCACTTGTCTCCATCTCCCCAGTGCTGGCATTACAAGCATGGGCCACCACACACAGCTCTGTTTATATTCATTCATTTATTTATCTTTGTGTTTCCCCAGGAAAAGTGAATCCAACCCCCCACCCCACCCCCACACACCCGGCGTAGTCCTGGTATCAAACTCAGGTTCTCATGATTCTAAGGCAACTGCTTTACTGGTTGAGCCCACAATTGGCATAGAACATTTAGAAAAAGATTATTTTTTAACTATATGTGTTTGCTTGCGTGTGTTTCTGTGTGTGCATATGCACATGGGTGCATGTGCTTGACAGGTCCAGAAGACAGCAGCAGACTCCTTGGAGCCGGGGTGCCAGGTGGTTGATTATGAGCTGGGCAGTGTGGGTGCTGGGATGTGAACCCCGCTTCTCTGGGAGCACAGTCTGCATCCTTACCTGCTGAGCCATCGCTCCAGCCCCTCTGTGGGCATTATAAGTGAGAAACAGCACTGAGGAGTTGTAGGAATTGTTCCTTGCCACACCACAGTCCTAGCGCAAACAGTCTAGCCTCTGAGTGTGGAATACCTACTGTGTGTGTGCCAGGGACTGGAGCAAGGGCCCAGGTGCCAAGCTGGAGCTGAGGCCCCATTCAGAGACAGCCAGGACGGGATTTAAGTCACTCCACTCATTTTCAGGGCGCTCATGTCTGTACCAAAGGATTCTCAAACTGGGTAAGAGAGGCAGGGCCTGGGTGACATTGAATCCTGACAACATGGGTGGGGGTGGTACAGGGGAGGGCAGCAGCAAGAGCCCCAGCTGAGAGCCTGGCTTCTGTGGCAGTGAGAGACAGATGGCTCAGTGGTTAAGAGCACTTGGTCTTGCAGAGACCCTGGGTTCCGTTGAGTACCACGTGGTGGCTCATGGATCTGATGCCCTCTTCTGACCTCCTCAGGCACCAGGCACACGTGTGATATACAGACATATGTGCCAGCAAAACACTTGTAAAACTAAAATTAAAAAAACAAAAAATGGGGCAGTGATGCCTGAGGAATGATGGTTGAGGTTGACTTATGGTCTATGTGCACACGTGTACACACACACACACACACACACACACACACACACACACACAGTTAAAAATGCCTGTTGTGTCAAGTTCCTCAGATCACCATACCAGATCTTCAGCATGCACAGGATGGCACTTAGTAGGTACTCAACAAGTGTCTTCTCCGATTAGGAACATTTGGGAAACCACACAGGCTGTTGCACTGGGGGAGGGGTGGTAGGGAGGAGGTAGTGACCCTGCATCCCCCCACTCCTCTTGCACATTCCTGGGGGCTGATGAGTCAGACTTTCCACCCCCTGCGATGTCTGCCTCTGCCTGCCAGCCAAACTGTTTTTGCAGATCAGAGTCATAACTACAGATTCTTCTTTCCTAACCCTCCAGGGGTGAAACCACGGAAAGTATTTGAAACATGCTGCCTGGGAATGCACAAGCTTCCACTGAGGGCTTGGCAGGGTCCAGTGGTTTCTCAGCCCACTCTACTCTCTTGGTGGAGACTTCTGCTATGGCTAAGGTTTCCATTGAATGCTGGCTCAGTCCTTGCTAGGGTTTCAACCTTTCTCCTGCAGAAGTGAGCCCTCTTGCAGGTTTTGAATTATACACTTGCTCGATTGTCTGCTCATGGAGGCTGGAGGTGCAGTAACTTTTCCTACCTGGAAGCCACCAAGCCTTTGGCCTGGGGGTAGCTGCTTCACAGTAAACCACGCACTGGCCTGTCGGGGCTCCTGATGTCCTGAATAGAGGGGTATCTGAGGAAAGGGTTCCTGCAGTGGCTGGGGAGATGGCTCAGTGAGTGGGTACAAGGATGAGGGCCCGAGTTCAACCCCCAGCACCCACAAAACAATCCAGGCTTAGTGATACATGCTTCTAGTCCCAGGCTGAGGAGGCCAGTCTAGTCTACTTGGTGAGTCTCAGGCCAGTAAGAGAAACTCTCCAAAATGAAACAAAACACCAGGGGAGCTGGTCCCTAGGGGGAATGATATTCAGGGTTGACCTCTGGCCTCCACACACATGCACCCCCAACACAAACACATACCCCATCCCACCTACACAAAGAAGGGGCCCTGCAGAATGTTCCCTGTCATGCATGGTAAGGAGCAAGCCTCGCCCCCAAGGCCCCTACCCTTTCTACCTCCAAAGCCCATTCAGACCCCACCTCTACCAACACTAGATGAGGTGTTTTTAGACTGAGCTAAAGGGAAATTTTGCAGTTGAAGGCATATTTGAGTTTTAGTAGCCAACACTACTCACAGGAGTTCCAGTGGTACCCTCACAGCATTCATGATGGGATGGAGATGAGGGAAGGTCAGGGACAGGCATTAAGATCTGTTACGTGGCACATGGTCTGCGTTTCTGTCTCTGTCCCTCTGTCTTCGCTGGCAGTACTCACTGAGGAGTGAGGAGTGAGTGACAAGTTCTGGGTCGGCCTTGAGGTGGAGCGCAGCAGCGGAAGAGGGCCAGTGCTTCCCCCTCGGCCCTCTGAGTACCTTTGTCTTTTGCCACCGGTTGGCTCGACCTTGCCACTCAGTCTAGGGTACCTTTCCTTCTCTCCCAGCTCAGGAAGCCGTGGTGAAACAGGCCAGCAACCGGGAAGTGGCACACATTTATCACCAACAACTCTGAGGATTTAGGCCCACGGTCAAGGCCTGCCAGGTGTGTCCAACCTTGTGACATTTCAACATGAAGTTGTCACCCACAAAGCTCACGCTTAAGAACTGAACACACGCACACACACACACACACACACACACAGAGTTGTCTAAGATTTTGATTTTGTGTTGGGCCAGATTCATAACCACCCTGGGATATGGTGGTCTACAGGCTAAGGGTTGCACATGTTTGGAGGTACTCGGTGTCTGGAATGGGCTGTATCCTGTCACTGTCCCTTTACATGGCAGAGTGGGAGGGTCTGTCTCTAAATCTTTCAAAAGGGCATGATCCCAAATACGAGGCCCCACCCTTGTGAGCTGATCTCATCCAAGGTTCCACCTCCTGACATTGTCACATTCACAGAGTGGGACTGGACATAGAGACTTGGGGGGTACCTAGAGTTAGTTACCAGACTTTCCCTTGGTATTTTCTGCCTCTTGGAGCAGAAATTCTTCAAAGCAAGGCTCATTTTAGGCCAGTTTCCATGTAGTATTTGTGTGTGTGAATTTATGGACGCATGTCCACATGTGAGTGTGTGTAGGCAGGCCAGGTGTCAACCTCAGCTGTCGTTCCTCTGGTACTATCTCCACTGTTTTTTTGAGACAGGGTCTCTCGCTGGCCTAGAGTGGTCCAGGTAGGCTAGGCTGGCTGGCACTGAGCGCCAGGCATCTTCCTGTGTCTGCCTCTCCATCGCCAGGGTTACATGTGTATGCCACAATGTCTGGATTTAAGGTTTTTAAAAATTTATCTCTTTATTTATTTTACATGGGTTCTGATGATGAATTCATCCCCTCAAGCATGTTACAGACTGAGGTATCTTTCTGGTCCCTTCAACCAATTTTCAACATACCTAGCTCAATGCCTTGAGCAGGCACTGACTAGGCATCCAATATATATTACCAAGTAAGCAAATTGACAGATCATATGGTTTTTCTATGAAGTAAGACAGAGTGCCAGCACCTTCTCTAATGTCCCCATGTCACAGGCTACACTCGCTTCATAATTTACTTTTCCAACCCAACACTCCCAGCCCCAGCCAGGGGTGAAGCCCTATTGGGCCCCCAGGAAACCAGAGCGGCACCCTGGGGCCAGGGTGATCAGTGGGACATGGCAGGACCAGGGGCTCCCACTAGCCTGGTGTGCCTGATTCTGTGGCCTAAATTTATATACAATGTGACTACATCACTCATAGCCTAGCGACCGGTCTTGGACGGCACAGGTAATGATGACATCGGCTCATTTATGCAAGATTATCCTTTTATCACATTTCCAGACTCATTTATGAGCCTCATGTTTTTTCCCTGAGGGCGTCATCAAGCAAGTAAAGTTGGACTATTTCCCTCCCGCAGAGAACTGGCGGGAGCCTCCCTCGTTGACGGATGAGGCCCGCTGCCTTTGCCAAATAGGGTCGGCACGATGGATCTTTTACTTGTGAATATTATAGCTAGAAATTAGCATGTTTATTGAGGTAGAATGTGTTTGTTTACATTCCACTACCCATGGCATTACCTCTTATGACCTGACTTATTTAGTCGAGGATAAGCACAAATGATCGCATCCTGGCACCCCCACACAAAGAAATTAATGAACTTCCAGATATAGAATTCAGCCTTAAATAAATGCACTGAAGGGGCTGGGAAGGGCTCTGGGGGTTTGGGTGTGGATGGGGTGGACCTCCGGGAACAGGGTAGGCGGGGGCTGGAGGAAGGGCGGGGCCTGTGAAAGCTATCTGTACATGTAATGCCTGGGGGCTGTGCCTGGTGCTGTCTGAGTGGAGCTAGCTTTGGATTGATGGAGGAGGGAAAGAGAGACAGAGGGGTCTGGGGTTCATGAGCCATTTTCCTGGGGATTCTCCTCGGTGTTCTTGATTCAAGAGTGAGAAGGATGGTCTAGGGTACAGACGAAGGATGGGGAGGGATGATGTTTGGGCAGGATGAATGGTACCCAGGCAATGAGATAGGCTAAGGGACCATGTAACACTGGCTACTCCTAACCTCTGCATCTGTAGTAGAGCCACACCCAATCTTTCCTCTCCAGCTCACCAAGCAGATATCCCTCAGAAGAAGAAACTGAGTTTCAGAGAAGTGGGGAGATTTGGCCAAGGTCTCAGGCAAACCAGAACCCTGTCTCCCAGCATCCTCTCTGTCCTCCAGTCAGCTTTACACTTGAGGCCTACCTTAGAAAAAGAGGCAGGGGCTAGGTCCTCTGGGATGCTGCATCAGAGACCTGGAAAAGCTTAGACTCTGTGGCCAGCACACAGCACATGGTTCTATTTTTGTTTTTTTTTTAAACTATTTTTTTTTGAGACAGGGTTTTTCTGTGTAGCCCTGGCTGTCCTGGAACTAGGTCTGTAGACCAAGCTGGCCTCCAACTCATAGAGATCCGTCTCTGCCTCCCAAGTGCTGGGATTAAAAGTGTGTGCCACCACTGCCCAGCTTATTTTTTAAATTTGTAATGATTTCTTTATTCTTATTTTTATGTGCATTGGTGTTTTGCTTACATGTATGTCTCTGTGAGGGTGTCATATCTGGAACTGAAGCTATAGACAGTTGCGAGCTGCCATGTGGGTGATGGGAATTGAA
Source organism: Mesocricetus auratus (assembly GCF_017639785.1). Classification (NCBI taxonomy): domain Eukaryota; kingdom Metazoa; phylum Chordata; class Mammalia; order Rodentia; family Cricetidae; genus Mesocricetus; species Mesocricetus auratus. Next base: position 3,963,069 of record NW_024429267.1, on the reverse strand, counting down.
CCCTGGTCTTCCTGAAGAGGAGCCAGTGCTCTTCACCTCAGAGCCAGCTCTCTAGCTCAGCTAGCAGATGCTTTTAAAGTGATGAACTGTAAACATCTTTTGACTCTAGGTGAGACAAGCAAGCTCAGAGATTTAGGGATCCTTCCAGGATGACAGACAGATGGAAGAGAGAGTGGGTTCTCCTATCTCCTCTCTGCAGGAGGCCGGTCTCTCGGGAAGCTGGTGGAGAGGGGACTGCCAGGCACCATGGAGTCGTGGGCTTGTAGTGCAGCCCTGGGCTGAGTGAGGGGGTCAGGACTGAAGACAGGGTGGGAGTAGGGCAGCATCACTTCAGGCTGAGGGCAAAAAGGAGCACAGAAACAAGAGAACAAGTTTTAAATCTCTGGCCAGGGAGGAAAGGCCCCATTATTAGGGATAACTTTTGGCAGCAGTCAGCCAAGAAGCCAGACACTACACTTAGTCGATGACAAAAAAATAAAAAAATCCTAGCTCACTCTCAGGTACTGTGAAACCCAGGTGTGGTCAGGGCTGGGATAACGGACTGAAGGAGAAGCAGGGAGATGCAGGAGCCCTGGTGGCCTGCTTTTCTCCGCTGGCAGGCTGGGGGAATGCACTGAGGCACAGGGAGGTCAGGGTCTGCTGGAGCGTGCACAGAAACTGAAGGGAATGCCTATGTGGGACTTAGCTTTACTGCGGAGTCACACACACACACACACACACACACACACACACACACACACACACACACACACACACCCCGACGCTGTCCACTCATGGATGCTGTGGTCTCAGAAACAGTATGGAAGGGAACAGGCTCAGTCCCAGGTTCTCAGCCCATGCTATTTGTGGGTTACTGATTAGAACAGGCCTTGTGAGGGCTGGGGAGACAGCTCCATTGGTAAAGGGTTTCCCCTGTAAGGACCCAGAATCCACACTTTAAAAACATGCCAGGTGTGGTGGGGTGTGCTAAGGATCCCAGAGGTGGGAGGCAGAGACACAAGGATCCCCGGGGCTGACTGAGCTGCCAGCTAACCTACCTGGCAAGTTCAGATCAGTGGGAGGTCCTGTCTCCCAACAAAAACAAAGTGCTGGGGAATGACAAGATTATCCTCTGGAGTCCACACTCAGGTACACACACACACACACACACACACACACACACACACACACACACACACGAACGCTCATGACCCTATTGTGCTTCTAAGTACAGGTGTGTTGCTTCTTGGACGAGGTCAGGCCCTCCTCAGGCTGCCTCAAATAGTGAGCAAGCCTCTGCCAGCCAGAGATGCCAGTCCCCCCCACCTGGCCAGCCTCTCTCCCCCCTCCCTCCCCTCAACTCTCCATTCCAGCCAATTACTCCTAACGGAGCGATATGAAATGTAACTAACTTGGGGAAATATCTGAATACTTTAATTAAATCAGTTCACAATTAGCCATCTGAGTAATGAAGCTAAGGTACTTTATCTCCCTGTGAGCTGGAGTGGGGGTGGGGGGCAGAGGGAAGTGTGAGAAGCGTTGCCCTGGAGCCTGAGCCCCTCAGGGATGTGGAGACAGGTACCCAGAGCCCCAGGAGAGAGCTTGGCCTGAATTTACTATGATTAAATAAATACAGCACCTCAGAGAGGAGTTACTAATTTGAAAGGCTAAATTTTTAATGGCTATAGCTTGTTCTCTTATTAAAAGAATCACAGGGCCTTTAATCCAAGCACCTCACAGCCCAGGGCTAGAAGTCACACATGTCCACTGTGCAGCCAGACCCCAAGTCCCCAGATGTGGCAAATGTCTGGCTTGAGCAGGTTGGCCTGTGTCCAGCAGGGGTCACTCCCGAGGACTGAAAGTCCCTGAGCAAGGGACGGAGGCCAGTAATATTTCATTGCAAGTATTTTCAAATCCCAGGATTCAAATGAATTCGTAAGAAAATTTCAATAAAAGTTTATTTTCTATGTCTTGTGCTAGCTTTGTAGAAACTTTACATTTATGCTGGAGTTGTGGTGCACACTGTGAATCCCAGCACCCAGGAGGCAGAGACAGGCAGATCTCTGAGAGTTTGAGGCCAGCCTGGGCTACATTGTAGACCACGTCTTTAAAAATACCACCCAGTTACATTTATTTAGTGTGTGTGCACACTCTCAGGTATGCAGACATGTGCCAGAGTGCACGTATGGAGACCAGAGGACAAGCTGGGGAAGGTGGTTTCCTCTTCCCACCATGTGGGGCTCAGGGTCAGACTCAGATTATGACACTTGGCAGCATGCATCTTTGCCGTCTTGCTGGGCAGACATATCTGAGGCAAAAAGAAATTTTGGCAGCATCAAGCTTGTACTTACCTAAAAACATACTTTGGGCTGGTGGGATGGCTCAGCTGGTAAAGGCACCGCCACCAAGCCTGACAACCAGGGTTTGCTTCCTGGGGCTCACAAGGTGCCTCTTAAAGTGTCTGCTGATGTCCATACTTAAGCTGTCGCAGGCATGTGTGACCATGCAACATGGATAGAAGGCATTGGCATAGGCTAATGGGACAGACCGAAATAATATCCTTTTGGTCTTACCTGTTTTTTTTTTTTTTTGAGAAAGGATCTTGTGTAGCTCAGGCTTTCTTGTAGCCCAGACTGCCCTCAAACTCACTATGTAGCTGAGGATGACCCTGAACTCTGATCCTCCTTCCTCTATTTTCCAAGTGTCACCTCACCACCACAGCCAGTTTATTGACCCCTTTAAATTAAAACTAGCTGCTGTCGCTCTCCATCCCTTTTATTTGCTTCAGCTCTGTGGTCTTTGTCTGTCAGGACCTGACATCACATCACCTAATTAATTCGGCCTAATTTGCTTCCTTCATTACAAGTAACTCCACATGGGCTGGCTCTTGCATATCGTTTTAGCCTATAATCCCATGTCGTGGCACACGGTAGGTACTCGATAACGGTTTATTTGAATGAATGCCACTCTGAGGCACTTGGTCCATCCTGCCAGTGACATCAGCTGGTTCCCTGTGGTGAAAGTGAACTTGTCCCTGGAGTTGGGATTCCTGGTACCTCTGACTACAAACTGTGAATTTCCTGACTGTGTCTTGGCTCCCCCGAACAGTTCTGGGGTCAGTTTGGTTGTCACTGTACATCTGTCCTGGCCACCTACACTCAGTGACAGCTGGGCAGCCTTTTGCATGGGGACATCCTCACTGTATTAGTCATTCTACATCATTGTAACGAAGTGCCATGCCTACCCCACAGAAGCATGGGGAGGGGATTGTTTCCAGGTTTCCTGTCCATCATCTTGAGGAAGGCATGCTGTGGACAAGAAGCAGAGAGGGAGAGATGTGGCAAGGCGGGACAAGTTAGAATCCTGTGGCCTTCTGCTGCCTAGCCCCTACCTCCTAAATGGTAAACCTCCTCACACAGCGCCACCTGCTGGAGACCAAATTTTCAAAACAGGAGCCTGCAGGGAACATTTCAGATTCCAACCCTGACACCGCCATCCTTGGGGGTTCTTGTCCTTGTGGGACTTCAGGTGATGGTGACACGCTGTGAGGACTTCTCTCATCCTGTACTGACAGTGCTTCAGAAGCCGTCACCTTCCGGTTGTGATTTCCAAAACAGGGCCTGCTTCTAAGAAAACAAAATAAATGGGTTTGGCATGCCAAACTCCATTAACCACTACCCGAACTGATCAACAGCAGGAGTCCAGGGAAATTGCTGGAGCAAATTGAGAAGCCAGATTATTTGGGTTTCTTGATTGAGATTGGAAGAACAATTATTTGAGGGTTCCATTTCATAAGCTTTGTTTACTAACCTCAGATTGTTTTCATATCCCTGCCTCCATCATGTCACCCTTAAAATGTGCTCTTAAATTTGTGTGCATGTATGATGCATGTGTGCATGTGTTCATGTGTGATTGTGGGTAAGGCGGATGTACACATGTGTATACATGCATGTGGAGGCCTGAGGTCGGTGAGTATCTCTATCTCTCCTTTTTTTTTTTAAACTCTCCCCCCCCACCCCCCGACAGGGTTCTCTGTGACTTTGGAGACTGTCCAGGAACCAGCTCTTGTAGACCAGGCTGGTTTCGAACTCATAGAGGTCTGCCTGCCTCTGCCTCCCGAGTGCTGGGATTAAAGGCATGCACCTCCACCGCTTGGCTATTTTTTTTTAATTTATTATGTATACAGTGTTCTGTCTGCATGTATGCCTGCAGGCCAGAAGAGGGCACCAGATCTCATTACAGATGGTTGTGAGCCACCATGTGGTTGCTGGGAATTGAACTCAGGACCTCTGGAAGAGCAGTCAGTATTCTTAAACTCTGAGCCGTCTCTCCAGCCCAGAGTGACTCTTTCTATAGCTCTTCACATTGTTTTTTGAGGTAGGGTCTCTCACTGAATCTGGAGCTGCCTGACTCAACTAGACTGTCTGGCCAGTGAGTCTCGGGAGTCTGCCTGTTCCCTCCTGCCCAGCACTGGGATTCCAGGTGTGCACTGTGCTTGACTTTTCATATGGGCACTGATAAAACTCAGACTCTCATGCTTGTGTGGTAAACACTGAGCCATCTCTCCAGGCCCTGAAACCCTTTTTTTTTTTTTTTTACTTTACTGCTCACAGAAACATCAGTGCCTACCCTGCCCCAATCTTTTCATTGTATTGAAGAGAAAGTGAGGTGAAAAGAAAGGTTGTTGAAAGACCTCAAGAATTTGATGTTGAAACCGGTCGATGGTGGCACATGCCTTTAATCCCAGCACTCAGGAGGCAGAGGCAGGAGGATCTCTGTGAATTCAAGGCCAGACCGGTCTACAAAGCTACACAGAGAAACCCTGTCTTGGAAAAGAAAAAAAAATGATGTTGAGCCTGGCTGCTTCTGAGGAAGCTATAGAAGCTATAGTGTGGCTTCTGGGATGAGTCCTTGGTGTCCCTGTAGGAGGCTGATGCCTCAAGGCTTCTTTCTTGTCAGTCCAGGGACTTCTAAGGCAATCCTGACAGGAGGGGCAGTGTGCCATGGCCTCCCAGAAGGTGAAATGGCCCCCACACCCACGCTAAGGAGCTGCGGCGGCCAAGACAGCAGCAGAATTAGAATGAGAAATAGGTAGGATCCTCAGAACTTTCTTGATTTCCCACGAGGACTTCAGCAACTCAAATGGGTTGCTTGCTCAGCAAGTGTCTTACCAACTAACCTATCTCCCCAGCCCCTTGTCCCACGTAACACAGGACATGGTAGGAAAGGTTTTGAACCCAAGGGTGAATGTCTCTTGCTGTGACAGAGAGTCCACAGGAAATGGCTTTTATGACAAATTTCACAAGGTTCCAGAATAAAGGGGGTTGAGACCGCACCACTGTTGCATTGTGGCTCTCTCCTGCACCTGAAACTCATTCTGATATTGAAAGAGAGCCCCCTGAGCCCTCCAATGGTTCCGGCATCATTTCCTCCATTAGCGGCCAGCACCTCCACGTCAAGTGTAGTCAGAGACTCAGGCATATAAAAGCACACTGGGTGGAGGCTATTCCCTCAGGCTGCAGGCCACACCCCCAGCGGTGGTCGATAGGTGCCTGGCAGTGGTCCGTGAGCACTGCTACCCTCACTCTGAAACACAGGATCTGAGTTGACACTTGTTCTCTCACCGAATGCATGCCACATCTAGGAATCAGCCACAGGGGTTTTAAATAAGAACCTCTGTCAAATCAATGTCCCCCGTCCTGAGTGCAGGCAGTTGGCTGTTTGAACCTAAATGGGGAACTTGGCATCATTTGTCTGTTAAATGTCACCTTATTGCAGTCAGCCTATCTTTTTTGTAGCCCATTAAATGCTCTTGCAGTCAGGATTTTTGTCACTCAGATGCTTCTGTCGATGCCTGGAAGTGCAGAAAGACATTAAGAGCAGAACAGAGAGCCACGAAGACGAGCCTGTGCCATTTCACCAGAAACCCCCCTCCAGTCACGGCTCCATATTCCACGTGTGGTTGATTAGCCAGCTGTGAGTCTGCATGTGTGAACTCACCCTGCCCCATCTCCCCACTCTGCTCACAAGCTAACAAGAAAGACTTAAGCAAATGCTTGGCAGACATCAAAACAATGTGTGAACGCATCCCTTCAGAAGAGTTTCCAAGCTAGCATGGCTTCCGTAGAGAATCCACACCAAGTCTTAGTTCTCAGCCCTTCATCCTCCCTTCCTTCCTCCTTCCTCCCTTCCTTCCTCCTTCCTTCCGTCAGTCCGTCCTTCCTTCCTTCCCCCCATTACTTCCTCTCTCTATTCCTCCCTTCCCTCTTTTCCTAACACTCATAAACTAAGTCTACTATGAACTGAAAGAGAATTTCCTACAAAGGCAGGCAATACTTTTGCCAATCTAGGTTGTAATGATGTCATAGCATGAGGAGGCTCGGGCATGGAAGAAGCCAGCAGACGAGTTGTGATGGAGAGGATGTACCAGCAGCAAAGCCATGAGATACTTTCCATGAGTGGGCTATTTAAAAGCTGAATTTGGAAAAAAAAAAAGACACAAGCAAAATGAACTGGAATATTTGGTTCCACCTTGGTGTGTTAAGTCATTGGAGAGCCGTTGATCCAGCTCAGGACTAAAGCCTGTACCTTGGGCTGGAGAATGATAATACGTAAGGCATATGGGGAACACTAGAGGAACTTTTGCAGGCCCTCAAAGAGGCTGCTTTTCAATAGGGATGTGCCCTGAGTCCTGGCTGATTGCCTTCAACATGCTGTGCCTGCAAATCTAATTGTGGCCACCAGGCGGCAGCACTTGACATGATCCATGCGGTTGGGTTCTCTAATCCCTGCCATCTGGTGACTGCTATGAGAATTAAAGAAGTAAGGTTTAGGATGAGGGTTGGCTAGGACAATTGTGGTTAGTTAACGCCCAGTGTAACTCATTCGCTTTGCAAGGGTGTGCCAAGTTTCTTTAGTGTTGGTAAAGCCGTCATAAGCAGTTCCAGGTGGAAAAAGCCCATGTATGGAGAGGAAAGGAAAGGAAAGACCAACGGAAAGAAATGAAGTGGAAAGAATTCGTGTGTTGGCGACACAAGTCATTATTACAAAATTGTTGTTCATGAATGTCCTCAGAAAGTTTATCCCTGGATTCTGAGATACACTTGACATCTGGAGCAAGATACTTTCCTACCTCATGCCTTTTTCAGAGTTTAAAACATTTTTTATTTAATTTATTTACTGATTGTATGTGTGTGTGTGTGTGTGTGTGTGTGTGTGTGTGTGTGTGTGTAGTCAGTGTCAGAGAACAATTAGCAGAAGCCAGCTCAGCTCCCTTCTTCTACCATGTTGGTCCTGGGGATTGAACTCAGTTCCTCAGCATCAAGCCCCCCTTACTTACTGAGTCATCTTGCCAACCCCTCCTTCAAAGTTTTTAGTTTTTTAAAGATTTATTATGTGGGGCTGGAGAGATGGCTCAGAGGTTAAGAGCACTGACTGTTCTTCCAGAGGTCCTAAGTTCAATTCCCAGCAACCACATAGTGGCTCACAACCATCTGTAACGAGATCTGGTGCCCTCTTCTGGCCTACAGGCATATATGCAGACAGAACACTGTATACATAATAAATAAGATGATTTATTATGTATACAGTGTTCTGTCTGCATGTATGCCTGCATGACAGAAGAGGGCACCAGATCTCATTATAGATGGTTGTGAGCCACCATGTGGTTGCTGGGAATTGAACTCAGGACCTCTGGAAGAGCAGCCAGTGTTCTTAAACTCTGGGACATCTCTCCAGCTTTCCTTCAAAGTTTTTAATTGCAGTAGAATTTGCATAACAAAATCCATCCTGGAAACTTTTTAAAGTGGTCAGCTCAGTGATTTAGATGGTTATACACTAAGTAATTTACATGGTTACATAGTCAGCACCATAAATCCATCTCCAGAACTTTCTCATGTTTTCCGGATCAAAACTCTGAATTCAGCCGGGCGGTGGTGGCGCACGCCTTTAATCCCAGCACTCGGGAGGCAGAGGCAGGCGGATCTTTGTGCGTTCGAGGCCAGGCTGGACCGATAGCCTCCGAAACAATACAGAGAAACCCTGTCTCGTAAAAACCAAAAAAAAAAAAAAAAAACAACTCTGAATTCATTAAACACGACTTCCTCCCCTCTCAATTCAGCCCTAAGAGTCACATCAGACTACCAGTCCCTCTCCATTTCATTATTCTGGGCACTGCATAGACGTGGAATCACTCGGTTTGCTTTTTCTATGACCGGCTTTTTTCATGTAGCTCGATGTTCTCAGTGCATGGCAGGATATGTCAGGATTTCTTTGTAAGGCCTGATAGCATTCCATGGTGTTTCATCTGTCACCTTTCTCTACCCACCCCACATTGCTCACCTGTTTATTTCTGCATCTATTAACGAGCACCTGAGCGGCCCCCACTTTGTCTGCCGTGAGCCACGCTTTCGTGGACACAGACGTGTAAGTATCCTCAGGACCCGGCTTCCAATTGTTTTGGTTGCAGACACAAGTGTGGAATTGTTGGTGTGTATATGAGTTACTTTTCTGTTGCTGTGATGTAACACCACTACCAAAAGCAACTTACAGAAGATTAGAAGAGTTTATTTTTACCCCATGGTTCCAGAGGGAGAGGGCTTAACAGCAGAGGAGGCATGGGAGCAGGCAGGTGAAGGGTTAATCTAATTAATCTTTATCAATTCAAAATCAGGAGTCAGATGTTGGGGGAGAACCTGAAAGACCAGAGAATAGGGAGCAGCCCCCAGTTGCTCCCCACCTCTTCAATTCCTCGGTCCAAAAGGGCCAAGATCCTCCCTCTGCCCCGCCTTACGGCTTCCTGTCCCTACAGTATTCCAGAACTCTATGGTTAGCTAGTGGCTAGCTCTTCCCTTTGACTCCAAACAAGCTTTATTTGTCAGAATACAATCAAACACAGGCAGGCATGGTGGCAGAGCAGGAGGCTGGCTGATCCCATCTCAACCACACACAGGAAGCAGAAAGTCAACTTGAAGTGGGCCAAGGCTATAAACTCTCAAAGCTGGCCCCCAGAGGCTTCCTTCTTTCAGGAAGATGCCCCTTCCTAAAGATCCCATAATCTCCCCACACAGTGCCACCAAATGCATGACCTAATGCATCCTCTCTTCTTTTAGACAGGGTCTCTCTGTCACTCTGGCTGGCCTGAACTCACTCTGTAGACCAGGTTGACCTCAAGCTCATAGAGATCACTTGCCTCTAGTGCTGGATTCAGAGGTGTGCACCCCTGTAGCCAGCCTCTAGTGCATTTTTGTGAAGATTCCACTGCTCCCGAGGCAAAACCCAAGTTCTCTAAGGAGCAGGAATGATAGATGCTGAGGCACAACCCCTTCTCTAGCTGGGAAAGGGGCTTGCATTTGCCCAGGGTACCTTTGGTTCTGGTGAGTATAATCCCCATCCTGAATGTGAACCATCCACCTGTATTAAGCCAGAGGCCAGAGACTGTGGAATAAAGGGGGTAGCGACACAGTTAGCAAATTGGGAAGCTATCCTCTGTTCAGATGAAGTCTAGTTTTTTTTTTTTTTTTTTTTTTTTTTTGGTTTTTACAAGACAGGGTTTTTCTGTATTGTTTTGGAGGCTGTCGGTCCAGCATGGCCTCGAACTCACAGAGATCCGCCTGCCTCTGCCTCCCGAGTGCTGGGATTAAAGGCATGCGCCACCACCGCCCGGCGAAGTCTAGTCTTCTCGACCTCAGGGGAATTTGGAAGTCATAGCAAGAGGTGTCATACATAGATGAAGACCATACACCGGGAGGAGATGCAAGCCGTCTCCTCCTGTCCCAGTCAAAAGGAACTCGTCCCTGCCATTCCCCCACACAACCTGGAGGGGGCGAGCTGCTAAAGAGCAAAATGCTGCTTGGAAACTATTGGGCCAAGGTTAAAATCCATCTTGTTTGACTTCCTGGCACTGGGACCTGGGATGTGTTTCTTAAGCTTCAGGGTACACAAGGCCAGAGACCTTCCTGTTGAATTCTTGTGTCCTAATGCACAACGACTGTACCAAGTCAGGCATGGCGCCTACTCAGGACCTTCATAGGAGCTCTCTTTCCTTCTTTCTACACAGCCTCTTCTCAGTTACTGGCTTCAATCATGCTTCCCCCCAACAAGTTCTTGGCTCTCAAGGCCATGGGGTAGACAATGGATGCCGTTCTCATCAACAGTGGATTCAGTCTTCATTATTTCTGATGGGATCTTTCTGCAGATTCCACTCAGACACGCCCTTCCCAGGATTCCCCACTCAAAGCAAGACTGCAGGTCGGGGCTGGGGGGGGGGCGTTGGGTTGCAACTCTCTTTACCGTAGCTTCTTCAGCGCTCTTTGCTCCATGGTCTCTTGGGATTCTAGACCCTTCCTGTGGACAGTCTAGTTGGGCACCCCCAGGTCCACCCCTCCCCCGTTTGGCTTCTGTTAAGACAGTGGTTCAATCTGTTAAGTGCAGAGGACTTTGGAGTATGTTAATAGCAATTTGTGATAGATGCCTTTGGCACCTACACATTCAAGAACACCCACACTCACAGAATTTAAAAAAAAAAAAGGGAAAAAGAAAAAGAAGGTGGGGGTAGGGAGCTACTTTAATGGGAGATAACATAGCCGCGTGCAATTTGGCTATTCATTGTATCTCTGGCATTTTATGTACTACATTAGCGGAGGCAATTTCATGCATATGGATATAATGCATTAAGTGGAGGCATTTAAATATAGTGAAACTAATTTTATGATGATTAGTTGAAGGAAAACATTGCATTCGTATCATCTATATAGAAGCCAATTTGCATGAAAATGCCCAAAGTTGCTATGCCAACATTTTCTGTGCCGCTGGTCGGGGTCGTCTCCCAGTCAAGACTTTGTATTAAAAATCGGTCTCCGGTGCCCATGTCTTTTAATTCATTGCAAGCTGTAGGCCATTTGCTCACAAAGCGCTCGCAGTAAAACAAATGAATAGCTAAAATACTCATTTGCATGATTCCCATTTGAAAACGATTCCCCTGAAATTAAAAAAGCGTGTTACTCGGTTGTGAAGATGGATGGGCCATCGAGGCGGGCAATTAATATTTCCGGCGTTCTCTTTAAAGCCCTCCCAAGACTGAGAACAGCACATGCCAGACAAATTGGGCCCCGCAACAGTTTTGGGGCCTCAGCGGCGGCAGCTTGCCCACACTGTCTCTCCTTTATGGTCTCACTTACATTATGCAGTAATTAAAACTATTTACCATTCGTACTTATCCACCATCTGCCACTGGAAGGTTCCTCTTTTTTAGAAAGCCTTTCTTTTTTTTAAATTTAAACATATGTATATATGAACATATATATGTTTGAATTTACACAATATATTTTGATCATGTTTCAACTTTTCCCAGAGTCTCCCCACATCCCTACCCAACCAAGTTCATGGACTTTCTGTCTCTTTTCCAAAGAAAAACCAAACACCCCCCAAAAAGCAAACAAAGAGCTGTATGAAGAGGGAAGGCCCCACGCCTGACCTGTCTCCTGGTTGCCTTTGGGAAGGAGAGGTGTGGATGGCCTTGGTGTACAAAGCTGGGTCCCTGAGAGTTTGTTTGTGTTAGAGCACAGCTTCCATCGTCTTGGGGGGAGTCTTCGCCTACCTCCAGAGGGTGATCTATATGTTTTGGGGAAGTCTAGGCTTGGATCTTCTCACGAAAGAACTCAAATGTGACCAGGAGCTTTGGCCACGGTAGCGGAACCACTGACTACAGCTGTTTAAGTTGTTTACTGTGCCAGCACCGTTAGTCCAGGGCTCCATGAGGCTCAGGTTTCGTCTTGCTGTGATCCGTTCAGCACTCTGAGGCCCTGTGGCCTGGGTCATCCCCAAGAGGGCATCACCTTCTAATTACCACAGAGGCACCTTAAGACCTGGCAGGAGGCCTGGGGTTAGGGACGCCATCTTGGAAACTGCTAACCTTGGACCCTTTTTCTCAATGGCAGTTAAAGCCTCCAGCTGGGTTCTTCTGAGGGCCTGGCCCTAAGGTGCCTAGGGCTCTGCATCAGGCTCTCCTCCATGAATACTTCTACCACCTCCTGGGCCTCTCCTGAAAGGCCAGTCCCCATGAGGCACTCACTCACAAGAACAAAGGGTGTGGCCAGAGGCTGCGGGCTCCAGAGGACTGGGCCTTCATCCAGAATGTCATCTGAGCCAGCTATGGTGGCTCACACCTGCAGTCCCAGCACTCAGAAGCCTGAGGCAGGAGGATTGGGATTTTGAGGACAGCTTCAGTGACACAGTGAGTTTGAGACTATCCTGAACTATATGAGTCTTCTCTCTCTCTCTCTCTCTCTCTCTCTCTCTCTCTCTCTCTCTCTCTCTCTCTCTCTCTCTCTCTCTCTCTCTCTCTCTCACACACAAGCACTAGCCCTTACATAAAAAACCAGAACAAAAGAATGCTACTTCTCAGAGCATAGCCCAACACTAGCCCACAGTCTAGAGCCCCAACTATTGTTAAGTCTCTGGCAAAGCTCTCAATGGGACTCAGCCACCAGCCATGGACCACTTCTGTGCTCCCCCAGCAGATTCTCAGTACCTGTCTCTCAAGGGGGTGCCCATTCCCAGCAAATAGCCACAGGGTTTATATTTGCCTAGAAATGCACCCTCTGCTGGAATGTTCTAAGCTCCATGCCTCACAGAGGTCTCAGGGCAACACTCACCATCCTATATAGACCTGGGTCAAGGTTGCCCCATCTGCCTACTTACCTTCATCTCTGCTTCTCCCGTCCCTAGGTGAGGGGAGGCCATTCCCCTGCCTCAGCTAACCTATGTGAGCTGGAGATGGTACCTCTTGTAAACATCAGGCCCTCTGAAACCAGGCTGCCCTGGGACCTTGTGACCTTTAGCAGATCAGATAGGATGGGTGGCCATAGAAAATGAAGTGACAGCGTTCTTCTGAAGAGACTAGCATGGGTCCCAGTAAGGAGACGTGAGTCACCACAAGGGCTTCATTCAACCTGGCCTTGACCGTCAAGGTGAAACCCATGTTGTCATTACTTAAGATATAATAGTCACTAGGCAAGGTAGCATAGACCTGTAAAATCCCAGCACCCAAGAGGTGGAAGTAAGAGGATTGTGAGTTCAAAGCCAGCCTGGACTTTATAGTAAAACCTTATTTAAAAAAAAAAAAGGCTAACAAGATGGTTCAGCAGGTGAAGGTGCTTGCTGCCAAGCCTGAAGACCCAAATTCAATCCCTGGAACTCACATCATAGAAGAGGTCTGACTCTCACGAGTTATCCTCTGATTCCCACACGTGCACTGTACACATGCATGTATGTCCAAACACACAGAAACACAAAATAAATGAGAGTGCCATTTTTTTAAAAAAGTGTGATGGCATTTGGGAGTCGTGCATCCTCACTGACTTAAAAAGCTCCCTTGCAGGCACCCTGCTGACCGGAAGCTCCTCCTCCTATGCCAGCCAGTGCAGGTCACAGACTTACAATAGACACAGAGCCACTGGGGGAAGGGCGAGGAGAGCAACGTGAGTCGTGAGAGCTCAGCAAATAATGTTACCCAGGATTTCTGTGCCCTTGTGTCTCCCCAGAGCAGGTGTGCACAGTCCTGGAGCAGATGGAAGCCATCTGCGCACCGAAGAGCTCCCCAGGTTCAAGGTGACAGCGTCTCTCCGCTTGGCTTCCAGCACAGTGTAGACATTGAGAATCCGGATGTTGCCTCGCAGAGGAAGGGACTGTCACACCCACCATAGTGGACTCCTTGAAGCTAAGCCTCTGCCCCAGTAAGACCCCTGATCCACCCCAACTAATCTCATGGTCTTCCACAGTCTGAAGGGCTTAGAAGATCAGGCTTGGGCTGAGGATATGGCTCAGTTGGTAGAGCGCTTGCCTAGCATGCATGAAGCCCAGGGTTTGGTCTCCAGTGCTACATCAACTGGGCATGGGAGTGCACACCTGTGATCCACGCTTTTGGAGGCAAAGGCAGGAGGATCCGAAGTTCAAGGTCATCCTCAGCTATAAATGAACTTGTCTACTCCAGACCCTGCCGCAAAGCAAACAGGCTGGAGTTGAGCTCATCTGGACCCAGTGCTCTTTCTGCCTCTCTGTGGCTTCAGGCAAGTCCCAGGATCTCTGGGGCCTCCATCTCTTCATTTCTACCGACACCTGCTGCAGCTCCTCAGCCCTCGGTGCCTTCCGATGGATCACGGGCCGCTCAGCCCGCACCTCCTGGCAATCATCACAACAGCCTTCTGCGGCTTTGTTACTGAGAGGAGAACAAGAGAAGTAAATGTTCCTAGTTACTGAAGAAGACGTTGGTAAAAGGAAACCAGGAGGCAGAAAATTCACAATCCATCGGTAGGAGCTTCACCCACTTCCCGTTTGGAGGAGAAGAAGAGGGAGGCTGGGAAAGCCCACTACTCACTAGTAACTACCAATGAGATTCAGTACAGGACCAAAAATAGAAGCCTTCCCAGGAAAGTGTTTCACAGTGCCACGCCAAAGAGGAAAGAAAAAAGAATTAACATAGGGAAGCCATTTAAAGCAGGAAAAATATTTGTATGTAAAGGGAAATATTTTAGGCAGGAGTTGAATGCCAAATGATTTTGGGTCTCTGTAGGGAGTAATGAGGCATAGACACACAATGCTGTATGCATGTGATATTATCTTCGACCGCCTTGGAAAGCTCTTAAATCACGAAGATGCAGTTAGGGACCATTGTACAAAATAAACATCCCACTTGGTGTCCCGCCTGCCCCTAAGTTCCCTGATCTAGAGCAGCACTGGCAGATTTTTACAGCCCTGTAAATTAACGTGGTGCTGATTTGATTGAGCTAAATTAATAAGACTTGTGCTTTGTTGCAAAATAACTATTACAGTATGTTGTGAGGACGCGCTGCCGATAAGGAAATTGCCGCCTTTAACAATCCCACTGAAGTTTCATGGAGGATTTCAAAACCGATTTTAATTAAAACAAAAGCCGATGTGTGGTAATAATGTGGATGTTAAGGATAGAAAATGTGAAATGCCTTTTTAAATCCATTTTAATATGTCTTAAGGACTGGATGATGAATGGGCTAGGAGCCTGCGGCTGACATCGAGCCGGGAGGCTGCCTGGGCAACTAGCTTGAGTGACTTCAGCACCCGGCACACCCGCAGGGCCTGTGCCACGGCTCAGCTTCTGGGCTGGGGTGGCCTCCCAAGGTGGAGCTGCAGGGGGATGACCCTTTTCACAGTCCCGATGACCTTGGCACCTGGTTCTCCTGGCTTCGTTGACTGTGCCACAGGCCAATGGGCCTGCAGTCCTCTGGAGGCCCTGTCTAAAGACTTTCCAAAACGCTTAAGTCACCACAGGGACCTCAGAGGCACAGGGTTTGAAATGAGCAGCCAATGGCATATGGGAGCAGGAGGAAGGCTGTGTCCTGAAGCGCAGGGGTCAGTGAAGAAACCCTGGCATACGCAGCAGAGGCCTGGATCCACAGTGAAGATTGCGCTGAGACTCAGTGCCAAAGCCACTGTGTGTCCCGGGTGAGGGGAGACCTCAGACTTTGAAGAGGCACGCCTTCGAGACCCACTCTTAACTCTTAAGTCTCAGGCTCCTATGATCTCGGTGTCCTCGGCTGTAAAATGAGAACAATGATCGGATTTACTGCACACAGCTGGCGTGAGGATTAACAAGGTTAGTGTCTAGTGTGTGTCAACCTGAAGTTGGTAGTCATTGATCTAAAAGGAGCACGTGTGCTACACCTTGCTTTCCACTGTCCGTGTTATTTTATTTACGTCTTTGTGTGTGTCAATGTGAGTGTGTGCATGTGTGCCCAGTGCCTGAAGAGGCCAGAATGCGGCACCTGGTCTTTGGAGCTGGGGTTACAGGTGTTTGTGAGGCAGCCCACATGGGTGCTGGGATCCAAATGTCAGTCATGGCTAAGCATTGAATGCTCTTAACTTCATCTCTTCAGCCCCCAGCTTTTCATGTTTTAACGTAGAGGCAATAGACCCTCACTTGATGGTACAGTTGAATTGCAGCCAGGCAGTGGTAGTGCATGTCTTTAATCCCAGTACTTGGGAGGAACAGACAGGAAAATCTCTGTGAGTTCCAGAAAAGCCTGGTCTGCAGAGTGAGTTTCTGCAGAGCCATTTCCAAGACAGCCAGAGCTACATAGCAAAACCCTGTCTCAAAAAACAAAAAACAAAAAAAGAAAGAAAAAAGGAAATGGAATAGTAACCCATTCTTTCACCCAGTCTCCAGCTTGGAAAGTATTGCCTATGCGCATTACCTTGTAGGAAACTTTCCAAGTCTTCTCTCATTGGGGACTTTTCCATGTTTCGTCTCACTGACTATCCTGCCTGCCTCTGGAGAAAGGGCAGCAGTGTGTCTGATTCACTTGTGGGGAACAGAGTCTGGGCAGAGTAATGCTAGCGTCCCCTTTGCTTCTCTATGCGAGCACTGGCTACAGAGTGCACGAGGGCTCAGTGTCTCCTTGCCCCTCTCTCCATACCCTAAGCTCCCTTAGGGGAAGCATTCAACTGTCTTGTTCCCTTCAAGTGTCTGGCATCAAGCTGTTTATTGAATGAATGAATGTATGAATGAATGATGGGCCATTGTGGATAGCGTTCAGTCTCCACAACTCATGTCGGCTCATGTTCAATTGTTCTCTAGTGCCTCCTCTTCCTCAGGCGGCCTCCTTGTGTTTGTCACAGGTAGGGTTCCACTCCTCCCTCTAAGGCTCTTTCCCCGCATGGAAATTTCCACCTCCCTTTGCCAGGGGACCAGGCCCTTGACTGTTTTCCTCTTTGGGCTTTATCCTGAAGGGACTGCTTGGTCCATTGCAATGCAGAGGCAACCACAATAAGGTAAGGCCACCTCCTCACTGTTCTTCCCACACTGTAGGGGGCTCATATTTCAGATCTCAAGGTAACCCCTGCCTCAGAAAGTACCTACATGGCAGAATGATGAAACCTCAACACTTAACAGCTCAAGTTCTAGTCTGGCTGACTCCTTCATGACCAGATGACCTTAGCAAATCATTTCATTGTCCTAAACTTCAGTTTACCTGTCTGTTAAATCAGACATTTCTCCCCCTTATTGGCTTGCTGAAGCCTGAAAGGGAAAGAGAAGATGTGTCCTTGACTTGGTGATCATTGACCAAAGGGATACCAGGATTCATTCATGTCTGCCTGCCTGCCTGATTTATCTGTTTCTTTGTTTCTCTCTGTTTCTCTCTCTCTCTCTCTCTCTCTCTCTCTCTCTCTCTCTCTCTCTCTCTCTCTCTCTCTCTCTCTCTCTCTCTGTTTCTCCCTCACTCTCCTCCTTCCTTCTTCTTTCTTTTTCCTTTTCCTTCTTCCTCCTTCTTCCTTTTTTTTTTCTTTTTTGAGACAGTCTTTCTATATAGCACTGGCTGTCCAATGCTGGAACTCACTGTGTAGACTAGGCTGGCCTTGAATTCACAGAGACCTGCCTGCTTCTGCCTCCTGAGTGCTGGGATTTAAAGTGTGTGCCTCACCTGGTTTATTTTACTTTTTAGTTTATGTATGTGTATACTCACACGAGTACAGCTGTCTGTGGAAGCCAGAAGAGAGCGTCAGATCTTAAGCTGGAATTATCAGGTGGTTGTGAATGTTAGGACTGAATTTGAGTCTGCAACAACAGCAAGTGTTCACACCGTCTGAGCATCTCTTCAGCCCCGCCTTCTAGGTTCCATTGCCTATTTCACTCTTCATTACCTCACACTCCTATTTGGGTGACTTTAATTAGACTTCCTGTTTTTAATTTTTAAATGTATCATTATTTTTACAGATTATCATCATCATCATCATCATTATTATTAGAGACAGAATCTCACTATGTAACTCTGGTTGACCTGGAATTTGCAATGTAAATCTTGAATTCACAGAGATCTGCCTGCCTCTGCTTCTCAAGGCTGGGGTTATGGGCATGAACCATGCCTGGCCATTTTAACATTTAAAGTGGGAGTAATTCTTTGAGTTACTTTAAAATGAACCCTTTCCACATATTAAATCATCATATTAAAGCTGGGTAGTGGTGGAGTGCTCCTTTAGTTCCAGCACTTGGAAGGCAGAGGCAAGTGGATCTCTGTGAGTTCTAGGCCAGCCTGGTCTACAAGAGCTAGTTCCAGGACAGCTAGGGCTACACAGAGAAACCCCGTCTCAAAAACAAAAACAAACAAAGCACCCCCCCAAAAAACCCAAATCATCAATTTAACTTTTCATTTTAATTTTTTTAGGATCAATTGATTTTATATTTTACAACTAATTTCTAATCTGGAATTTGTTGTTAAAATTTCTATCTTGAAAATTATTTTACTTATAGGATCTCTCTCTCTCTCTCTCTCACACACACACACACACACACACACACACACACACACACACAGAACTGGAGGTTGAGATCCTTACACATGCTAGCTAGTTAGGCACTATAATGCTAAGGTGCATTTCAACACACACACACACACACACACACACACACACACACACACACAGAGAGAACTGGAGGTTGAGATCCTTACACATGCTAGCTAGTTAGGCACTATAATGCTAAGGTGCATTTCAACACACACACACACACACACACACACAGAACTGGGGATTGAGATCCTTACACGTGCTAGCTAGTTAGGCGCTATAACGCTAAGGTGCATTTCAAGACTTCTTTTTACTCTTTGTTTTGAGGCAGGGTCTCATTACGTTGCCCAGTCTGATCTTGAACTCACTCTGTTGTTCAGACAGTCTTGAACCTGTGACCCTCCAAATGCTGATTCATGAGCAGCCAGGACTACAAGCCTGTGCCATCACACTCAACCTTTATTTCCATCCTTAATTTTGATCCTTTATAATGATATCTTCTGCTATGTCCACATAATCCCTCTGTCCCTGACTCTAGACTGCACATGAACTATGCAGCAAATACTCAAAGCTGATATCTGCAAAACTAGGGAGAAGCAAACTTCAGCCCTGCCCCAGGGATCCCACAGTCCTGGGAAGAGACACATCCTTCTCTATAGCTTTCTGGGACAAGAGAAGAGACAAAGGATGTCTTGATGGTTATGAAGTGGTAGCTTCATGGGAATTTCAAAGGAAGCTGGAGATCCGAGGCCAGGCAAGCTGATCTTAGAGTAGAGTAGGGACTGGAGCTGAGATGGAGAAGAGTGAACCAAGAGATTTTTAAAAAAAGATTTATTCATTTATTATGAATACAGCATCCTGCCTCCGTGTATGTCTGCACCCCAGAAGAGGCACCAGATCTCATTATAGATGGTTGTGAGCCACCATGTGGTTGCTGGGAATTGAACTCAGGACACCTTGAAGGGCAGTCAGTGCTCCTAACCTCTGAGCCATCTCTCCAGCCCCGAACCAAGAGATTTTTGTAGCAGGGAACACAATAGAGGGAAGCCAGACCATCCTTCCTGGAGAACACGGGCCTCAAATTCACAAAGATCTGCCTGCTGCTGCCGCCTTCTGACTGTGAGACACAATACTCAAAAAAGCTGTTTGGGTTTTGACAGCAACAACAGTAGATTCTAAAAAGAAGGACATATTTGGAAATTGAAAGAAAAAGGATTACTGGAAGAAAACTTAGAGTTCATGTGTAGAATAGCAGATTAGATAAAGCTGAAGAGAGGATCCATGAATTGGATGAATGAAGCAACGGGAGAAGAAGAGATGCTGACTGTGAAAGAAAAGTTAAGGGATCTGGGAGAGGAAATGAAAAGCCCAATATAAATCTAGTTAGAATTCCAGAAGGAGAAGAATGGGGTGGAGGCAATCGTTTAGTGAGTGATGGCTGACAGTGTCTAGAACTGAAGAAAGACACAGAGCAAGTTTTAAGATACGGCCTATGGGTGTCATGTAGATTAAATGAATGAAATGTAGGTTCATCAGAATGAAACTGGACAAAGCTAAAGTCAAAAGATTTCCAAAATTGCCACAGAGGGAGAAAAAACAGATGACAATGTATTCAGAAGAAACAAGGCTAGGTTAGCAATTGACTTACACAGCAATATGTGGATGTTAAAAGATAAACAGGGTCTGGAGAGATGGCTGGGTGGCCAGGGTCACCTGTAACTCCAGTTCTAAAGGAATCTGATGCTTTCTTCTGGCCTCTGAGGGTACATACACACACATACATAATTAAAAGTAAAAATAAATACCTTTTAAAAGGAAGACACTAGAAGATTCATGTATATGTAGGACAAAAACAAGTGCCAATCTAGAATTCTGCAGCCATTTTTTGAGGCTGTAGTAAAAATGAAGTATTTCAGATGGAACTGAAGAATTAATTGCCATTAGAAGTACCTAAGTAAAGGCAAAGCTGACCACTGGGTGAGCGTGAATGCGCCCTGACCTCAGGCTGAGGGAAAAGTATAAAAACCATGAAGACTACTCAGCTGTATAGAAGACTGAGAAGCTGTCACTTGAACTACGCTAGTCATGTCATGTGGGATTAAGAGGAAAGACAGACTTTAGAGTCACAAACTGCCAAACATAAATCAGGATCAAATGAATGTGAAATGTTTTAGGTCTCCTACACAGTCCAGAAAGAAAGTAAAGATGTTTATTGACAGCTGCTCACTAGCCCATGAGTTAGATGTAATTTCTAGGTCAACTATCAAAATACAAGAATCAGAGATTATAGCTTTCAAACTGCAAGAGTAATGTTTCGTTGTTTTTGATATGGAGTCATATTATGTAGCCCAGGCTAACCTCAAACTCATGGTCCTTCTACCATAGCCTTCAAGCACAGGGATTGCAGGTGTGTGCCACTGCCTCTAGCCTGAAAAACCAAATTTGAAGAGTCAAAAATATTAATTATTTATTTTATTTTTATTTACACGCCTTTATGCACAATTTTTTTCAGTCTGTTCTTGATTGAATGTGTGGATATAGAAATGCAGAAACAAAACAGTATTTCTATGGTTTATCCCACAGCTGAAAACAAAAAGGCCAGGACATTCCAGAGCCTGTTCCATAATGTGGAGTTCTATGTCTTTGATGCACCTTCCTTCAATGGGTAAATGGAACTCCTCTCCCTGAGTGGGGGCCTGCTCCAGTCACATGTTGCCCATGGTCAGAATAAAGTGGAAGTGGTGATGGTGACCTCGGAAACTGGGCTGTAAAAGGCACAGAGTCTCCTTTATTTTTATTTTGGATCTTTTGTCCTGGGGGAAGCCAGTCTTTGTGCACACTCAAGCTGGAGATACTGCCCCAGGATGAAGGATCCCACATACACAAAGGAGAAACAACCTCCTTTTCTTCCTTTACTAAACAGCATTCCCATGGAAACCTGACCTGGGTGCTTAGCAATGACCAAGGCGGCCTTCTCTTCACCTGGACACCTGGCCTTCCAGTCCTCATGTTTGAAATCACTCAATAAGAAGCACTGGCCTAGAGGGGCTTCCCTCTGTGGTGATTAGCAGTTAATGCAGAGTGTTACTGTCCAGGCTCTGAGAATACATGTCTGTTGAGTGCTCAGCCCTAAATGGGACATCTATATCTACTTCCCCACCCCAAGCCTCAGGGGACATTGAGGAAGAGGGACAGAGAGAACATAAGAGCCAGAGGATGGGGAGGATGCTGTGAAATGCTAATCTGGGGACATGGCATGGACATTGTACCCACGAACTCACCGTAGCCCAAGATCAAACCCATGAAATCAGCCAACATTCCAACCAGCAGCAGTAATTGGACACAGTGGCTTATCCATTAAAAAAGGAGAGGACTTGAGGTGGGTGTGGGATATGTTGGGGTTCCTGGTGGGGAGAAGAAGGGAGAATTTGGAGATGGATATGATGAAGACACGTTGATTACATGTATGAAGTTGTCAAAGAATAAGTAAAAACTATTTAAGAAAGGCTAGAGAGGTGTGGTGGTTTGAATGAGAATCCCCCATGGCTCATATACCTGCATTCTTGATCCCCAGTTAAATAACTGTTGTCAGATTAGGAGGTATGACATTGTTGGAGGAAGTGTGTCACTGGGGGTGGGCTGTGAAGATTCAAAAGCCCATGCCAGGCTCAGCCTCTCTCTCTGTTTCTCTCCCTCTCCCTCCATACTCTTTTTGCCTGCTGCCTGTGAATCAGGAAGTAAAGCTCTTAGCTCTAGTGCCTGCGTGTTCCCCACCATGATGATAATGAACTAAATAATGGACCTCTGAAACTGTAAGCAAGCCCCTAATTAAATGCTTTCTTTTGTAAGAGTTGGTCATGGTGCCTCTTCATAGCAATTGAACAGAAGTTGGTACCAGGAGTGGGATATTGCTGTGACAGACCTGACCATGCTGCTTGTTGGAGGAATGTGAATTTGGGGACTTTGGACTAGAAAAGTGGTTGAACATATTAAGTGGGGCTTACTGGGTCATCCTAGTAGGAACTTGTGTGATGGCTAAAATTATGTTTTAAGTTTAAATTACTGTGCTTAAGAGATCTAGGAATCAATACCTCTAACCTGTAATCCCTACTTTCAGGACAGATAGCTTCCTGGAATTCTGGGGGCTGTTTTTCACGTAGGATAACAAGCCACATGTTTTTGCTTCTGTAAACAAGTTTGGTTGCCTCAACTGTACAGGATGTACTTGATCACACATAGGCGAGAGATATGTAGGCAGGAAATATGTCAGGGCATATGTTTGCTCCTGATTGGACAAAGGCAGGGAATATCTAACCTTTAAGTTTTCCCTTTATAAGCCCTTGACTAATGTATTTCAGCACCATACTCTGGGAATCCCTGATATAGACCTAGCCAGTATTTAATAAAGCTTGCTTCAGATTTGGCTCAAAAATCTCAGGAGTGGTCTTATTCTCTCCTGGCGGGACTAACGCACAGACAGTGGTGCGGAGTGTAATGGGACAGTGGGGGCACAGCCCAGTAAGTTTCAGAGGGGAGAACATTAGCAAGTGGCCTGGAGACCATTCTTGTGATACTTTGGCAAAGAATATGTCTGTCTTTTGCCCTTGTCATAAAAATCTGCCTGAGGCTAAAATCGAAGAGTTTTGGGTTAGTGGCGTTGGTGGAGGATATTTCTAGACTCCTTAGCAATTGGCCGTGTCCTGTGGTTATTAGTGATCAACATTATGTAGATATACAATGAAAAGGAACAAGCTGATCAAGGAAAAATGGGAAGTGTATGGCTTGAGAAGAAAAGGAGTACCAGGAAGTGCAGTGGACGTAAGGCCAGCACTCAGGAGATAAAAAAATTTATAGAAAAGCCTGATGCTAAGTGGAGTAAAGGGAGTGGTGACTTCAGGGCTGGACCCCAGCCAGCTCACCTTCCAACTTGTGAAAAGGAGTTAAAGGAAGGCTTGGGTGTTGAAGGAAACCACCACCAACTGACGTCTGATGCAAACGTAATCCAAGGAGGAGGCCGGGTTCCAGCCCCTGAACTTGTCAACTTCAGCTTTATGGTTCTGATTTCAGAGTCATGAATACAAGAGAGGGGTTGTGGAATCTCCCTCCTCCTCACCTAAGGAAAGCCGCTGAGCCCAGGCAGATAGAAGGGGAGCTCTGCATGAAGGAGAGGCCATTGTGTGACACTGTGAAGGTGAAATCTGGATTGTGTTGAAGACCCCAAGATACTGAAGATGCCAGATCTATGGGAGACTGTGAGGACCAAAGTTAGGTTTTAAGTTTTAATTACTATGACTAAGAGATCCATGAAACAAAAATGCCTCTGACCTGCAAGCCCCTTGTCCAAGAACAGATACTTCCTGAAATGCTGGAGGGTGTTGTTTATGGGAAATAACAAGTCACACATTTTCACTTCCCTAAAGGAGTTTATTTGATGTTTGATCACATGTCAGTGGGAGGTGCTGAGGCAGGAAATATATCAGGATTTATGCTTGCCCCTGATTGGATGTAGGCAGGAGTTACATAGGCAGAAAATACATCAGGGTGTATGCTAGTCCCTGATTGGACTTGATGGGAAATGCAGTGAATTATTGGTTTTGCCTTTTTTGTTTGTTTTGCTTTTTGTTTTTTGAAACAGAGATTCTCTGTGTAACATCCCTGGCTGTCCCAGAACTCTGTAGGTTAGGCTGGCCTCAAACCCACAGAGATCCACCTGCCTCTGCCTCTGCCTCTGCCTCCTGAGTGTTAGGATTAAAGATGTGTACCACCACCACCCAGTGGGTTTTGCCTTTGTAAGCCTCTGCAAACCATGGCTAAGGGCCATTTCCCTTGGAATTTGGGTATGGACCTGGACAGAGTCCATCCACCTGACCAGTAATTAAAGCTTACTTCAAATTTGCTTTTAAACTGTGGTAGTGGTCTTAGTCTCAATCAGTGGGCTTAACAATATATGCCAAGGAGAACTGCTAACAGGGAATAGAACCAGTCCAAGAGAGAAAAGTGTGTTGCAGTCAACAAAGTTGGAAAGAGCTGGAGAGCTGGAGAGCATTTGATATCAGACAGGGAGATGCTGGATTTGGAGTTTGCCCAGCTGGTTTTTGGCTTTCCTTTGGTCTAGTGTTTCCTCTCTATGCTCCCTTCCCTATGTTTTGGAATGGTAATGTGATGTGGGATGTCCTCTGTATGGATATGTTTTTATTATCATTGATTAATAAAGAAGCTGATTTGGCCAGTAGCTAGGCAGAATACAGCAAGGCTGGAAATCCAGAGAGAGAGAGAGAGAGAGAGAGAGAGAGACAGAGAGAGAGAGACAGAGAGAGAGAGAGAGAGAGAGAGAGAGAGAGAGAGAGAGAGAGAGAGAGAGAGAGAGAGAGAAGGCACACTCAGGGAGAAGTCATTCAACTGCCAAAGGAGAAAGATGTCTGAACATCACTGGTGAGCCATTGCCACATAACAGAGAATAGAAATGGGTTAATTTATGTTGTAACAGCTAGTTAATAATAAGCCTGATCTAAATAGGCCAAATGGTTTGTAATTAATATTAAGCCTGAGAGTGGTTATTCAGGAACTGGCAGGTGGGAGAGAAACCTCCACTGACATTAATGTATATCCTGTGCCATTATATTTTGGAAGTATGTGATCTGATTTTTTTTTATTTCGATTTTACATGGGGTTACAGTTAAGAGATTGCATGAATCTCAGAAGATACTTTGAACTTTGGACTTTTAAACAGTGTTGAGACTGTGATAGACTTTTGAAGTTGGACTGAATGCATTTTGCATTACGATATGGCTATAAGCCTTTAGTGGCCAGGGAGTAAATGTAATGGTTTGAGTGAGAGTGGCCCCCACAGGCTTATGTACTTGTGTGAGTGGTCTCCAGTTGAAAACTGTTTGGAAGGATTAGGAGGCATGGCCTTGTTGGAGAAGGCGTGTCACTGATAGGGGGCTTTGAGGTTTCAGAATTCCACTCCAAGCCCGGCCTCTCTCCCTCCCTCTCTCTCTCTCTCTCTCTCTCTCTCTCTCTCTCTCTCTCTCTCTCTCTCTCTCTCTCTCTCTTTCTCCCCTCCCTCTCTTTCTCTCTCCCTCCCTCTCCCTCCCTCTCTCCCCCCCCTCTCTCTTTCCCCCCTCTGCCTGCAGCCAGTGGATCAGGAAGTAAAGCACTCAGCCACAGGGCCATACCTGCATGCCACCTTGCTCTTCACTGTGATGACGTGGACTAACCTTCCGAAATTGTAGGCAAGCCCCCAGTTAGATGCTTTCTTTTATAAGCGTTGCCATGGTTATGGCGTTTCTTCACAGCAATAGATCAGTGACTGTCCTAGGGTCTTCTTCTGTGATGAAGCAATGGGGAAAGAAAGGTCAATCATAGTTCCAAGTAACTGTCTTAGGGTTTCTATTGCTATGAAGACACCATGACCACTGCGGCTCTTGTGAAGGAAAGCATTTAACTGGGGGCCTTCTTACAGAGTCAGAGGTTTAGTCCATTATTATCATGGCGGGAAGCATGGTGGCAGACAGGCAGACGTGGTGCTGGAGAGTGGCTGAGAGTTCTACATCCAGATCCACAGGCTGCAGGAAGAGAAAGACATTGGGCCAGGCTTGATTTTCTGAAACCTCAAAGCCTACCCCCAGTGACTCACTTCCTCCAACAAGGCCACATCTATTCTCACAAGGCCACATTTCCTAATCCTTTTAAATAATGCTTCTCCCTATGAGCCTGGGGGGGCATTTTCATTTAAACCGCCATACAGTTCATCATCAAAAGCAGCGAGGGAAGAAACTCTGGAGGCAGAGGCTGATGCAGAGGCCATGGAGGGGTGCTGCTTACTGGCTTGCTCTCCATGGCTTGCTCAGCCTTCTTCCTTATAGAACCCAGGACCACCAACCCAGGAATGGCAACATCCACCACGGGCTGGACCCTTCCCCATTGATCACTAACTGAGAAAATGCCTTCCAGCTGGATCTTATGGAGGCATTTCTCAATCAAGTCTCTCTCCTTTCTGATGGCTCTAGCTTGTGTTAAGTTGACATAAAACTAGCCAAGCCAGTACAACCAAGACAGATGAATTAGCAGTGAAGAGTACTTGTTGCTTTTGCAGAGAACCTGAGTCCAATTCCCAGCATCTGCATGGTGTCTCACAACTATCTATAACTCCTTTTCTAGGGGATCCGACACCCTCTTCTGGTTTCTGAGGGCACTGAATGTACATGGTACACACACATACATGCATGAGAACATTCATACATGTAAAAATAAGCAAATAAGTCAGTACAATGGTTCACACCTTTAATCCCAGCACTCAGGAGGCAGAGGAAGGTGGATCTCTGTAAATTCGAGGCCAACCTGGTCTACACAGAGCAAGTTCCAGAATAGCTAGGGCTGTTACGCACAGAAACCCTGTCTTGAAAAACCAAAATAAGTAAATAAATCTTAAAACAAAAACAAGTAAACAAAAAGAAGCATTAGCCAAAACTATGGCAAAGAGCCTCTCCAAGGACCGACAGAAATGCTGCAGGATCAGCCACTCAGGTCCCTGCAAACCCTCAGCCTCTACACCCGCCCCCAAGCTGGGGGTATTTGCAACCCTCAAAGAACTTGCCATCTGTCTAAGAGAAGACAAGTCTTGACCACATGCCATTAGCAGAGGACATTTCAAGCCAGGACAGGCATGGTGTCATTTAAAGACTTGGAGCCACTGGATGTGTTGAGATGTCTGTAAAGCGTGTCCCCAGAGTGGCAGTGTGTGAATCACATGGTAACAATGGTCTCTGGCCATTAAAGGTCTGGGAGTCAACACCTCTGGGTTGCTGTGCCAGGTCCTCATGTCTGTTCAGTGTCTGTCTCGGGGTCCCCCACTCCCACCGCTCCCCGCCACCCCAGCACACATACACTTTAGGAGTTCAACACGGACAATTTGGCCTGCAGGAAGAGCTGGGGTTGGTAGGTTGGTAGAGGGAGAACAAAGGGGATTTGAGGGAGGGTGACAGTAGGAGGGAAGGAAGGGAGGGGCATGGTGGCATGTGCTTGGTGCAAAGAAGAAACCTGGGTGACTCCAGCGGAAGACCAGAGCCGGGGCTGTGCAGGCAGAGCCTTTAGTGCCAGGAGACACAGCAGACCTCAGGGACTCCTGTGAGATGTTTGGAGTTTGTGTTTAGTTTTTAGACACGGTCCCACGTAGCCTAGGCTGCCCTCAAACTCCCTG
Organism: Mesocricetus auratus; assembly: GCF_017639785.1. Lineage (NCBI taxonomy): Eukaryota > Metazoa > Chordata > Mammalia > Rodentia > Cricetidae > Mesocricetus > Mesocricetus auratus. The sequence continues at coordinate 3,935,573 of NW_024429267.1, read as the reverse complement.
TAGCCACAGATGACCCTGGACTTCCGCCTCTACCTCCTGAGAGCTGGGATTGCTGGTGTGCATCACCAATCCTTGTTCATACGGTGCTGAGGATAGAACTGAGGGCTTCGTGCGTGCTAGGTGAACACTTTGCCAACTGAACTACATTCCCCAGTCTCCATTACAAGATCTTGAGCATCAGTGTGACAATGGGTTTGCCAGCCAGAGTCATCCTATGTCTCCCTGGGCTCCTAAGACAAATGCCTGCACTCAAGGCAGCCTCCAAAGCGAGGAGACCCCTGCAAGGAGGCAGGGAGGTGGGAGGCAGGGGGAGGCGGGCCAGCACAGCAGGGCACAGGCCTCCCCTCCTGCCTAGGGCCTCTGGAGCCCCAGCCCAGCAGGGTCTGAGCTGCAACCCCAGCCACACTCTATACACAGGTATTGAATTATGAATGGATATCGCTCAGAAATAACTGCAAATGTTATTGCCCCCTCCCCCGCCCCAACCCACATGTGTGTCCTCTGCAGGGCTCAGCAATAGATTGTGTTGCTTTAACACTGCAGGGTCATTATAAATTAGAGCTATCATTGTAACAGCAGGGCAGCAGGCGTGGGGAGAGGGAATCCCGCCCGCCAGCTATGAAGGGGACAAGCCATCAACAGACAGCTCTTGTTTAGGTGCCCTCAACTTTCCCTTCTGTCTGATCTATTCCACCCGTCCCTATTAAATAACTAATTATTTAACATCTTTTAAAGCTTTGTTATGTATTGGAACAGGCAAGACACAAATGAGTGCTTTTAATAATATAAAAGCCCATTAGCTTCATTTACTGTTAATGTTAAAATAAACATGAGACAATTTAGATATACTATTCCAATTTCACGGAAACTTTGATGTTTTTCTCTTCTAGTCACATAATTAAGGGAAAAACTACTAATGATATTAAGTTTGTACAGTGTTAATGACAGAAACAGGCACAGGCTGAAATTGCAGCCATTAATACGGAAAAAATAAAATATTTAACAGGGGAGATAGATGAGCGCAATTTTAATAAACCAAAATGAAGAAAATTAATTCTAGAAAGTTCCCTAGTCTTTCACACACTACCATTACACAAGCTGTCTCATGCATTATTTTTGTGGTCTGGGTTATTTATTGATGGTCTGGAGGAATGTCCTGGGTTTTGTATATTGTTCTGTGGGTGGTAAAGATTTTTGCCTTTATTTGTTCAATTCTTCTCCTGCCCATCCCTCCTGCCACCACTCCTCAGAATGAAATGGTTTTATTTACAGTGTGCATTTCAGCAGAGGGTCCTTGCCAGCAACATGGAGGGGAGACACGGGGCTGGGGTATGTAGTCTCAGGGTCCCACAGTGAGCACCGACCTCCAGGGGCTAAGTGACTCTAGGTCAGCAGTGTTGGGTGGCCATAGGGGTGACAGCTGGCTGTTGAGGCCCCTGGTGTGTGAGTGGGGTATCCTTCCACCTGTCTTCAGCACTCCATTGTGGCATCAAGAGTTTCCTGGGGACAGGTCCTGTTGTCCAGTTTGCCACTTGTAGTGAGTGACACAGTGCCTGCCTCCCAGGGTCCTCTGAATGAGAACACGGTTAACAATTTAGTTGATTTTTCTCAATGCTGTGATAAAAATAACCCAAGAAAAGGCAACCTAAGGGAGGAAGATTTATGTCAGCTCACAGTTCAAGAAGATAGTCCACTGTAAGGGGAAAGCCAGGGGAGGGGATGTGGAAGATGGGGCTGTGGGCACCACGTCTGTAGTCAGGAAGCAGAGACAAATTCTAGTGCTTGGCTTGCCTTCCTGTTACTCAGCCAGGACCACAGTCCGTGGGATGGTTCTGCACACATTTAGGGTGGACTCCCCCCCCCTCAGTCTAACCTAATGTAGGTGATGCCTCACAGGCATGCCCAGGGATGTGTTTCCATATGATTCTATATCATATGGAGTTGGTAATCAGGACTGACCATGGCACTTGGAAGCAGGATCACAGCAGGTATAACCGAGGGTTGAGGTATGGCAGAGGATGGCCCTGCATCCAAGGGTGGTGCCCTTATGAGAGACACTGAGAAAGGGTTGGGAAGATGGCAAGATGGAAGCAGGCCGCAGTGAGGCTGTCACAGGCCAAGGAACCCGCCTGTGCCCCAGTGCTGGAAAGGCAAGGAGAGCTCCCTGCAGAGGCAGCATGGCCCTGTGGACGCTTGGATCCCAGACTTGCAGCCTCCGGGAATGGGGAGGATAAACCTGAGTTGGTTTTGGCCACTGGGCTTGTGGTAATTGTCACAGCAGCCCAAGAAACTGCCAAAAAGCAGCACTGTGGATCTGAGTTCTTTATCTAATGCACAAGACCACAAGCACTGGGGCAGGACTGTTGCCAAGGGGGCAGATAACAAGGAAGACCCAGACCTTCGAGGAGAGGACCAGCAGGCCATGCAGGACATCCTGTGGTGGCAGAGTTGTGTAGAAAAGATTGTTTCAACAGCAAGAAGATAAGCAAGGGGCTGGCAAGATGGCCCAGTGGTTAAGATCATGTACTCTTCTTGTAGAGGACCCAAGTTCAGTTCCCAGCGTCTTCATTAAGTGACTCACAAGCACCGGTGACTCTAGCCCAGGGGTTCCAATGTTTCTGGCCTCTAGGATACTTGTATTGACATTCACAAGCCACACACATGCTTACACATAGTTAAAAGAAATGAGGAGGAGGAGAAACCAGCAAGATGAACAGCTCAGAGAAAGAAAGAATGGATTACTCCATTAGTGGATTCCTGGCTCATTAGAATGCCTTTGCCCCAGGGTCACTCTGTTAGGGGATTACTGGGTCCCCGTGGGATGGCTCTCACTCAGTTATTTCATGGGATAGCCTCTGCCATGTTATAATGTAGCAGAAGGCCCTCATCGGAGGTCTGAACTATACTCTTAGACCTCTCAGCCTCCAGAACCGCAAGAAAAATGTACCGATGTTCTTTCTAGATCACTCAAGCTGGAAGTATGTTGTGATAGCAACAGAAACCAGACAGTCCTACCTCTGGTCCCTGCTGGTCTTGTCCTCACACTCAGAGCTGGACACCCCCACGAGCCACACGGTATCCCCTTCTCAGAGGTCTGCCTCTCACTGCCCCAGACTCTTCTCAGTTTTACCAACAATTCTTCTGTTTCCCTTGTCCCCTTGGTCCTAAAAGTGCTATGTGCTTCCTGCTATCACTGCCTCTTTCTGTCCTTTCTCTTGACTAAGGAACATTTATGCCTAGCTCACAAGACTGATGGCTCCTGGTGCTGCGTGGGCCCTGACCTGCAGGGCCAGGGTGATGGAGGTGATCAAGAGGTGACTGTGTGATTCCAGGCCCAGGGTAGAAAAGGTCACTTTCCCATGTCCATATCTTTGTCCACACAGGAAACAGTCTTGAACTCCCTGGCAAAATTTCCCTCACAGGCCACTGCCCAGAGTTGGACTCCATGCCTCCCCCTTACAACACTCAGGGAGGACAATGGGTGTGGCCTGTTTTGCTCCCCTCCTATGGGTGGCACTAGCAGGTACCGAGCTGGAAAGATGTTCTTACAGCAACAACTCACCCGAGAAAGTTTCCATGGCGCAGCGCCTCCCCAAGACCAGAGCCTCCGGCAGCCTGGTCTAGCAGTGCCACAGAATGGAGCTCAGCCTCCCTTACCCTCCCGCACACCCACTGCCCACCCTCCTGTTCAGGGCTTCCTCTTAGTGCCTCCTCCTTAGCCACATCCTTGGCTTTGCTTTGTGATGAGTCCCTGCACACAGGTCTGGACTGTGCAACCCTCCGGTGCATGGCAGAGGGGGCTGATTGCAGGCAGCAGCTTGGAGCAGGGAATGTGACCCTGGGAGCCAGTGGGGACCTGTGGGCTAGAAGAGTGGAGGATGGATAGAAGGCAACACTCAGCACCAAGCACCACCTCTAGGTGAGACATATGGAAAATACTGTCCACCTCCATCCTCAGGGTGACCTTTGGGTTATCATACCGGAGAGACAAGCACTGTAGGCTCAGAGATGTTAAGCAACTTGCCCAAGGTCATACAGATGGTAAGGTGCAGAGCTGGGGTTTGGACATCTTTCTTTCTGATTCCCAAGTTCTTGTGAGTTCAAAAATGCTTTGAACTGGACTTGGAACCCCCAAAGTAAGGTTCTGCATATAAGCCAGTGTGAAACTAAGTCACTGAGGGGAAGGTAATTTTTAGGTCATGTGTTTTATTCTCTCTCTCTCTCTCTCTCTCTCTCTCTCTCTCTCTCTCTCTCTCTCTCTCTCTCTCTCTCTCTCTCTCTCTCTCTCTCTCTGTTTGTAGACCGAGGCTCAAAGCAGAGAAATTACAGGCCCAAGGCTGTGACACAGCCAAGACCAGATCCTGGATCTAGGTGACATGAAAGTCCAACCATTTTCTCTGTTCATATTTGGGGAACAAGAAAGTTCCATGGCTTGGGTGATCAGGATGGAGGGGGGGCCTTGAGCTTGATCTGGGAGGTATTGTGTAGTTCTTTCCTCCAGGAAGGACATGGCTTTTACCATCTTGAATCAGAAGCTGTGATCGCCTGCAGGAGACCCTTGTGAGATGGGCCCATTTGGTTCTCTAGTGGAGCAGGGTGGAGCTCACAGTGTTCTCAAGGGAGAGAATCTCATGAGGCCCCACCCCTCCAGGAGGTTGTCAGGGAGTCACACAATTGCCTGGGAAGGGACTCCAGTGATGTAGCTGCCTGTAAGCTGCCCAGGAGCCTTCTGGATGATGCAGCTGCCCTTGAATCAGCTGTGTTTTGTAGTATCCCCATAGTAGTATCCCCAGTGCATGCTTTGGCTTACCAAGCTGGGATGGAGTCCTTCCCGGCCAGTGCCCTCTCTATTTGCAGTGAATAGCTGGGTCTTTATATTTCCCCAGGAAAAGCCATGCTCCAGAAGGGAAAGGGACGTCAATAAACACCTACTTCGTGCCAGGCAATAACCATCACCTCTTTGCCCCATGGGTCAGTTCTGATTACAAGGATGGGGAAAAGGAATGAGCTAAGAGTGATAGATGGATAGATCTAGAACACTGTTGTCTCCAATAGAACACCTTCCTGAATGCCAGTCCCTTGAATTCTCTCTGGGCTAGTATACAATGCATGCAAATGACTCTTGTCTATAGATGCAGAGATGGAAATTAATATGCCTGTTGGAAAGCAATTAACTATTGCCCCGAGGACACTGCTACCCTAAGTTGATCCATTTCCAGTTGCCTGTGTGAGCATGCTCTTGGAATTCACATTTGAACCAGTTTTTAATACGTTATTAGTATTCTCATTAATGAGTTCAATAAAATGTTTTTGATACTTGTGTATCTGTGTGGTGGTTTGGATGAGAATGTCCCCCACAGGCTCATATATTTGAATACTTGGTCTGCAGTTGTGGAACTGTTTGGGAAGGATTGGGAGGTGTGGCCTTGTTGGAGGAGATATGTCACTGGGAATGGGTGTCTTAAGGTTTTTATTGCTGTGAAGAGACACCATGACCACAGCAACTCTTATAAGGGAAACATTTAATTGGGGCTGGCTTACAGTTTCAGATGTTTAGTTCATTATCATTATGGTGAGATATGGTGTTGTATAGGCGGACATGGAGCTGTCTTGATTTATGGGCAACAGAATGAAAAACTGTGTACGGGGCATAATTTGAGCATATATAAGACCACAAAGCCTGCCCCCACAGTGACACACTTCCTCCAATAAGGCCACACCTCCTAATAGTACCACTCCCATAGGCCAAGCATTCAAACACTATGGGGGCCATTCTTATTCAAATCACCCATTAGCTCTCTCTTTCTCTCTTTCCTCTCTCTCTGCCTCCTGCTTGGGATCAGATGCGAGCTCTCAGCTACAGCTCCAATGCCATACCTGTCTGCAGCTGCCATGTTCCCTGCCATTGTGGCAATGGACTCACCCTCTGAAACTCTAAACCCTCATGAACTCTACCTTTTATAAGTTGTCTTGGCCATAGTGTCTCTTCACAGAAATTGAGAACTAACTAAGACAGTTAAGACAATCTGTATATTCATATTAAAATATATTTTTTCAACTTTTAAGAGTGATTCCTTGGGGCTTGAGAGATAGCTCAGCAGTTAAGAGCAGTTCTTGCTAAGCAGTTAAGGTTCAGTTCCCAACACCCACATGGTGACTCTCAACAGTCTGTAATTCTAGTTCCAGGGGATCTGAACTGAACTCTTCTGGCCTTCATGGACACTGCATTCATATCATGTACTTACAAACATTTAGACAAACACTTATACACATAAAATAAAAATGAGTAAACATTTTCAAGCGATTCCTTAGTACAGATGATAGAACATAGAATCTACCCCACTCACAGCCAAGGTTTTTAAGGGCTGTGGTCTTGTTTTAAGCCCTATATTGTTTTCCTGCCTCCCACCCAAACCCATCTTGGGCCTGATTGACAAGAGTCCTGCAGGGTGGCCACTTTAGCTTCTCAAAAACTCTGTTTTCTACCATCTATCAAGAACCTGGAACCTATCCTCCTGGTCTCAGGGACCCAATAGAACCCAGTATATGGAAGCAGTCTGAGATGGAAACAAGCCCCATGCACACGTGAGCATAGAGGCCCTGTGACTTCTTTCAAGCCATTCAGTCCTGTGCTGGTGTACCCCTCAGCTGATACAGTTGCCCCCTCCCCCTCCTCCTTCAGATTTATGTATTTTTACCTGTATTGTGTGTACCTACTTCTCTGCATGTGCACTGTGTGCATGCAGTGCCCACGGAAGCCAGAAAAGGGCATCAGATCCATGGAACTTGAGTTACAGACGGGTGAGCAGTCATGTGGGTGCTGGGTACCTAACCTGGGTTCTCTGAAAGAGTAGTAAGGGCTTTTGATGGCAGAGGTGTCTCTCCAGGCCTGCAATTTCCCATCCTTATCTACAGCCTGTAGGCACAAAGGCACAAGGTGTGACAGACCATCAAGTGCCTCAGAGAGGCTAAGCCTTTGATATAATTTGGATCCTGAGTGTTGAAGGCTTGGTCACAGTCTGTGGATCCTTTAAGAGGTGAAAGGTGGCCAGGAATGCAAACAAATAAAGAGAATAGCAGGACCCTCTTTTGCTTCCTAGCTGCCAGGAAGCCATTTCTTCTATTGTATGCTCCCATTGTGGTGTGTGACTTGTTACAGAGCCAAATGTCCATGAGGCAAAGGAACTCCAGCCTGAAATCTCTGAAGCCATGAGCCAAAACAGACCTTTCTTCTCCTTAAGTCGATTTCTCTCCAGTACTTGTCATGGTGCTGGAGAGCTGGCTGACAGGGCTAGTGTGATTGTACCTGTTGGGTCTATACTCACTCTAGTTGCGGAGGGAAATGGGAGGGAAGTTTGAATGAAGGAGATCCTGGCCCCTCTCTTCTGTGGGGAAACCCAGAACTGTTGGGGGCCAGGATTCCCATTTTTTCCCTTGCATCCTTCAGCCAGGCCAGAGTAGCTGTCATTTCCTCTTCAGCTGAAGATGCTTTCCCACCGACAGCTGGGTCAGGGCAGGTGCATTGTGGGAAGGTTGTCAAAGCACCTTGCCTTGACTCTTAGGCACTTTCCCAGCAATTTACAGGTGTGGAGATTCTGGGACCTGCCCGCTTGGATGTTTCTCCAGGTGATTTGTACCTTCAGCTCAGCCAGAAGAACAGGTTTGAAAAGAGAGCAGGGGGCATCTCTGGTCCGCACCCCCACTCTCTATGGGGCAGCCCTGGTCCCACCCCCACCCTCTATGGGGAGGCCTGGTCCCACCCCCCACCCTCTTTGGGGCAGCATTCCACAGAGCCTCGGTCCAAAGCCTGCAAGAGACACTATATATCCAGTCCATGTCAGACCCAGCTACAAGGTATCAGAATCATTTAGGAGCCTTCCAAAGTTCAAGCTGGGACTGGCAAGGTGGCCCAGAGGTTAAGAGTGCTGGCCACCAGACCTAATGATCTGAGTCTCCTCCCTGAGACCCAGTGGAGGGAAAGAACCGAGTCCCATAGATTATCCTCTGATGTCCTACATGCATGCCATCGCATACCTCTCAATAAATAAATCGTTTAAAATCAAAAGCTCAAGCTGAAGGACCCCCCCCCAACATTAAATCAAGCTTGGAGGGGTCAGGCATAGCACAGTGTAGTTTTTAAAAGCCTCCCCCAGGGACTCTGAGGGCCTGATGGTCTGGTGTAGAGCACACTCTTTTAGAGAGATCTTTTTATGACTAAGGAGAAACTTGGGGCACAGATGTTTGCAGTCAAGTTCAAGGTCACACTGGCTCAGGGAGTTGGCATTTTCTTGTGGGTGAGGGTGCTGCAGGGGGTCCAGGGCATGGGGAGGGAGCACCGTGCTGCATCCCAGAGCAGAGCTGGCTGTGAGCAGCCAGAAAGAGCTGCCAGCCTGGCTGAATGGATAATTAAACAGACAGCAAGATGGCATGTGGCTCCCACCCCTCCCCCAGCTGGCTGGGGGATAATACACCCTCCTGTCGTCAGAAGGAGCAGGAAGAAAAGCAACTGGGCCTGGCTGTTGGCCATTTCACAATATTGCTTTTGTAAACAAGTTGAAAAATCCAATAACTGTAAAACTTATGGCGTGTCCTAAAAAGTCTGTCGCATTTTCCCCATACATGGATGAGTGTTTCCAACTCAAGTTGTTCTAATTAAACAGTTCTACCCCTTTGGCAGCTAGGCTGTCCTCCAGGAGGGTCCATGATGCCTTGGGATGAGGGTGGCACTGGGTACAAGGTGTAGTCATGGTGATTTCTGCTTGGTTAGTAGCTGGGTTGTCTTTCTGGGGCTCACAGCTCCTCCAAATTATAATTGGGCTTCGATACAGAGGTAAGTGGGAGGATGTGAGCGGCAGGGAAGTCCCTCGGAGGATGGTGCTCTAGGCAGGAGTACCCAATGCTGGTGAGTGCATCACTTAGAAAAAGCCTCAAGTGGTTACAATGGAGGAGGATGTCTGATTCCTGCTTAGAGAATCTATAGGCACTGATGAGGAGGGAACACACTACACATCACACACACACAGGCACAAACATACACACACACACACAGAGGCACAAGCACACAAGCTCACACCCTAAATTCACACACATACTTACACACTCTTAATACTCTCAGACATACACTCACACACATACTTACACACTCTTAATACTCTCAGACATACACTCACACACATACTTACACACTCTTAATACTCTCAGACATACACTCACACAAAGATGCTCACAACCTCACCCACTCACTCCACCATAGTCCCACTCTCACACATTCCATGCCCATAATCTTACCCTACGTTCACACACCCTGCCCTCCAGTAACAACCCCTACATACAATCCCAAGTGTGTAGGACTCCATGCACATACACAGTCCATGTCCCCACTCAGTCACACATTCACACACATTTTCATTTATAATTATTCTCCACACACATCACACATGCGCTCATACACACTCATGCACCTAACACATACCCACTCACACTCA